>NW_027224823.1:0-300000 GCF_041296235.1 Equus asinus
GTATGTGTGTGTGTGTGTGTGTATCTCCTATACTTTTTATTTTGGGGGAATGCTTTATTAGTCGATCAAATACTTGAGTATCAGCTAGGGACCAGGCACGGTGCTAGGGTATCCAAAGGGTAATAAGATAAAATTCCTGCCTCCTTAAGGCGTTCTTTTTTTCTTTTTTTGGAGGTAGATTCTCCCTGAGCTACCATCTTGCCAGTCTCCCTCTATTTTGTCTGTGGGTCACCACCACAGCATGGCTCCTGATGAGTGGTGTAGGTTTGTGCCTGGGAACTGAACCTGGGCTGCCAAAGCGGAGTGTGCTGAACTTCACCACTAGGCCATGAGGCCAGCCCCCCTTAAGGCATTCTTAATCTAGTTAGGGAGATAGTAAGTAAATAAGCAGTTACAAAGCAGTGCTAAAATGGAGGTATATTGGCTGTGTTAGGCATCAGAAATGAAGGAAAGCCTAATTTGGGGGATGTCTAGGAAAGTTTTTCAGAGGAGATGGTATCTGTATTGGGTGTCGAAGATGAGTTAGGATGAGTTGAGGATTGGCTGTGAAAAAGGGCAGTCCAGGCAGAGGGATTAGTATGGTTAAAGATTAGTCTTATTTTCCACATAGCAGAGCAGATAAGATATGTACACAAATAGTTTTAAACCAGGATATAAAATGATGAATGCTGCATTAGGTCAAAACTAAGTTTCTGTGGGAGTTCAGAGTAGGAAGAGATTTGTGATGAGGTCCGGGAAAGGCTTTATGGAAAGATAGCATTTGAATCTTGGAGAAGGGGCACAGTTTTGACAAAGAAGACTGGGGCAGGATTCCGGATGTGAGGTATAGCAGTTTGAGCAAGGAATGTATAAATTAGTGTTTTCTGTTTGGAAGAAGGTCAACTTAAAAGCTCAACTCCTGGACGAATAGTGTATAATGATTGTGCAATTAGTATGTTTTTCCCAGCTCTATTGATATGTAATTGACGTATGTCATTGTGTAAGTTTAAGGTGTGTAGTGTGATGATTTGATGGATGTATATATTTTGAAATGATTAGCACAATAATGTTAGTTGATACATCCTTCACCTCACATAATTAACGTTTTTGTTAATTATGTTGTTGTGGTGAGAGCATTTAAGATCTACTCTCTAGCAACTTTCAAGTACGTAATACAGTATCATTAACTATAGTCTCCACGCTGTACCTTAGATCCTCAGAACTTTTTCATCTTATAGTGCAGTTTTGGTATGCTAACTTTTGTGGCTTCATCTTGTAAAAGCCACGTGCCCTTGTGAATGATCCTGATAATTTCAGTTCAGAAGAACTGTCAAAAGTATTTCCTCACTTTTCTTAAGGATTGTGTAGAATTTAACACAGATTTTGAATGACTATGATTGTTCAAAATCTGTCCCTTAGTTGTCTTTGCTTTGGTCATTTGATGTGGTCAGTTGACTTTTGGGTGACATTTGATTTATAAAATGAAAAATCAAAAATAATTTATTTTCCAGTAATACTAGATTTATTTTGCCTTTTGAATTACATTGTTTTTTTTTTTTTGGTTTATTTGCTAGCATTCCAAACTTAGTTCTGCTGTAATGCTTGTTTTGAAAATGTTGATTTGGTTGAACAAAATTAATCTATCGGAACAATTTGAGCCTAAGACAAAATTTGCATTTGCAAATAAACAGGATTTGGTCTGCAAGGTCAAGGGTCAGCAAACTATGGCCACTAACCAGTGGCCTATTTTTGTGAAATTGGAATACACCCAAGACCATTTGTTTACATTGTCTGTGGCTACTTTTGTACCACAGTCTCAAAGTTGAATAGTTGCAATAGAGACCTAATGGCCCACAAAGCCTAAAATGTTTACTATCTGGCCTTTTATAGAAAGATTCTGCCCTAGGTGAATGCAGAAAACTGCATCCAGCTGAACTGAGCTATATTAAAATACATGGATATATGTGCACACACCTCAAACATACATCAGCTCCCTCAGTTTACCCCTTGTGTTATGAGCCACATCCATCACATCTGTTGTTACAGTTGTCCATTCCAATTTCAGATAACCGTCCTTCCATCACTTTATAATAATTCATAAGCTGCAACCCTTCTGAGGCCCATTTCCACAGGCACATGTCATGTCTTTTTCAAGGTAAGTGCCATATTACTGTATTTGTGTATTTCTTAATCACTTAACATGTGTACACTTGTGCTACTGTGTTTTTTAGGTTTCTATCTTTTTAAAAAATGTGTCACTGATGAAACTTTTTGAGTCTTACTGCTTCTAAGTCCATTTTTCCTGTGAGTCTTATGGTGTTCGTTGCATAATATTGCATAACCTGGTGATTTTTAGGAACTCATGTTGTGTGATTGCAGAACTGACTGTAATTGTCATCCTTCGAAAGTACTAATTCATTTACCAGATATTTCTTGGACTGTGTGAGGATTAAATGAATTAGTGGACACAAAACACTTAGATTAGTGTCTGGGACATAATAATTACTCAAATATTAGTTATTACTGATTACTATTACCATGTGCCAATAACTGTTCTAAGAATTGCTTAGGTGAACAAGACAAATTAAGACCCCACCCCCATGGAGCTTTCATTATGCTTTAAAAAACCTGTATTAATATACATTTTGGCTAGTAACTCAGTCCTCCCCACAAAAGACATTGTTTGTTTTTTTTTCCTGCTTTTTCTCCCCAGATCCCCCCAGTACGTAGTTGTATGCTTTAGTTGTGTGTCCTTCTAGTTGCGGCATGTGGGATGCTGCCTCAACATGGACTAATGAGCCGTGCCATGTCGGCACTCAGGATCTGAACCAGCGAAACCCTCGGCCGCCAAAGCGGAGTGCGTGAACTTAACCACTCGGCCATGGGGCCAGCCCCAGACATTTTGTTTTTATAAATAATATTTTTTTAATATCTATCCGTTTGCTTAAAACAATTTTCTAGTCACTGTCTCATTGACCTTATGTAATGTTTTATTGAATAAGTTTTTGAATTTTTTATAACTATAACCCCGGGAAATGAATCTGATCTACCTTCAAGGAGATAATTATCTCCTTTTTTACTATAGTTCAAAATAAAAAGGTAAACAATATAATTTCAGACTTAGAAAATTTTACAAATTAGAAAATAATACAAAGATTCTCATATGCCCTTCACCCAGATTTAGCACATGGTAATATTTTACCACATTTGCTTTATCATTCCCTATTATTATTTTTCTGAGTCATTTGGGAGTAAATTTCAGACATGATCCTTCTTTACACTGAATACTTTGACATGTATTCCCCCCAAATAGAAGTATTTTCTTATGTAACCTCAGTATAGTTAGCAAATTAGAAGTGAACACTGATAACGATACTATTTCTAATCTATAGAACTTATTCATATTTTACCACTTGCTCCATAATGTCTTTTATACTGAGAGACAAAGATTTCTTTTTTTCTGGCCCGGGATTCAATTCTGGGACATGCATTGCATTTCATTGTCATGTCTCTTAATCTTCTTTAATCTGGAGCAGTTCACCTTGCTGTTTTCTCCCTTCAGTCTTTTGAAGAACACAGGTCCATTAATTGGGGTTTGTCTGATGTTTCTTTGTGATTCTGTATTTTGCTAGGAATACTATGAGGTGATGTGTCTTTCTCTCAGCACATTTTATCAGGAGGCATATGATATCTTTGCTTTTACTGTATTTTAAAGTGATTTTGCTTTTAATACTGATTGTTAATCAGCTCATTCTCTGCCATTAATGTAGAGATTTGAAGGTAGGCTTGGTTAATTTCTATAGAGTCGGAGAGAATTTCTCCACCCTCTCATTTCTCTTGTCATTCCCCTTCCCTCCTTCCTCAGATACCCCCCAAATTCAAAACCAAAACACCCTGTTTATGAACTCTCGTTGTGTATTCTGAGTATCTACTAAAAATAGAGAACTAAGAGTGAATGTCTCACATTAAAGTGACTGAACCTGTTACTCATTAAGTATGTGAAATAATACATTTCGTTCAAAGGCTGACTATAGTGCATCCAACACAGCTTACTGAATACCTCACTTTAGAGACAGAAGGGAAAATATTTGAGGGCACTGAAAGACTTCAGGGTTTTAAAAAAATAGCTCAACAAATCACCACTCTGTTAAGGACTCCCTCGCCAGGCATTATCTTCATTTTAATAAACATTTATTATTCCTCTGTACAAGGCAATTGGTTATTTCCCACGTGGGGAAAAAGAGCTGAACCCAGACCAGTTTCCTTCTTTGAGGAGCTTACACTCTAGTAGAGAGTACTCGGAGTTTTAAACAAGGAACTACAAGCAGAATGTATTGCTTATTATAAGAGAAGTAAAAGAAAATTCAGTGGGAGAAGAAGGGAAAGAGAACCTTCTTTGAGCTAAGAGTTGTGGTAAGATAAGATTGGAAAGTCGTGTGAATTTCTTGCAGAGAGCTTTGAATGCTATGCTTAGGAATTTGTACTTTATCCTTATTTATAGACATGGGAAGCCTTTGAATATTTTGAGCATGGAGGTGACAGATGTTTGAGTCTATACTCGATTATGCCAATTACTGGAAATACTGAGAAGATAGTACAGTCCTTTAGGCAAGGAGTATTTTTAGGAGGACATAGGCATATACTTGTAACTCCTATCCCCCCCCAGAAAAAAATAGGAGCATATGCTGAGCACCAACTGAGTGCTACAGGTAATATGTGGTATAATGATAGAGTAGTTTAGTACTCAGATGAGGGGTAGAATGAATTTGGGTAAAAGATGGAGTTTCAAGGCAGGTAAAGATGACTTTTGGGTACACCTTCTTCCTCCTTCCTTCCCAATTTCAAATGTAGTATTAAAATATTTAGATAACTTGTATTCCTTCATACTACCAACTGCTTATTACTGTTTTCCGTGATTTGTCTCTGACATCTGAATTCTAAATGTTTGTCCAATTATTTTTGATGGGAGCTAGGGTTACCTGTCTTACTTGATGGATGAATTGTGGAAACAGGTGCCGTTTTCTGCCTCTAAAGTCTAAACTCATTAAAATTGTGTGGGGTTTTTTTCCCTGCAGAGAAAGAGAACCCCTGTTCTCTCCTAAATACCCTTTTCTTATAATTCCTCACAACAAGAATAAAACTTTTTGCTTTGCTTTCTTGCTTTTGTCACATTCTTTGCCTCCTGTCTCCATTTGAAGAGTCTGCCTTTGGGTGGGGGTTTGGAGTGGTGTATCGATGAAGTTAATGTATTGAGTAAAGCAAAAATCAGTGCACCAAATAAAATGAAACATTTCTTAAGTTCCCAGTAATTTGGCCCACATGAACATGTGACCTTTATTGCAATGTAAGTTTTATTGTTTTGAGTATTATATAGAGACCACTATTTAAACATAATAAGGTAAAATGCAGATCTTATTCAAATATTGCCGCTCTGTTACTAAAATATGTTATTTCTGGGGCTGGCCCGGTGGGGCAGTGGTTGAGTTCGCACGTTCTGCTTCAGCGGCCCAGGGTTTGCCGGTTCGGATCCCAGGTGTGGACATGGCACCGCTTGGCAAGCCATGCTGTGGTAGGCGTCCGACGTATAAAATAGAGGAAGATGGGCAGGGATGTTAGCTCAGGGCCGGTCTTCCTCAGCAAAAAGAGGAGGATTCGTAGCGGATGTTAGCTCAGGGCTAATCTTCCTCAAAAAAAAAGAAGGTATTCCTTACCTCCATCAGAACATTTGTATCTTGTATTTAAAACAATAGACTAGAATTTGTTCAGTCCTTTGTTGTTTCTTAAGTGTTTTGGAAAGCTTGACATTTTCAGACAAATTCTGAATAATGTTTGTTTGCCCAAGGAGGTTCTATAGTACTGAGCCTTATAAAACCAGGAATCCCTAGGTTTTGCCCTTAAGTGCTTTTAGATTAAAAATAAATAAGAAAAGATATTTCGTAAATGATATAAATATATTTTCCTGGCAACGAATATGGAGATAGCGTATACATGCACACCTGTGAACTTTCATAACAGATTTTAAAGATGACTCAGGCTGGAAGGGAGAACATTAATGGACAAAGATTGGGGTTACTAACCTTGTTATTTGTATATTCCTTTTCTGTTTTTTTAAAATTATGGTAAAATACACATGGTATAAATTTTAGTATTTTAACCACTTTAAAGTGTACAATTCATTGGCATTAAGTATATTCACAATGTTGTGCAACCATCATCACTAATCTCGGGACATTCCCTTTACCCTAAAAAGAAACCCTGTATCTCCTAATGCTCCTTTCCCCATCCCCTTGCAAGCACTAATGTACTTTCTAACTCAGTGGATTTGCCTGTTGTGGAAATTTCGTATAAATGGAATCATATAATATGTGGTCTTTTGTGTCTGGCTTCTTTCACTTAGTATACTGTTTTGAAGACTTATCCATATTGTAGCATGTATCAGTACTTCATTCCTTTTTTTAAAAATTTTTATTGAAAAAAATTTTTTTGAAGATTGGCACCTGAGCTAACAACTGTTGCCAATCTTCTTTCTTTGCCCTGCTTTTTCCCTCCAATCCCCCCCAGTATATAGTTGTATATTTTAGTTGTGGGTCCTTCCAGTTGTGGCATGTGCGACATCGCCTCAGCGTGGTTTGATGAGCGGTGCTGTGTCCCTGCACCAAGGATTATGAACCGGCGAAACCTGGGGCCGCTGCAGCAGAGCGTGTGAACTTAACCACTCAGCCACAGGGCCAACCCCAAGTACTTCATTCGTTTTTATGACTAATTGATACTCCATTGTATGGATATCCTACATTTGTGTATCCATTCACCAGTTGATGGGCATTTGGTTTGTTTCTCCCTTTTGGCTATTGTGAATAGTGCTACTATGAACATTTATGTACATTTTCTTGTTTGGACATATGTGTTCATATCTCTTGGATATAAACCCAAGAGTGGAATTGCTGAGTCGTAATCATAATTTATGGTAATTCTGTGTTTAACTTATTGAGGAAATGCCGAACTGTTTTCTACAGTGGCACATCTTAACATTCCCATCAGCTGTCCTTGAAAGTTTCAGTTTCTGCAGCTCCTTGCCAACGCTTTTCTGGTGTTATAAAAAAAAATATGGCCATTCTAGTGGGTGTGAAGTGATATCTCATTGTGGTCTATTTTATTTTTTTATTTAAGCAAGTTTATTTAGAACCTGTTTAAAAAGACCAAGCAATACTCAGTATAAAAAAACAATTTCAACCAAGATACTTTTAGTATGAGATTATAAACGCTGTAAAATGTGATTAGGGACTGGAGACGAGTAGTGAGAAATAATTTGTACTAATTTTGAATAAAATTTACTATGTACTGTTTATTAAAATAAAAGTTTTGGAGATTCTTTTACATATTTGCGAATGTCTGTGTATTATGGGGAACCCAGCTTTTCTCTCATAGCATAAGGGGAAGTATAGCTTAATGGTAATAAAGACATGGGTTAAAATCTTAATTCAGTTCCATGCTTGCCTTGGAAACTCATTCAATCTCTGAATCTTGATGATTACTTCTACTGAAAATGGGTATTAAAAGTAAAGAAGTGGGGCTGGCCCCGTGGCCGAGCGGTTACGTTCGCGCGCTCCGCTGCAGGCGGCCCAGTGTTTCGTCGGTTCGAATCCTGGGCGCGGACATGGCACTGCTCGTCAGACCACGCTGAGGCAGCGTCCCACATGCCACAACTAGAGGAACCCACAACGAAGAATACACAACTATGTACCGGGGGGCTTTGGGGAGAAAAAGGAAAAAATAAAATCTTAAAAAAAAAAAAAGGTAAAGAAGTAATTGGAAGTGAATATTAAATAAGATAATGTCATGTACATTTTAAGAGTTCAATATTATTATTGATCAGAGTAGATGTTGTAAGGTGGGATGTTGCAATTTCATAAGGTGCTGTCTTAGTAGGAGAGAAGGCCATAGAGGAAACAGGGGCTCCCATCTTGTAGGACCTGCAAGAAAACCTTAAGGCTTTGGCTTTGGCTTTGTTTATTTAATTGTAATAAAATTTACAAAACATAAAATGTACCATTTTAACTATTTTTAAATGTACAATTCAGTGGCGTTAAATAATTCACATTGGTGTGCAGCCGTCACCTCCATCCATCTCCAGAACTTTTTCATTATCCCAAACTGAAACACTGTACCCATTAAACAATGGCTCCCCAATCCCCTCTCCCCCCAAACCTCTGGTAACTACCATTCTATTCTCTGTCTCTGAATTTGACTTTTCTAGATACCTCTATATAAGTGGAATCGTGCAATATTTGTCCTTTTGTGTTTGGCTTATTTAACTTAGCATAATGTCCTCAAAGTTCATCCATTTTGTAGCCTGTATCAGAACTTAATTCCTTTGTAAGGCCGAATAATATTCCATTAATTGTATGTATATACCATGTTTATCCATCCATCTGTTGATGGACATTTGGTTCGTTTCTATCTTTTGAGTATAGTGTGTAGTGCTGTTGTAAACAGTGGTGTACAAATGTCTGTTCTCGTCCCTGCTTTCACTTCTTTTGGGTGTACACCTAGAAGTGGAATTCTATCTGTAATGTCTTGAGGAACCAAAATCTGTTTTTTACAGCAGCTGTACTATTTTACATTCCCTGCAATGTATAAGCATTCCACTTTCTTCACATTCTTGCCAACAATGCTTTTTATTTTATTTTTCTGATAATAGCCAACCTAATGGATGTAAAGTGTTATCTCATTGTGGTTTTGATTTGTATTTCACTAATGATTACTGATGTATAGCATCTTTTCACGTGCTTATTGGCTGTTTATGTATCTTCTTTAAAGAAATGTCTGTTGAAGTCTTTTGCCCAATTTTAAATTAGGGTGTTTGGTTTTTTTTTTGTTTAGTTGTAGGAGTCATTTATAAGTTCTGGATATTAATCCGTTATTAGATAGATGATTTGTGAGTATTTTTTCCCTTTCTGTGGGTTGTCTTTTCACTCTCTCGGTTGTGTTCTTTGATGCTCCTCTGTGGTGTCTACATGGGCATCAGGGAATCCGTATTCTGTTTTATCTGACCTGTTGTATTTTTCATCTCTAGTATTTCTAGTTGGTTCTTCTTTATAATTTCGATCTGTTTTGTGAAGTAACTCCAGAACTCATTGACTTGTCTGTCTATATTTCCCTTTACCTCATTGAATATTTTGAGGATAGCTATTTTGAACTCCTCTTCACTTAGTTTACCCACTTCCAAGCCCTCAGGACCTACTTCTGTATTTTTATTGTTTTCCTTTTGGACTGGAGCTTTTATAAATTGCTTGATGGTAGAGGAGCGGTTTTTTCACACTGCTATTATTAGGCTGCAGTTACAGCCTGTCGCCACTAGATGGGGGTCGAGAGGCTTCTTTTCTGAGCCCTGCGCCTTCAGCCAAGATGGCCGCGCCCAGCGTGGGTTGGGGGAGGAGGGGCACTTTCATTTACGCTGACCTGGATTGGATCAGCTCTCACTTTCTGGTCTCCCGGGGCCCAGGCTTGCTGGGGCTCTCATACGCGAAATCTTTCCCCTGTTAGAGGGTTTCACTGCATGGGCAGTGGGAGTCCTGGACAATCCCCTGAGGTGCAGCCCCTCCCCCACTTCTTCCCTCACCTGCGGCAGTGATCCCAGTCTCTAGGGGAGGTAGCGATGTTCTATCCTACCTTGTTGCAGCTCCTCCGAGGCTGGCTGCAGTCTCTCCGCCTTCCATCGTTTGGCTGCTGTCAGTCTCTGATGATTTCTGTTATTAGGATTGTTTTTTTGGTTGGGAAGCAGTTGCTCTTTTTGGTTGTACTTTGGAGGGGAGAGAGTCCTGGGTGAGCTCACACCGCCATGTTGCTGATGTCCCATATTTCATTCTTTTTAATGTTATTGTAAATGGAAGTGTTTTCTTAGTTTCCTTTTTGGATTGTTCATTGCTAGTGTATAGGACTATAACTTTGACTTTTGTGTGTTGATCTTATATCCTGAAACGTTGCTGAATTCATTTATTAGCTCTAGTAGCTTTTCTGTAGATTCTTTAGGATTTTCTGTATATAAGATCATGTCCTCTATGAATTACTTCCTCCTTTCCTATTTGGATACCTTTTATTTATTTTTCCTTTCCAATTGCTGTTGAATAGAAGTGGCAAAAATACATACTTGTCTTGTTCCTGATCTTATGTGGAAGGCTTTTAGTCTTTCACTATTAAGTATGATGTTACCTTTGGGTTTTTCAAAATTCTCTTTATCAAGTTGAGGAAATTCCTTTGTCTTCCTAGTTCTTTGAGTGTTTTTATCGTGAAAATGTGTTGAATTTTGTCAACTGCTTTTCCTCTTTCAATTTAGATGGTTATGTGATTTTTCTGCCCTTTGTTTATGTGGTCTATTACATCGATTTATTTTTGTGTCACGCTTTGTATTCCTTGGATAAATCCCACTTGGCCATGGTGTATTATTCTTTTAATGTGTTATTGAGTTCTGTTTGCTAGTATTTTGGTTAGGATTTTTGCATCAGTATTCATAAGGAACATTGGTCTGTAATTTTATTTTGTTGTGCTGTTTATGTCTGACTGGTGTCAGGGTACTACCAGCCTCAGAGAATGAGTTAGGAAGTATTCCCTCCACTTCTAGTTTTTTGAAGAGTTTGAGAGGGATTGGTGATAATTCTTCATTAAATGTAAGGTAGAATTTACCAGTGAGGCATCTGATCCTGGGTTTTTCTCTTTTCGGGGTGTTTTTGATTAGCAACTCAAGGAAAGAGTTTGAATAGTTACAAGCCAAAAAAAAAATATATATATTAGTTTTGGTATTTACCTATGTAGTTAGTTTTACCATTGTTCTTTATTTTACAGTATAGGTCTGTGTTACACTGTGGTGTCCTTTGATTTCAGCCTGATGGACAGCCTTTAGCATTTCTTGTAGGGCATGTATACTAGCAACAAATTCCCACAGGTTTTGTTTTTTGGCACATTTCTTCTTCACTTTTCAATGATACGTTTGCTGGATATAGAATTCTTGGTTGTTAGGACTTTTTTCCCAGCACTTTATCTGTTTTCACTGTTCTCTAGTCTCCTTGGTGTTCAACTGTTAATCTTAATGAGAATCCCTTGTAGTTGTCACTTCTCTTGTTGATTTTGCAATTTTCTTTGGCTTTTGACAGTTTATTTATATTTTGTCTCAGTGTGGATCTCTGTTTATCCTACTTGGAGTTCATTGAGCTTCTTGGATGTGTAAATGCATGTATTTCATGAAATTTAGGGAGTTTCTGGCTGTTGTTTCTTAAAACATTTTTTGTGCTCCTTTTTCTCTATTCTTTCTGTGGCTCTTATTATGCATGTGTTGGTATACTTGATGGTGTCTCTGATGGTCTGTTCATTTTTCTTTATTCTTTCTGTTCCTCATACTGGGTAACTTCAATGGGGCTATCTTCAAGTTTACTGATTATTTCTTTTCCTTGTTCAAGTCTTCTGTTGAACCTCTATGGTGAATTTTTTTTGGTGAGGAAGATTGGAGCTAACATCTGTGCCAGTCTTCCTCTATTTTGTATGTGGGATGCTGCCACAGCATGGCTTGATGAGTGGTGTGTAGGTCTGTGCCTGAGATCTGAACCCGTGAACCTTGGGCTACTGAAGCGGAGTGTGAGAACTTAACCACTTTGCCACTGGGCCAGCCCCATGAAGTTTTCACTTCTGTTATTGCACTTTTCAGCTCTCAAATTTTATTTGGTTTCTTTATGTAATTTATTTTTCCGGATTTTCTTACCTTGGTAAGATATCCTTGTTTCCTTTAGTTCTTTGTTCATGGTTTCCTTTAGCTCTTTGAGTGTATTTCAGACAGTTGATTTAAAGCCCTTGCCTACTAATTCCAATGTCTGGGCTTCCTTAGGGACAGTTCTGTTAATTTCTTTTCCTGTGAATGGGCCATACTTTCTTGTTTCTTTGTATGCTTGTAACTTTTTGTTGAAAATGGACATTTTGAATATTGTAATGTGGTAACTGGTAAACATCCTTCTCCCTCCCCAGAGTTTGTTGCTGCTGCTTGTTGTGGGTTGTCGTTTTTGCTTGGTGAACTTTCTAACTTATTTTTATAAAGACTATTTTTTGTCTTGTGTGGACACTGAAGAGTTTGTTCTGGTAGCTTACTGGTCTGTTAGTGGTTTAACAGAACTTTCCTTAAATGCCTAGAAGCAAAAACAAAAAACAAATCAACTCTCCCAGTCTTTGCAGATTGACTCAGTGTTGGGGCACTTTGCAGTGCTTAGCCAGTTCATTTAAGACTCTTCCCTAGCCCTTACTTCTTGATTGTGTGGAGGCTAGAGGTCAGCTAGAGGTGAATGCTTGTAGCCTTGTCATGTCTTTTCTGAGCTTGTCTCCAGCCTTGGGCGTATGTGTGGCCTTCCAAATTTCCTGGTATGTGCAGGAGCCTTTTGGAACCCTTATTCCTTCACGTTCTCTTTCTTCAGCTTCTTTCTTCCCATTCTTTTATGTCTGTTTAGTGCCTGGCCTAGTTGTTATCCCTTGTCCCACATGGCTGTAAATGGTATATTTGCCTTTAAATGCTTTAGACAAACCCCACTTGTCTCAGGAACTTCTCCTGAGAAAGTTCTGAGGTGAGTGAAAAAAGGAGAACCCCTGCCCTAATCTGTCAGATAACGACCAAACAAGTCAAAACCACAATTCTTTAATAATAAGGTTGATATTTCCCTCTTTGCATGTGCAGGTTGCACTAGGTATGTGGGCCACTGTCTTCATGGCTGCCACCTAGATGGGGGGTGGGGTATGGTAGGTGCATAAGTTAAAACACCACAGTGCTCTCATACCAGAGTTTAGCACCTCTTTCTGTTATGTGTTCTCCTGGCGATTGTAAGTTTTTGATTAGCTTGTAGAGTTTCAAAAAAGTTGATTCTGATGATTTTTACCAGCATAATTGTTGCCTTAGTGGAGGGATGGAGTTTTGGAGTTACCTGCTCCACTCTTGTGTATGATGTCATTCCTGGTGTGTTTGTCTTAATCCCTATGCCAGTGCCACGTTTTCTTAACTATCACTTTTTATGAAGTCTTGGTATCTGCTAGGGCGTTAATGCCCACACTGTTCTTTGTACTGTATTGTGTATCTTGAGCCTGTACTGTTCCATATTATGTATTCCTTTTTATGTTTCTAAGTTCCTTGATAAATGTTTTATTCTATTTTGATAAACACTTTAAAGGCTTAACGTGAGCCAAGTATTGTTTTGGATCAAGGTTTCTTAACCTTGGCATTATAGACATTTTGGTCCAGATAATTCTTTGTTGTGGATTGTGTCCTGTGTATGGATTGTGTTCCTGGCCTCTACCCAGTAGATACCAGTAGTGCCCCTCCCCCCAGTTGTGACAACTGAAGATGTTTAGAGACATTGTTAGATGGTCCCTGTGGGTGGTAGGGTCATGTATGAGGGTGGCATAGTCCTCCTGTTTGAGAACCATTGTTTTAGATGATAAGGATTCACAGATAATACTGAGCTAAGTAGAAAAATAAATAGTTGAAATGCAGTAGTCTCCTCTTATTCACAGTGTTGCTTTCTGTGGTTTCAGTTTCATGTGATCAACCATGGTCTGAAAATATTAAACAAAATTCCAGAAATAAAGAATTCATAAGTTTTGAGTCATGCACCATTATGAGTAGTGTGATGAAATCTCATGCTGTCCTGCTCTGTCCTGCCAGGATGTGAATCATCCCTTTGTCCAGCATATCCACACAGTATACACTACGTGCTCGTTAGTCACTTAGTTGCCATTTTGGTTATCACATCACCTGTTGTGGTATCACAGTGCTTGTGTACAAGTAACCCTTATTTTACTTAATAATGGCCCCAAAGTGCAAGATTAGTGATACTGGCAACTTGGATATGCCAAAGAGAAGCTATCAAGTGTTTTAAGTGAAAAGGTGAAAGTTCTCAACTTAATAAGGAAAGGACAAAAACATATGCTGAGGTTGCTAAGATCTGTGGTAATTTTTATTACAGTATGTTGTTATAATTGTTCTACTTTATTATTGTTGTTAACCTCTTACCGTGCCTAACTTGTAAACTGAACTTTATCGTAGGTCTGTATGTATAGGAAAACATAGTATAGTTAGAGTTTGGTGCTATCTGCAGTTTGAGGCACCCACTGGGGGTCTTGGAATGTATCCCATGCGGGTAAAGGGAGACTACTGTACGCTGTGATGTGGTTAAGTACAGTTACAAAGATATGAACCAGGAAATGTGGAAGAACAACAAATTTGCCTTGAAGAGTGGATGGCAAGTATTTTCCAAAGAGAGAGATGACAATTTTGAGTTGGGTCATAAAGCAAGGTGTTGGTGTTGGTTAGGAGGGTGGATATTCTAGGTGGTGAAAAGGGCGTGTCTAGAGGCTTGGTAGAAGGGCCCTTGTCTGCCTTGAGAACAGTGAGGCATTGAGTGTGATTGGAGAGGACAGGTGAGGTAGAGTTGAAAAAAAGGAAGGTAGTTGGAGTTGTAACCATGGGTCTACTAGGACTGGTTCACCTGACCCCATCTTATCAACAGAGTAATTAAGAGTTGTGTTTCAGGAACTGAGAGTTCCCCCTTGTCCAGTTCAGGCCGGTTGGGACCACCAGCCCATCAACTGGGCCTCCGCAAATGCTCTAAAAGTGTCCTTTTGACGTCAAGGGCTGAAAACTCCACCCTCAGATCATACTCCCACAAGCGTTTGAGAACACGTGTCCTGTGAAGAGCCCTGAAGCTTGACTACACTTGCACAGATCATCAGTTACCTCACTTATCCTCACCTCCAATCCTCTGTCTCCATACTTGAGACCACCCTGCCCTCTGTCCCATACATTTTACCCTAAGCCCTGGATTGGGGAGACAGATCTGAGAGCTTATGCGTTCTGTCTCTTTGCAGGTCGATCTTGCAGTAACGCTGTGTTCTTTTATCAAAAGCTGAAGCTGTAATGATTGGCTCTGTATGTGCATCAGGCAAGAGAACCCCAATTTTGTGTGTAACAGGGTCAGATTTCAAAAGGCTTTTTATGCTGTTTCAGTTTTTGCCTTTTCATTATAGGAAACTAACAAATACTTTAAAAGTCTTTAGAGTAATATGATCAAGTTTTTTAAAGGAACAGTAATATAGTGAAATGATAAAAAGCAGATGGTTAATATTAAACTCAAGAAGATAACTCTAGCCTATAAAGTAGGAAAATAGGAAGGGATGGAGATTTATGTAAAACTAAAACTACATGTCAGAAGTTGCTCTCAAATCACATCACCTTGTGTGTAGACTTTTTTCATCCTATATTTGTGAAAATTCTTGTATATTATCAACACTGATGATGATTCTTGGTATTTAAAGCAGGAGTAAAGTTGGCAAATGTGCAAAGTTGTGTTTTTTCAAGCAAGTTGTTAGAGTGATATATTGTAAACTTATCTGCTTTCTTGGATTGGACCGGTAGTCGGATTAACTGAAACTGCTCCTATAATAGTTCTGTGCTCTGAGAAAAGGAAAATACTTGAAGAAGAGTTAAAATGCTACATATTTTCTGGTGACTTTTATTGTGATATTATTTCACACTTACGTAAGCATTACAAGACTAGTACAAAGAACTCCTGTTTACCCTTTATCTAGAGTTCCATTGTTAACATTTTGTCCCAACTACTTAATTAGTTGCATTTTCTCTTCTTATATTCATTTTTTTTCTGAACCATTTGAGAGTGAGTTGCAGACATCATGCTCCCTTTCCCCTGAATTCTTCAGTATTTCGGAAGGACAAGAATATTCTTTTATGCAAATAACAAATCAGAAACTTTAAATATGTATAATACTCTTATCTAATGCAAAATCCATATTCAGAGTTTCCACTTGCCCTGATGTCTTTTAATTTGGAACAGTTCTTCTGCCTCTCATTGTCTTTCTTAACTTTGATATTTTTGAGGAGCACAGGCCAGTTATGTTTTTATAAGGTCCCTCAGTTTGGGTCTGTGTGATGCCTCCTTATGATTAGATTAAGGTTATGCATTTTTGGTAGAAATACAACAGAAGTGATACTGTGTTCTTTTTAGTGCATCTTGATAGGAGACACATGATGTCAATTGATCCCAAGACTAGTGATGATAATTTCGATCGCTTGGTTAAAGTGGTATCCACCAGATTTTTCTATGTAAAGTTAATTATTCCCCATTTTTAACCACTAAATAATTTGTGGGGAGATACTGAGACTGTGTAAATATCTTATTCCTTAATAAACTTTCACTTACTAGTTTTAGCATTAATTTATTACTATGACTTTTAAAAAATGTGGTGATTGATTTCATTTATTTTACGCTTACTGGCATTTACAAAGATGCATTTGAAGAACAACATTTTTAAAAGTTATTTTATCGTGGAGAAACGATGGTGTAAAACAGTAATAGGTCTCAAATTTGAAAATAAATTGCTATGATGAAACAAATGAGAATGTGGAGTCATAAAATATAATAGAAAATAGGGGTGCATGGGATTCTTGGGATTGCTGATTTCAGGTTCTTAGGATAGATACCCAGTAGTGGCATAGCTGGGTCATAGGGTATTTCTATTTTTAACTTTTTGAGAAATCTCCATACTGTTTTCCATAGTGGCTGCACTAGTTTGCATTCTCACCAACAGTGTATGAGGGTTCCCTTTTCTCCACAACCTCTCCAACATTTGTCACTTTTTGTGGTTTTGGATCAGCAATCCTAAGAATCCCATGCACCCCTATGTTCATCGCAGCATTATTTACAATAGCCAAGACATGGAACCAACCTAAATGCCCAGAAACTGACGACTGGATAAAGAAGATATGGTATATATACACAATGGAATACTACTCAGCCATAAAAAAGGACCAAATTGTTCCATTCGCATCAACATGGATGGACCTTGAGGGTATTATGGTAAGCAAAATAAGCCAGACAGAGAAAGACGAACTCTATATGACCCCACTTATAGGTGGAAGTTAACATATAGACAAGGAAAACTGATCGGTGGTTACCAGGGAAAAGGGGGGGTGGGGGGAGGGCACACAGGGTGAAGTGGTGTACTCACATCATTACTAACGATAATGTACAACTGAAACCTCACAAGGTTGTAATCTATCATAATCTTAATAAGAAAAATCATAGAAAAAATATAATAGAAAATAATACAAAGCCAACATATGGATAGGTCTATGGAAATTGTGTTAAAAGCCTGCCAATTCCAGATTTGTTCTATTTCTTGTAATTTGTTTAAGAACAGTTTGCAGAAAAATAACCCATGTGTAACAATTTGCTGCTTTTCCCATTTTTGACCTTTGGTTCCCGACCTTTCTCTAGAATAAAAAATACGGATTGAGGGGGAGATTTGTAGGGGAAAGAAAAAGAGCCCCAACTGCTGAGCCTTTAATGAATTTTTATTTACCCTGCAGTCGTTAAAAACAATATAGACACATTAAATAAAAGAGAACTCTCCAAAAATCTTGTTAAAGCAGGATTTCTCAGCAGGATCACTGTTGATGCATTGGGCCAGATGATTGTTTGTCGTGGGGGCACTCTTGGGTGCGTCGTAAGATGTTTAGCAGTATCCTTCGCCCCTTCCCCACTATATGCCAGTGATGACCCCATCCGCTGTTGTGATCTCCAAAATAGTCTCCAGACATTGTCACATGTACCCTGGGGGCAAAATTGCCCCCAGAGAGAGCTGCTGTCCTCCAGCGGTGTTTTGCTCCAGCTCCCGTGGTGCTTTAAAATTCCTTGGACATGTGCATGTATAATGTTCACATAGTTAGAAATAGTTTTGATTAAATTTGAGAATCAGTATTTTCACTTAAAAATGTAGTTTACGTAGTTATTTTTTCCATCTTTTTTATTGTGGTAAAAATATACGTAGCATAAAATTTACCATTTTAACCATTTTTAAGTGTACAGTTCAGTGTCTTTAAGTAAATTCATAGTATTGTGTAACCATCGCCACAGTCTATTTGCAGAACTTTTTCATCATCCCAAAGAGAACCTGTGTATCCATTAAACAGTAATTCCCCGTTCCTGCTCTCTCTATCCTCTGTTAATTTCTGTTCTGATTTCTGTTTCTTTCAGTTGTTTTTAATCCATTTAGCTATAGTGTAATTTACTCTATTATTCTCTGTGACAATGGCTTCATTCATTCTTATAAGGCGTTTTAAAAGGTGATTTCTTTAGTTTATATTCCTAAGAGAGGGATTAGTGAATCAAAGGTTATGACGTTTATGATTCTTCTGTAATTTACCAATTGCTTTCTAAAGGGTTTATACTTATTTACACTGTTAGCATAATGTGTGAGAGTACCCATTTCACTGTACCTTCATTGGGCATTATATTTTCAGTTGTTGGGTGTAAAATGGTACCTTGCTATAAAGAGGTTAAAGGTAGTTCAACACATTTTACTAATTGCATCTTTTGTGAGAATTGTTCTATTCTTTGTCCTTGATGTCCTTGTCTATTCCTTTGATGACAAAATTTTTTAAAATGTATTTGATATCTTAATAGAATATAGATGTTAGTTTTTCATCATATTTCTGGGGGTATTTTTCTTGGCTTGTTTTCCTTTTTATTTAAATTGTTACGGTCTTGAAACTTACAAATATAACTTGGCTTGGCTTAGGTCTTTCACCATAACAGATTATAGTTGGCAGGGATGGGGAATAGCATTCTGTGAAAATCAGAAGTAATTTTTATGTGACTGGAAATGTTCTTTTAACATGTTCATAGTCATGTCTAAGAATATACTGTTTATACTGTTTTACCTTTTTTTTTTTGAGGAAGATTAGCCCTGAGCTAACATCTGCTGCCAGTCGTCCTCTTTTTGCTGAGGAAGACTGGCCCTGAGCTCACATCCGTGCCCTTCTTCCTCTACTTTATATGTGGGACGCCTGCCACAGCATGGCTTGACAAGCGGTGCCATGTCTGCAGCCAGGATCTGAACCCGTGAACCCCGGGCCCCCAAAGAGGAACGTGCAAACGTAACTGCTGCACCACCGGTCTGGCTCCTGTTTGCTTTATCTTTAATAATTTAAGTGGATTTTTCTAACTTTTGTTTTATTTCTAGTGTTGTATTTGAATTTGCTATTCCTTTCTCTAAAAGAGAGCTCTGCAAGTTTTTATGTAATAACGATTTTAGAAGTGAAATTTTCATGGTTTTGAATCTTATAATGGTATGGCTAGTCTTTTGCTTTCTAAGAACTGGCTAAGACCATATGCGTAGATACATTTATTTCCTCTTATTTACTGTATTTCTGTTTTTCAAGAAAAGTACCTGAGGACAGGATTTTTCCTCCATGTGGACGCTAGACATATTTAATGATATCCTTCTAAGGAAGCAAGGGTATGGTTCATATTTCCTTAGTTTTGAGTAGTGTGGCCTAGTTGTGATCCAGTTATAAAAGAGTGAGGAGTTCAAAACATTTCCTTTTATTCATAAATTTGTTTCATCGAAGTTATTGTTAAAGCCAACATTTATTTGTGTAACGATAGGT
The DNA here is from genome assembly GCF_041296235.1 of Equus asinus. Lineage (NCBI taxonomy): Eukaryota > Metazoa > Chordata > Mammalia > Perissodactyla > Equidae > Equus > Equus asinus. The sequence goes on from NW_027224823.1 coordinate 19,469, forward strand.
AATAAATCTTTGTTATTTGTTGCATGTGCTTTTCTAAAAATTAGGAAACATGGTAGGGGGAGGAAGTCTGTTTTTACTCTTGGGCCAGATCTCTGTGAGGATTATTGAGTCTCTTGCTTTTGAAAAGATAATTAGTTAACAATGATAAACAGTGGAATGATGGGCAAAGTAGATTTATTATATGACACAGCTCCCGTTCAGCGATGATAGCTAGCTTGATTTACACTTAGACTTAAATAGTTGGTGAAGGAATGAAATAACTTTGAAACTTTGGGTGATATAAAGTAAGTCAAGGTATTATCAGGTTATGGGTAGTGTTTTTAATAGAATGAAATATTGAAAAAGCACTGGAGTAATACCATGCTTTCTGTAACTTAGTTCTGGGTCTTCTATTACTTGTGTGTCCCTAGGTCTCAATTCTTTCTTTCTTTCTTTTTTATTTGTGTGAGGAAGATTGGCCCTGAGCTGACATCTGTTGCCAATCTTCCTCCTTTTGCTTGAGGAAGATTGTTGCTGAGCTAACATCTGTTCCAACCTTCCTCTATGTTATGTGGGATGCTGCCACAATGTGGCTTGATGAGCAGTGTGTAGGTCTACACCCAGGATCCAAACTGGGGAAACCCGTGCTGCCAAAGCGAGTGTGTGAACTTAACCACTTGGAAAGTCAAATATAAAGTTGGATTGATGATCCCTTTCAGAAGCAAATTTAATAGCTGGGACGTTATCTTAACAGTCATCTAGTAAAGTTCTCTCATTTTACAAGTGAGGAAATTGAGCTCTACTGAGGTTGCAGTTTGCTTAAGGTCATAACTCTAAGTAGTAATTAGGACTAGAACCAAGATTATTTGACTCCCAGATCAGGGTTCTTGGTGCAGTACTATGCTTTTAATAGCCCATTAGGATTTTTTGTATGTATTTTATAACAATGAAGAATGTAGAATATTTTTCTGTAAGTCATGTCAGAACTCTTGTTCAAGAAACCAAAGGACACTTGTTATGTCTTAAAGTAATTTTTACAGTTTTGTGTCATTGCTACAGTCTCAAGGAAGTAAATTAGCTACAATTCTATTGTTGTGACAGTGGATTATTTAGAATCTTCTTGATTCCTTGTGTTTTTGTTCATATGCTTCAGAGTTGTTTCCTTACTATTTAAATTAAGATAAGGTGATTATTTACTGAAATCACTACAACATAACTCAGAAGCTAAGGGAACTTTCTAGGAGTGTGCAATTAGTGACATAGTTGTTTTCGATCAGAAAAGTTTCCTTTTCTAATCTCAAAGTAGTTTGTATGTGTTCTTTGTTCTGATGTACAGTTTCTACTTTGGATTTGCATGCTCCATAGTTTTGACTCTGTTTTAAGTTCCATAACCAGTTTAACAGTATGACCTTTAGAGGTCAGAATAAATTCCATTTGCTAGGTGGAAAGGTCTTGATGCCTACCTATAGCAGGAGGAAGTCTGGAATAGGAGAAAAAAAGTGAGAGTAAACCAATTCTAGTCTTCTATAAAATTTGAGTAATTTAAACTAATCTTTCTGCTGTGAAAAAATATTCCTTATTTGACCTTTCCATCGTATGTCTTATATTAGAACTTGGAATTCCATTTCTTTATTACCTATGTGATTTTATTATGGTGAAAAATGTGGAATAAGTTAGAAGTTGGCCAAAGAACAGTTACCCTTCCCTTACATTCTTTGATCAGAGTGGGGAAAGTCCAGAAGCTTGGATCAGATTTATGGAACTCATGTCAAGTCCTGGTAACTCTCTTACTACTTTCCTAAATGCACACTATAATAATAGATCAAGAAATATGGAGGTACCCAAAAGATTTAGAACTTAATTGTCCATAAAAACAAGGATCAGTATCTTTCTACAAGATTATCGTTTAATGGGGAGCCAGGATTAGTTACACCTTTAATACTATAAATAGTTGAAACAGCTTATTTTATCTGCAAAGTAAAAAACATCCAACTATACAAATAAGATAAGGATTGTTTTAACCATTCAGCTTATTCAGCAAATACTTATTAAATGGCTGTTTATTTACTAGGGGATACAGTCGTGACGTCCATACTATCCTGTGGCTCTAGAGAGCTGTTTCTTTCTAGTGTCATATGTATTTGTGGAATTTTTATGTAATCAAGTAGAATATGTTTAATTATAGCTGTGTTTGATTTGCTGTAAATTCAGGACATTGGACTCACTTGTTTAAAGCCCCCATCTAATTACAACATTGCTAAGAATTGTTTTTCCTGAGTACTTTCTTTTTTTTCTTTTTTTCCTGAGTACTTTAAAAATCTCTCCCCATTTTTTACTTGCTATATTAAATGAAAGCAAACCTCTACTTCTTAAGTACTTTGTAATTCAGATCTGGCTAAGGTATGATTTGGGAGTTATCAACTACATTTAGATTCTGGCTCCACAATTTATTTACATTGTGACTTCGGGCAAGTTACCTAACCTCCCTGTGCCTCAGTTTTCTCATCCGTACAATGGAGATAATAATAGTACCTATCTTATAGGGTAGTTCTGAGGATTACCTGAGATAATGCGTGTTAAGCACTTAGAACAGTGCTTAACCCAGTAAATGTTACCTATGGCGGTTGAATCTTCTCTAGGAACACCCAGTGAGGTGTAAGGGCAGGGGACGCTTGAAATGAATGACTTGTATGTTTTTATGTCATGAATTCACAAATAAGCATTAATCCATGTTTAACTGAATATAATCAGAAGTGTGTGAGTTTAAATTCTAGATTTCCTTACTTATATAAATGCTTATCTATACAAATTTGAGTACCTACTGTTTATAGGCCACTTATTCTAGGGTATAGAACACTGAGCTAGGTGTTAAAATAATATTCTTTATATATTTAACTTTCTTATTCTGGAAAATCACAAGTGTATTCAAAAAGAAGAAAATAGAACCCTGCCAAGTACCTGTCACCAAGCTTCAACAATTACCATCTCATGGTTAGTTGAATTTCATATATACCCACCCAGGTCCCCCCTCACTGGATTATTTTGAAACAAATTCCAGACATCATATTATTATATTGAATTTTTTTGTTTTTTAAAAAAACTGTGCCGTAGAGTGTTTGCCTAAAATGAACTATTTGCAAAAAGACAAGTTGATTTTTTTTTTATTTTCTTTTGGTGCCAATACAAGAAACAGGTAGCATTCTTGATTTCCTTTAAGTGGTAGTATCTTTGGTGTTTGGCGTCCATCATAATTGTAGTTTAGAGGTTATTATACTCTCATGTTATTTTTTTAAAGATTTTTTATTTTTTTCCTTTTTCTTCCCAAAGCCCCCCAGTACAGAGTTGTACGTTCTTCGTTGTGAGTCCTTCTAGTTGTGGCATGTGGGATGCTGCCTCAGCGTGGTCTGATGAGCAGTGCCATGTCTGTGCCCAGGATTCAAACCAACGAAACACTGGGCCGCCTGCAGTGGAGCGCGCAAACTTAACCACTCGGCCATGGGGCCAGCCCCTACTCTCATATTATTGAAGTATAAATATTTCAACATTTTATTATGAAAAATTTTCAAACTTACAGCTAGATTGAAAAAATTTTACATATACTTACTGGAGTCTACCTTTAGTATTTTACTGTACTTATTTCATCACATATTTATCTATCTATCCAACTCTCCATTGATGTAACAATCCATCTTGTTTTCTTATTCATTTCAAAGTAAATTGAAGAGATCAGGATAATTGAAGTTTAATTTTTAAAGTTGCCTTTTCAACTAGATTTTATCAGATTTCTTGTTCTGCATAAAATTTGTTGTTGTGAATGATGGTTTATATCTGAAGTTCTGAGTTGTGACAACTCATTCTCTGTGGTTTCAGTGCTTCTCATTTTGAACTTTGCTTTCATACACTGGGAACCTTTCTTAGAGTATTTAGCTTATGTCCCAGTAATTCATATTTAGCCAACACTAAATAGAATGAATAATGAGGGTTTTGCATGTGTGTTTTCACTGGTCTTTTAAAAAACACTATTCTAGGAAGTCCTTGTGTGTCCCAGGGTGATACAGCAAACTAATATGCTATTTTAGGAATATCCTTTAAATTTTTCCATTTAACGATTATTTTGAGGGCCAAAAGTCGCTGTTTTGGTGTGTAGCTCTTTTTCTTGGATCTTGGTATTCTGTAAAGTGCCTAAATATACTTTGATCTCCACATGACTGTGTAACTTGTGACAGAAAAAGCTGTTCTCCACACCATGAGCTTCTTGAATGCTAATGATAGCCATGTAGTAAATGCTTATTGAGTAAATAAGTAAGGCAAATGTATCAATTCTTATCTTTATTTTGTTTTTTGAAGTTTTCGTTTCCCTTAAAACTTACATGAAGGAAAGAAGGCTACTTTTATTCTCTGTAGAACAAAGTGAAGTAAGTTGTTTATATTCTAAATACTTCGTTAGCATATTTTCAGACTTAAGTTATTGTAAGGTAGAGGTAATGAGAGTTCTAGAACATGCACACTCTGAATTTATTTAATTGTGAAATATTCCAGACAAGAACACAATATAAATACCTTTCCACCTACTACCCAGCCTTATGAAATCTTATGTCACATTTGCTTCAGATTTCTTTTAGAGAAGTAAAACATTACAGGTAGACGTGAGGTCTCATGGATTTTAAAATATTGTCTACATATATGAACATATAATGGACACGTTTTTACGTAGTCATAAACATTATTTAGAATTCTTTTGGTTTCCTAAGTTTAAGTTGCACCCTACAGTACATATTATTTTACAGCTTGCTTTTTTGTTTAGTGTTGTTTTGGGGAGTATGAAGTAGCCTCAGATCAGCACTATCCAAAACAATAGCCACTATCTCTGGCTATTGAGTATTTGAAATGTAGCTAGTGTGAATTGAGATGTGCTGGAAATGTATTTGCACAATGGGTTAAGACAAAATGAAAAAATTATGTAAAATCTCATTACGAATTCCTTTATATTGTATATTGAAGTGATAATTTGGATATATTGGGTTAAATAAGATATTAAAATTAATTTCACCTGCCTTTTCAATTTCCTTAACTTGGCTTCTAGAAAATTTTACATTATACTTGTGGCTCATGTTTGTGGCTTACATTACATTTCTTTTGGACAACACTAATCTAGATTGCTCACTTTTCATTCCTGTTTAGTATTAAGTTGTATGAGTAAACTGTAATTTATCTACCCTTGGTGGATTTTTGAATCTTTTTCTAATTTGGTGCTATTAAATGTGGTTCCATAAACACTCTTCATCATGTCTCCTTTGAACATATGCTAGCGTTTCTTCAGGAGATCAATTTTACTTAGGTCATAATAGTTTATAACATTGTGAAATTCCAGTTGTACATTATTATTTGTCACTCACCATATATATGTGCCCCTTTAGCCCTTATCCCCACCCCCGAACCTCCTACCCTTAGGTAACCACTAATCTGTTCTCTGTCCATGTATTTATCTTCCACATGAGTGAAATCATACGGTGTTCATCTTTTTCTGTCTGGCTTATTTAGCTTAACATAATATCCTCAAGTTCCATCCATGTTGTTGCAAATGGGAAGGTTTTGTCTTTTGTTATGGCTGAGTAGTATTTCATTGTATATAACTACCACATCATCTTTATTCAATCATCAGTCGATGGGCACTTGAGTTGCTTCCACATCTTGACTATTGTGAATAATGCTGCAAAGAACATAGGGGTTCATGGGTCTATTTAAATTGTTGATTTCAAGTTCTTTGGATAAATACCCAGCAGTGGCATAGCTGGATCATATGGTAGTTTTATTTTTAATTTCTTGAGAAATCTCCATGCTGTTTTCCATAGTGACTGCACCAATTTGCATTCCCACCAGCAGTGTATGAGGGTTCCCTTTTCTCCACACCCTCTCCAACATTTGTTCTTTTTTGTCTTGGTGATTATAGCCATTCTGACAGGTGTAAGGTGATACTTAGTGTAGTTTTGATTTGCATTCTCCTGATGATTAGTGATGTTGAACATCTTTTCGTGTGCCTGTTGGCCATCTGCTTTGGAGAAATGTCTGTTCATATCCTCTGCCCTTTTTTTTTTTTTTTTTGGGTGGCTCAAACAGCAGAAGTTTATTTTCTCATAAGGAGGCTGTAAGTCAGAGATGAAGGTGCCACCAGAATTGGTTTCTGGTGAGACCTCTCTTCTTACCTTGTGGACAGCCACCTTTCCCTGTGTCCTCACATTCCTCTGCCCATTTTTTGATTGGGTTGTTTGTTTTTTTGTTGTTGAATTGTATGAGTTCTTTATATAGTATGGAGATTAACCCCTTGTTGGATATATGACTTGCAAATATTTTCTCCCAGTTGGTGGGTGGGTTGTCTTTTTGTTATGTTCTTGGTTTCCTTGGCCTTGCAGAAGCTCCTTAATCTGATGAAGTCCCATTTGCTTATTTTTTCTTTTGTTTCCCTTGCGAGAGTAGACATGGTATTTGAAAAGGTACTGCTAAGACCGATGTCAAAGAGTATACTGCCTATATTTTCATCTAGGAGTTTTATAGTTTCACGTCTTATCTGCAGGTCTTTAATCTCTTTTGAGTTGATTTTTGTGTATGGCGAGAAAGATAATGGTCTACTTTCATTCTTGTGCATGTAGCTGCCCAGTTTCCCCAGCACCATTTATTGAAGAGACTTTGCTTTCTCCATCGTATGTTCTTAGCTCCTTTGTCGAGGATTAGCTGTCCATAGATGTGTGGTTTTCTTTCTGGCTTTCAGTTCTGTTCCATTGATCTATGTGTCTGTTTGTGTACCAGTACCATGCTGTTTTGATTACCATAGCTTTGTAGTATATTTTGAAGTCAGGGATTGTGATGCCTCCAGCTTCATTCTTTTTTCTCAGGATTGGTTTCACTGTTTGGGGTCTTTGGTTGCCCCATATGAATTTTAGCCTTCTTAGTTCTCTTTCCCTGAAGAATATCATTGGGATTCTGATTGGGATTACATTGGATCTGTAGATTTCTTTAGGTAGTATGGACATTTTAACTATGTTTATCTTCCCAATCCATATGCCTGGAATATTTTTCCGTTTTATAATGTCATTATTGATTTCTTTCAATAATGTCTTATAATTTTCATTGTATAGGTCTTACCTCCTTGGTCAAATTTATTCCTAGATATTTTATTCTTTTTGTTGCACTTGTAAATGGGATTGTATTCTTGAGTTCTCTTTCTGTTAGTTCATTATTAGAGTATAGAAATGCAACTGATTTTTATAAGTTGATTTTGTACCCTGCAGCTTTGCTGTAGTTCTTCATTATTTCTAGTAGTTTTCCAGTGGATTCTTTAGGATTTTCTATATATAAAATCATGTCATCTGTAAACACTGAGAGTTTCACTTCTTCATTGCCAGCTTGGATTGCTTTTATTTCTTTCTCTTGCTTAATTGCTCTTGCCAAAATATCCACTACTGCATTGAATATTAGTGGAGATTGTCTTCTTCCTGTTTGTCTTAGAGGGATGGTTTTCAGTTTTTCCTTGTTGAGTATGATGTTGGCTGTCAGTTTGTCATATATGGCCTTTATTATGTTGAGGCACTTTACTTCTGTACCCATTTTGTTGAGAGTTTTTATCATAAATGGCTGTTGGATCTTGTCAAATGCTTTCTCTGTGTCTGTTGAGATGATCATATAGTTTTTATTCCTCATGTTGTTAATGTGGTTTATCACATTGATTGATTCGCAGATGCTGAAGCATCCGTGCATCCCTGTATAAATCCCATTTGATCATGGTGTATGATGCTTTTAATGTATTGCTGCATTCAGGTTGCCACTGTTTTGTCGAGGACTTTTGCATGTATGTTCATCAGTGATACTGGCCTCTAATTTTCCTTCTTTGTGTTTTCCTCATCTGGCTTTGGGATCAGGGTGACAGTGGCCTTGTAGAATGTGTTAGGAAGTGTTCCATCTTCTTGAATTTTTTGGAAAAGTTTGAGAAGGATAGGCACTGACTCTTCTTTGAATGTTTCCTAGAATTCTCCAGAGCAGCCATTTGGTCCTGGACTTTTGTTTTCTGGGAGGCTTTTGATTACTGTTTTAGTCTCTTTGCTTGTGATTGGTCTATTCAGATCCTCTGTTTCTTCTTGACTTAGTTTTGGGAGGTTGTATGAGTCTAAGAATTTATCCATTTCTTCTAGATTGTCCCATTTGTTGACATACTGTTTTTCACAGTCTTCTCTTATAATCCTTTGCATTTCTGTGGTATTCGTTGTAATTTCTCTTCTTTCATTTCTAATTATATTTACTTGAGCCTTTTTCCTTTTTTCCTTAGTGAGTCTGGCTAAGGGTTTGTGAATTTTGCTTATCTTCTCAAAGAACCAGCTGTTAGTTTCATTGATCTTTTCTACTGTTTATTTGATTTGTTTCATTTTTTTCTGAACTTAGTTTTTATTATTTTCTTCTTTCTGCTGACTTTGGATTTTGTTCTTCATTTTCTCTGTTAGGCATAGTTTAAGATTGCTTATTGGAGATTTTTCTTGTTTCCATGGTGGACCTGGATTGCTGTGAATTTCCCTCTCAGGACCTCTTTTGCTGCATCCCATATGACTTTGTATGATGTGTTTTCATTTTCATTTGTCTCCAGATATTTTTTGATTTTTCCTTTGATTTCTTCAGTGATCCATTGGTTGTTCAGTAGCATGTTGTTTAGTGTCCACATATTCATGACTTGCCCAGCTTTTTTCTTGTAGTTGACTTCTAGTTTCATAGAATACAGTTGAAAAAGATGCTTGATATGATTTCAGTCTTAAGTTCTTGAGGCTTGCCTTGTTTCCCAACATATGGTCCGTCTTTGAGAATGTTCCACGTGTACTTGGGAACAATGTGTATTCTGCAGTTTTTGGATGGAATGTTCTATACATATCTGTTAAGTCCCTCTGCTCTAGTTTTTCATTTATATCCCATGTTTCCTTGGTGACTTTCTGTATGATCTATCCATTGATGTAAGTGGGGTGTTAAGGGCCCCTACTATTATTGTTTTGCTGTTAATATCTCTGTTTAGGTCAGTCAGTAGTTACTTTGTGTACTTTGGTGCTCCTGTGTTAGGTGCATATACTTAAAAGTGTTATATCCTCTTGGTGTAGTGTCCCTTTTATTATTATATACTGCCTGTGTTGTCTCTCATTGCCTTTTTTATCTTGAAGTCTACTTTGTCTGATACAGGTATGGCAAGACCTGCTTTCTTTTGTTTTCCCTTAACTTGGAGTATTGTCTTCCATCCCTTCTAAGCCCGTATTTGTGTTTAGAGCTGAGATGTTTCCTGGAGGCAGCATATTGTTGGGTCTTGTTTTTTTAATCCATCCAGCCACTCTGTGTTTTTTGATTGGAGAATTCACTCCACTTGCATTTATAATGATTATTGACATATGAGGGCTTAATGCTGCCATTTTATCACTTGTTTTCTGGTTGTTCTGTATTTCCCTTGTTTCTCAATCCGGTGTATTTCTGACTGTGAATTAAGTTTGGCGACTCTCTATGAGGGTTTTCTCAGTTTTGTCTTTATTTATCATTTGTGTCTCTGTTCTGAGTTTTTGTTCAGTAGTTATCGTGAGGTTTGTATAAAAGATCTTGTAGATGAAATAGTCCATTTTCTGATAGCCTCTTATTTTCTTAGTCTGAGCAGGTTCCATCTCTTCCTTCTTCCCTGAGTTATTGTTGTCACAACTTAATCCGTTTTGTGAGTTTTGGTTAAAATGAAGTGATTATAGTTATTTTTGATGTTTTCCTTCCCTTTTTCTTTAACGTTATAATTGTTTGCTAACCTGTTGTGATAGAGAGTTGTAATATTCTGTTTTTGTCTATCTCCTCGCTCAAGGCTTGGTTAACCCTTTTTTTTGAGGTATGAGGGCCTTCGTGATCATTTCTTTTATGGGAGGTTTTGTGGCAGTGAACTCCTTTAGCTTTTATTCATCTGGAAAAGTTTTTATTTCTCCAGCACATCTGAAGGATATTTTTGCTGCTAGAGTATTCTCGGCTGAAAGTTTTTGTCTTTCAGAATTTTGAATATATCATTCTGCTCTCTCCTAGCCTCTAAGGTTTCTGCTGAGAAATCTGAAAGCCTGATAGGGGTTCTGTTGTAGGTTATTTTCTTCTGCCTTGCTGCCCTTAATACTTTTGGTCTTTGATTTTTGCCAGTTTTACTAATACATGCCTTGGAGAAGGTCTTTTTATGTTGATGTAATTAAGAGTTCTATTGACTTCATTTACTTGTAATTCCAGCTCCTTCCCTGGCTTTGGGAAGTTCTCAGCTATTATTTCTTTGAACAAGCTCTCTGCTCCTTTCTCCCTCTGGAATACCGATTATCCTTATGTTACATTTTGTAATTGAGTTGGATATTTTTTCATTTGTTTGTAGTCTTACTTCTATCTCCTCATCCTTCTGAAGCATTTGCATATTTCTTTCTTCTAAATTGCTAATTTTGTCCTCCATAATATCACCTCTGTTTAAAGACTCCAAATTTTTCTTTATCTTATTCATTGTGTTTTTCATTGCCAGCATTTCTGATTTTTTTTTCTATATCTCATTGAGTTTTTTTGTGATAGTTATTTTGAATTGTCCGTCAGTTAGATTGTAATTTTCTGTGGCTTCAGGATTCATTTCTGGGTCATTTACTTTCTGGTCTGTAGTGTTAATATATCTCTTCATACTATTTGATGGGGTGGATTTGTGCTGTTGCATAGTGGTAGTATCTAGTCACAGCTGCCTCTTCCCACCACGGGAGGGCCGGGCAGAACCTGTGTATTCTGAGCCCACTGCAATCCCTGGCAGGTGTGCTTGTCCTTTGGAAGTTGTGCTGACAGGGCCCATCTGCATTTGCCCACTGGCCACCGCTGCTTTACACACATAGGTGTGCAGGCGCTCTGGTGAGAGTCCCTTGCTCTGGATGAGCTGATGTGCCAGGCAGGGGAAGGCCGCTTTCTTTTGCTGCGTGATCCTGGGGGTGCTCCTGCTCTGTACTCACTCTCTGCCCTTCTGGGCTGCTCAGCTTGGGGAAGACGCCCCCGTGATTGCTAAGCCTCCTCTGTGTGGAGTGTTGCCACAGGCTGGGAGACAACTCTGAGATTGAATGCGTTCCCCTGGAGGGCTGCCCTTTCCCCCTCTCTTCTCTCAGAGCCATGCATGGTGTTATGCTCTAGATTGCTGCCGTTCGAGGGGGGACAGGAGATCCCCTTACCTCCTTCCGCTGCCTCCTGTGTGGTCCAGCACCTTCATCTTCAGACATATGGCTGTGTGGATCTCTCAGACATCTCTTGTATTGTGTCAGTTTCCTCTGTTGGTTTATGAGTGTCCTTTTCATTGTATCTTAGGGGGGGAGAGTGTAAGGCAAGACCTCACTCTGCCATGATGCTGATGTCACTCCTTTGTTTCTTATTAGAATTGCCAAATTGCTCTCCATAATGACTTTATTAATTTACACTTCCACTGGCAGTTTGAGAATTTTCTTGTTCTGCAGTTCTTTATTGTGGCCAGTGTGTTTTTGTAGACACCTATAACTTAACACTGAAGTTTTTAACAGCGCAGACAAGCATTGGTAATTCTTTAAGTGAAGATAAAATAAGTGTCACCATATTTTTCTCAGCGAAACTTTTGTAATAGTTAATACACGTAGCCCTTTTTTTGTGGTACTTATGATCTGAATAAATAAAAATTGATTTTAAAATTTACCAGCTGTGCTATATATCCTATTAGTATGCAGCTGCAATTCTTACAATGAAAGCATATCCCTCTTTAAGTGCTGTTAGCTGGAAAAAAATCTTATGGCATCTTTACATGATGGAATACTATGCTGCCACTAAAAATTATGTTTTAGAAGAATATTTAATGTTGCAGGAAAATATTTACAGTATATTAATGGACAGGAAAGGTTACAAACCAGTAGAGTAACCATTCAGTTTTGTTAAAACCAAATGTGTGTTAACATTTTCCCCTACGATTATCTCTGGATGGTGGGATTTTAGATGACATTCTATTTTGTACTTCACACTTTTCTTTATATTTTACTTTCAGTAGTGGATTTATCATCAGGGAAGAAGGATGTGGAGGAGAGTCCTTAGTAACCATATGCTAAAACTTCCACACCTGGACTATTGTTATAGAAAAGATAAGTGAGTAAATGAGCTGTAATTGTTTTCATTTTCAAAGACGAATTAATGCTTTTCTTTTATTAAATATCAGGCTTTCCTTAAGATGCAAATGGAACCAAGCTATATTATTGTTTACCGGTTGTTTTTCCATTATTAGAGGAATATTTCAAAGAATATCTCATAAATTATTTAGGGATTGTCATTTAACTTAAGTAAGAGGTCTATTTGCATTTGGTATTTTCTCTTCTCGGGGAAAGGAAGTAGAGGAAAATCGATTAATCTCCAATCCTTTGGAATACAATTCAAATAGTTTGAGCTCTACTCTCAACTTGCTTTCATTTGGAATTACATGATATAGCGATAGATTTGGGTTCAAATCCAATTCTCTTGCTTTGTAACTTTGGGTGACTTTGGAAAGTTGGTTTTTCATCTGTGCAATGGAAACAATAACACCTAAATGAAAATCTTTATAAGATGTTTAGCATAGTGTAAGCTCTTAACAAAATTGACTAGCTTTCTTTTCTTTTTTTTGAGGAAGATTAGCCCTGAGCTAACATCCGTGCCCATCTTCCTCTACTTTGTATGTGGGATGTCTACCACAGCATGTCTTGCCAAACAGTGCCATGCATGTCTACACCTGGGATCCGAATCGGTGAACCCCAGGCCTCTGAAGCAGAATGTGCACACTCAACTGCTGTGCCAATGGGCCGCCCCCCCCTTTTCTTTTTCTTAAGATTTTATTTTTCCTTTTTCTCCCCAAAGCTCCCTGGTACATAGTTGTGTATTTTTACTCGTGGGTCCTTCTAGTCGTGGCATGTGGGATGCCGCCTCAGCATGGCTTGATGAGCAGTGTGCCATGTCTGTGCCCAAGATTCGAACCAGTAAAACCCTGGGCCACCAAAGCAGAGCCCGTGAACTTAACCATTAGGCCACGGGGCCAGCCCCTTGACTTTCCTTTTTTGCTCCTTTTCTATTTTTTGGAGTGGATTTACTTAACAGTTGGAGAGAGAATTGATTAGGTATGAATTCTATGAAAAGAGCTATGAATAGCTGTGATGTACATATCCCAAAGTATGGAAGTTACCATATAAGTTGATTCTGATTTTTCATACCTTCCTTCTCAGGTGTCTATCACCTGGAGTATCGAGTTCACTACATTCTAAAGATGAGCTAAACACTGTTTTTTCGAAGATGATCTAATGTGTTTATATATCTTTTGCCTCTGGCATGATGGTTTTATTGCTTGTGTAAAAAACTTAATATTATTTCAGAGCTTAATTAATATTTTTCAAAACTCTGTTTAGATAGCCACTTGTGTTGCAGATTTTATCTGATTCAGTTTTTATTGATTAGGGAAATAAGCTTTGTTTTTATCTGGAGAGATTTGCTTTTTAGCACTCTCTCAAAATTGAGTAGTAGTCCACAAATTAAATGGTTACCATAGTAGCTTGTGGATGGGCTTAGTTATGACACTAAATATTTAGCTATAGAATAGGAACGTGACTTTTGTTTTCTCTCAGGAAATCTAGATTTTGGTTTTCTCCACTTTCTTCTTTACCAAAAGAGAAATAAGGCTTTTATTTAAACTGGGTTTAAGTACTCTTTGTATGACAATATATAGGGATATAAATTCACTCTGAATCAAGTTCTAGAGGAAAATAGATTTTGTTACAATGAGTAGAAGTAAAATTGTATTTCTGCTTCATTTGAGGGTAGTTTGTCTTTTAACTTACTTAAATCTAAATTCATTCCCTTTGAGCTAAAATAAAGTTCATCCTGTTAAAAACCTCCTAAAGGTATGCTTTTGTAGAAAATAAAGGCAGTAATACTTGTTTACTTTTTGTGTTAAAGTGAATAGAATGTATTGAATTTGGGTAGATTTGCCTTGAATGGAATGGTAAATCTAAGCTTTGCAAATATTTACCACCTTCAAGTGATCTACGTTTTCCCTTGACTTTATGTTAAACCATTACACCTTTCTCTTTTAATACAGGAAACATTTGTGGTTCAGTGTTTGCTTTTCCAAGGTATTCTTTCAGGAAATTCCTGACCCTCTAGCAAATTTTGGTTCTTAAAATGGAGGTTAGCAGTTGTTGGAAATAAGGTAAAGAGTTTTAACCCTAAAGGAAGCTGTATAAAAATTAGGTGTAGTCAAAGATTTAAAAAGCATTAGGTAATTCATAGTTATAGGGACGGACCCCCCTTTCTTCCCTAGATTACTCCTGGGCTACTTAACAGCCTTTTTTCACTATTAGATTGTGAGTTCCTTGAGGTGAGGTCTTAATATATTTTTTATTCCAATACCAAGTGTCCAGAATAGATTCAGCATTTGGTAAATATTGTAAAATGACTAAGTGAATCTAACTCCTCATGAATAAGACGTGAAATCTGACTGGTTAACTGGGGTTAAAACCCTTATCAATTCGGGAAGAGTTTAAATGGAAGTTTTCCAGGCAACAGATATTTGTGAAGGTGACCTGAATTGCCTTTGCTTTGTAATTTTAATGCTACACGGTTACTTTAAAGGATTTTCAAAAAAGCATCAACCATTAGAAAGTTATATCTATTAGTCTTGTTTCCTTATTATATTGTTACTCCTAGATTATGACTCATCTTTCCCCTGAGGCATCAGCCTGCTAAAACAGACCCATATGACTTTTTCATGTGTTAAACCAGACTGGAAAATTCGAAACTCAGGATCTTTGGCCATTTCTGAATCTCTTTTATTAATCATAATGGAATTATAAGAAAACCATTTAATAGTTAAAGAAGATAGGCTATTTGCATTCTGGGAGTGGTATTAATTTTAGTTTTCTGAGATCGGTGCCATCAGCTGAAAAGAAATGAATGAGGAAGTTTAACCAGAGTGACAAGGAATGAGTTGTAGTTTTGGGTGGTAAGACGAGAATTAGGTTTTACGTACAGGGCAAGATGCTCAACTATCAGAATGAGTACACACAGACTAGGAACTCTAGTTGTCTTGAGGTAGGAGGATTAGAGCTGATGTTGGACAGGTTTGTTGGGTTGTATTCTACTCCTCATCTATCAGAATTGCAGAACTTACTGATTTTCTCTTGTTTCTTCTTAGTTGAGTCCTCTCTTTATGCTAATCTTCATGTAACTTTAATGGTTAGGCACGGCGTACAGAATTAGTTTGCTTCTGATCAACTCCTTATGAATTCTTCCGTTTACTTCTGCAAAGTCTTAAGATGGCTTCTACAAAATGTAGAACCGCTATTCTGAGTTTTTACTCAAATGAGTTAGATCCAAGGTTTTGTGAAAAAAAGGATCGCCTCCTTTTTGTTTTTAGAGAAATCTTCAGTGGTATTCAAGAGATTTTCCGTGGCTCTTTGTATGCAGGATACTTATTTATGAAGGACTACCTTTTAATGTATCTTGTGTGAGGACTCAAAGAGAAGGTCTTAGGTTTCAGTAATGCCATGTTGGTTGTGGTAAACTTTGGACGCTGTCTTTAGAAAAATAAAATTAATCTTCTAAGATGACTATTCTGTGTTACCCATGCTGGTGTGACCTGTTGTCTCATATACTTAATTTTTATATCCTTAGATGGCTGGGAGGCCTGAATGGTTTTTTGAGATGATGTAGAATAGACACCAGTCTTGTTTATTTCTTGTTTCAGTATTTTCTCTTCCCCTCCTTTTTTTTCTTTTTGAAAAGGAACAAAAGTTTGTTATATTCCCAGAAATTTTTGAAGTTTAAGATGTTAATATTTCTCAAGGGTCAAGAGAAGCACGTGGGTTTAAAAAGTCTAGGTCTTTTAGAGGATCTCTAGAGAGATCTCTGAAGAATTAAAAAGGGAAGATACCATTTGACTTCCCTTATTTGTGGCACAAGCTTCCTGCCAGACTGTCTGGTACTTTGGTCCTTTCTGTGTCCCAGTACAAAATTAATATTAAGCAATTAATGTTAAATAGAAAGTAATACAATAATAAGATTCAAGTAGAGTTGAAGGCCAAAAAATCTTATTATAGAGAACAGAAATTGTAAAATCACATTGTAAAAACCTTGTGCCCTTGATGAACATAAAGTGTGGACACTTGGTTTTTTTCTTAATACTGAATGTGGAATTTTTCAGAAAGCAGAGCTTCATTAAAGAGTTGATATCCTAGGGTGAGATCCTTGGTGGAAGGAACTTGTGCTGCTTCTGCTCATTTTTAATATAGTCAATCAATGTTCACTACTGCTTGGCCTCAAAAGGCAACAAAATAATTGTCTTGACAGATAAGTTAAAAAATATGTATATTTATAACAGATTATTTTAATTTCTATTTCCATTCCATAATTTTATAATCTCTGCTGAAGCAAAAAATTCAAGCAATTACAGATTGATTACTTCCTATTTATTCCTTTTAAAGCTCAGGATTCAAATAATATTTTCAGATCATGTTAAATCTTTTAGTTTGAGTTAGGTTTTTCCTCCCTCGTTCTTCTTTGGGCTAGAAATTGTATTAAAGGACAAAATTCCAGTGCAATTACTGTCAAAAGATCTATCAGCAATTCAGTTAATGTGCGTCATTTTTTTAAAATAACAGCTTTATTAAAATAAATCACATTCCACACAGTTTACCCATTTAAAGAGTACATTTCAGTGGTTTTAGTATAGTCACCACAATATTTATCACTCCAACAAGAATCCCCATACCAATTAGTGGGCATGCCTCATTGCCCCTCACAACTTCTACCCTGGATCCTAACAACCACTCTTTTACTTTCTATCTCTATGTATTTGTGTATTCTGAATATTTTATATAAAAGGAATCATACAACATGTGGTCTTTTGTGACCAGCTACATTCATTTTAACATAATGTTTTCAAGGTACATCCACGTTGTAGCATGACTTAAAACTTCATTTCTTTTTATTGTTGAATAATATCCCATTCATCATTTGACAGATATTTGGTTTGTTTCTACTTTTTGGTTATTATGAATCGAATTATGAGTGTGTATAAATTTTTGTCTGGGCATATATTTTCTCTTCTCTTTGGTATATACTTAGGAGTGGAATTGTTGGGTCATGTGGTAACTCTGTTTATCTTTTTGAGGAACTTTCAGAACTGTTTTTCAAAGTGACGATACTATTTGACATTCATATCAGCATTGTATCATGGTTCCAATTTTTCCACATCCTTACCAACACATCCTATTGTCCATCTTTTTTTATTATACCCATTCTAGTGGATGTGAAGTAGTATCTCACATTTATTTTTATTGTGGTAAAATATATCTAACACAATATTTATAATTTTAGCCATTTGTAAATGTGCAATTCAGTGACATTAAATGCATTCACAGTATGTAACAATCACCACCATCTATACTCAGAGCTCTTTTATCATCCCTGACAAAAACTGTATACCTTTCTTGATAGTCTCTTCAGTGAATGGTGCTGGGTCAACTGGATATCCACATGCAAAAGAATGAAGATTGGATCCTTACCTTATACTTTATACCACAACTCACAATGGATCAAATACCTAAATTAAAGACCTAAAACTATAAAACTCTCAGGAGAAATCATAGGGGCTAATCTTCATGACCTTGGATTTGCCAGTGGTGTCTTAAATAAGATGCACAAAACACAAACAACAAAAGAAAAAATAGTTTGGATTTCCTTAAAATTAAAACCTTTTTTCACATCAAAGGGCACTGTTAAGAGAGTGTAAAGATAATCTACAGAATGGGAAAAAATATTTGCAAATCATATATCTGATAAGGGTTTACTATCTAGAATATATAAAAAACTCTTACAACTCAGTGACAAAAAGACAAACAACTCAATTAAAAAATGGCAAAGGACTTGAATATACATCCCTTTACTTTTTAAAAAAATATTGTGGTGAACTACCCATACATAACATAATATTTACCATTTTAACCTTTTGTTGTTGTTGTTGTTGTTGAGGTAGATTCACCCTGGCAACATCTGTTGCCAATCTTCCTCTTTTTGTATGTGCGCCACCACCACAGCGTGACCACTGACAGAGGTCTGTGCCTGGTAACTGAACCCAGGCTGCCGAAGTGGAGCGTGCCAAACTTAACCACTGGGCCACCTGGGCTGGCCCCCATTTTAACCTTTAAATGTACATTTCAATAGTGTTAAGTACATTTACATTGTTGTGCAACCAATCTTCAGGACTTTCTCTTCTTGCAAAACTGAAACTTTATACCCATTAAACAACAAGTCCCCATTTCCCCCATCATCCCTTTACTTAAAATCACTATGGTTATGTTTATTTTTATTTACTTATTTATTCATTTATTTATTTATTGAGGAAGATTAGCTCTGAGGTAACTGCTGCCAATCCTCCTCTTTTTGCTGAGGAAGACTGGCCCTGAGCTAACATCCATGCCCATCTTCCTCTACTTTATATGTGGGACGCCTACCACAGCATGGCTTGCCAAGCGGTGCCGTGTCTGCACCTGGGATCCAAACTGGCGAACCCTGGGCCACCAAAACGGAACATGCGAACTTAACTGCTGTGCCACCGGGCCAGCCCCAATATTGTTATGTTTCAAGTGGGTTTCTTGTAGACAACATATAATTGAGTCTTGTTTTTTAATTCATTCTGACACCTGATTGTATCCACACTGACACTCTGACACACTCTGACTCTTAGTTGATGTATTTAGATCATTTACATTTAAAGTTAATTTTTATATATTTGGATTAATATCTGCCATGTTTGTAGCTGTTGTTTATTCATTGCACTTGTTCTTTGTTTTCTTTTTATCTTCCCCATTTTGCCTTTGGTTTTAAACATTTTATATGATTTCATTTTCTTTCCTCTTTTAACTTATAAATTATACTTCTTTAAAACAATTTTTATTGGTTGTCTTACAGTTTGCAATATACATTTATAACTAGTCTGAGTCTACTTTCAAATAAAACCATACCATTCACAAATAGTGTAGGTACCTGATAATAGAGCGTTCCCAATTCTTCCTCTTATCTGTAAGGGGATCACACTCACCCGATACATTTTTGCTATTAGGTAAGTTAAGAATAAGAAACATAAAAGATGTTATTTTCCCTTCATTTATTCCTTCTCTAATGCTCTTCCTTTCTTTATCAGATGTGTGTTTCTGACCTATATAATTTTCTTTCTCTTTGAAAAACTTCTTTTAACATTTCTTGCAAGGCAAGTCTCCTGGCAACAGATTCTTTAAGTTTTCATTTGTTTGAGAAAGCCTTTATTTTTCTTTCGCTTTCAAAGGATCATTTTGCTGGATACATTGTTCCTGCTTGGTGGTTTTTTTATTTCCTTTAAACACTTTAAATATTTTATTCCGTGCTCCTCCTGCTTGCATGGTTTCTGACCACATGTCAGATGGAATGCTTATCCTTGTTTCTCTTTAGATAAGGTGTCTTTCTTCTGCCTTCTTAAAATTCTTCTCTGTCTTTGTTTTTTTGCCTGTTTGCATATGATATAGCTCGGTGTAGATATTTGGTATTTATCTTGCTTGATATTCTCTGTGCTTCCTGCGTCTGTGGTATCTATCATTAATTCTGGAAGATTTTCCACCCACCATTATTTCAAACATTTCTTCTGCTCTTTTCTCTCTCTTTCTTATTCCATTATGTGTATGTTACAACTTTTGTAATTGTCCTATAGTTACTAGTTTTTCTGTTTTCTTTTTTTTCTCTCTTTTCTCTTTTGCATTTCAGTTTGGAAAATTTCTGTTGACGTATCATCAACCTGACTGGTTCTTTCCTCTTCGAGCTCATTGATTCTTTCCTTGCCTGTGTCCAGTCTATTGATGAGCCCATCAAAAGCATCTTTATTTCTTTTACAGTGTTTTAGATTTATAGCATTTCCTTTTGTTTTATTTAATAGAGTTTCCATCTCTCTGCTTATATTACCCATCTATTCTTGCACGTTACCTGCTTTTTTTTATTGGAGACCTCATCATACTAGTCACAGTTATTTTTAATTCCCCTGTCTTATAATTCCAAAAACCTGTGTCTTATCTGAGTCTGGTTCTAATGCAGTCTTTGTCTCTTAAGATTGTGTTTTTTCTTGCCTTTTAGCATGACTTGCAATTTTTTTTGAAAGCCAAATATGATATTTCTGGTGATAGGAACTGAGGTAATCAGGCTTTTAGTGTGAGCTTTTATGTTAATCTCACTAGGAACTGGGTTGTGTTTAATATTTGCTGTACCCGTAGGTGACAGAGGCTTCATTTTCTTCTAGTTTCCTTGTTTTAATTTTTTTCTTCCTGTTTTCTTTGGATTTCCCTAAGTAAAAACTCCTTCTTAAACAGAGTCTGTTATCTTGCTGTATTCTCACTTGTAATTCACTGTTGTTATGGTGGATCCCTGTTGATGGGGTGATAAGCAGTTGGGGAGGGAAAGTGTTCTGTAATCTTACGATTAAATCTCATTTTTTTCTAGTGGTCCTGAGTCCCTGGACTGTGACCTTCAAAAGTGTCTTTTAGCCCTCCCTCCCTCCCCCAGCTTCGGTGAGACAAGAAGGCTGGTGGAGGCTGAGGTTGCCTAATTGCTCTTCCTCCAGGTAGATGATGCTCTGCTAAAGTACTTTATCTTCAGGGTGTGACTTTGTTAAGAAGAGAATGTTCTGGGCATATTTCAGTATGGTTACTTTCCCCTTCTCCTGCTCAAAGCAGAAGAGGATTTTCCTCAGATCTTCATTGTGAAAACCTGAAAACCTCCTAGGGTTCCTGGACGTAAAACCCAGGAAAGTGTGGGCCCCCCCCCAAAACTGGGACCCCAAGATATTTTAACTCTCAGGCTGATCCATACTTGGTCTCCTACAGTTTGTCAGTTACTGTTGAAGTGTTCCCACTCCAGATAAGCTGTGATTCTCTGTATCTGCCTGTCTCCAGTGTTTTCAGTGGTGATTTGCCCTGTGACCTCAGTTTTCTAAGATGTTATTGATTTACAGTTTCCTTTATCTTTTTTCTTGTTGTGAGCATAGGAGTGAGGACTTATAAGCTCCTTATGGGCTGTAGCTGACTGGTTAGTGTTTTTTGTTTTTTTTTTAAATGGTCCTATGTGAAATGCCATAGCTGTCTGTGGCTTTAGTTTTCGTACTGTCCTTTGCTTGAAATACTTTTGTAACGCCTGTCAAGTCTTGGTCTTTGTGAGGATCGGTTCCAGTTTTAGTTGGAAGTTTTAGGAATTGATTTTAAAATGATTTACTTTTCTTATTGTTAGTGACTTATCTTTAGTTGCTGCTATGTCCAAGTGAAAATAGTGTGGTAAGCACAGTGGCTTAAGCATGAGCAGTAAAGCCAGAGAACTCGGGTAATTTCATGTGTCCATAAAGTGTCTTATTAAAAAAGTAAATTAAATCAATGAGCGTATATAAAACAATAAAGATAGCAATGAACAAAGATGAAAAACTTTGGAAAAGTATGCTCTAGTAACTGAAAGCACTTTCATGGACGTCTTAGTTTGTCCATAGTCCTTTTAAGTACAGACGGTTCCCAACTTAATGGTGGTTCAACTTAACGATTTTTTGACTTTACAATGGTGCAAAAGCGATACACATTCAGTAGAAACTGTACTTCAGATTTTGAGTTTTTTGAGGATTATCTTTTAGGGTAACTACTTTTTCTATTCATTAAATTATATTTGTCACTGTGCCTGGAGTTCCCCTAAGGGGTGCAGTATAGCGTAGGCTTTGGTTGGAGATAGAATTCCTAATTTTCCACTTAGTAGCTGTAAGTGCAAATTATTTAACTCCCTTATTGCATTCAGCAAATAAGTGCCTTTCTGAGCCTCAGGTTCCTGTAATAAAGTTCTCATGAGGTTTAAATCAGGTCAGTGTGCATAAAATGCACATGTTAAAATTTGGTAAGTTTTTGTAAGGAAACCCAAGACACGTGGACCCACTGAGAAAAATTCCACCATTTACCCTAACAACCGGAAGCAGTGGTTAAGTATTCAGCAGCGTAGTGGAAACCTGTATGGGCCTGTATCACATTTGCGACTAAAATCAAGGCATAAAAAGTTTATAGACAATTAGACTTTATTTTATATGCTTATGTAATTAATACTTGGAAGATTTTGATAGAATTTCTTATAATTTTACTTGAATAAGGACATAAGATTTCTAACACTAAAGCAAGGAGTAAACTTGTAAATAAAGGAGGTGTGAAAAGCTAACTATCAAATACTGTTTGATTTATAACTGAAGTTATTATGGATACTAACAAATAAATGAGCTGTATATTTTATAATGCATTGTAAATAGATACAATAATTTTAAAACTAAAAACACATGCACATATGAGTAATTTCTTGAATGGGAGTGGATTACCTTGCAAAATCTTAGGAAAATTAAGTTTTCAACTTTTAAGTTTAGTTTACCTCATACATCTCCAATCTTCATTTATGAACTATAAAAGAAAATTACATGAATTAAAAAAGAAAACAGAACTTTTACAGCATAAAAGCGATAAATTTATAATATGAAAAGGTAGAAAAAGATCACCTATAATATTATCATCTAGATAACACCTACTATTAATATTTCTGACAGTATTTTACTGTAATAGTTTTATTTTATTTTATTTTATTTCCTTTTTTTTTTTGGTGTGTGTGAGCAAGATTGGCCCTAGCTAACATCTGTTGCCAATCTTCCTCTTTTTGCTTGAGGAAGATTGTTGCTGAGCTAACATCTGTGTCAATCTTCGTCTATTTTATGTGAGATGCCGCCACAGCGTGGTTTGACAGTGGTGCTAGGTCTGTGCTCAGGATCTGAACCTGTGAACCCCAGGCTGCTGCCAACTTAACGACACTATGCCACCAGGCTGGCCCCCTATTGTATTTTTTTTTGTTGAGGAAGATTGGCCCTGAGTTAACATCTGTTGCTTATCTTCTTTTTGCTTGAGGAAGATTGTTGCTGAGCTAACGTCTGTGCCAGTCTTCCTCTATTTTGTATGTGGAACACCGCCACAGCATGGCTTGATAAGTGGTGTGTAGGTCTGAGACTGGGATCTGAACCCATGAACCCCGGGCCGCTAAAGTGGAGCACGTGAACTTAACCACTATCCCACAGGGCTTACCTCATGTGCTTTTAAACATAGTTGTGATCATATTTTGTCTACAACTTATAGCCTGCTATTTTTGGTTAGCATTGTAGTGTGAACTATTTTCCATATTATAATTGAACTTTTTTGAATTATTTTTAATGGATGGTATGATATTGTATGACTTTTATGCATACCTGTTTATTTAGCCATTATTATACATTTTAATTATTTACAGTGTTTTCGCTGTTGTAAATAACTCATAGATCAGTATCTTTTGTGAGTAAAGTTATTTATTAAGAATTATTTTCTTTGTATAGATAAAAAGAAGCAGAATTACTCAAGAGATCAAAGGCTTATTGCCAAGTTGTTTTCTAAATCCTTTTATTACCACTGTCCATATGTGAGAGTGTCTACTTCAGAGTAAGTTGTCCTACAATGGGTAGTCTTTTTTTCCCTTAAGTATTTGATAAGTAAAAAAAGATATACATTTAACACTTTTTTATGGAGTTAATGATAGGTTACAATCTTGTGAAATTTCAGTTGTACATTAATGTTTGTCAGTCGTGTTGTAGGTGCACCACTTCACCCTTTGTGCCCACCCCCCACCCCACCTCTCCCCTGGTATCCGCTAAACTGTTCTTAGTCCATAATTTTAAATTCCTCATATGAGTGGGGTCATACACAGATTATCCTTCTCTTGCTGGCTTATTTCACTTAACATAATTCCCTCAAGGTCCATCCATGTTATTGCAAATGGAATGATTTTGTTCTGTTTTACAGCTGAGTAGTATTCCATTGTATATATGTACCACATCTTCTTTATCCATTCATCTGTTGCTGGGCACTTAGGTTGCTTCCACATCTTGGCTATTGTAAATAGTGCTGCAATAAACATTGGGGTGCATAGGACTTTTGGGATTGCTGACTTCAAGCTCTTTGGATAAATACCCAGTAGTGGGATGGCTGGATTGTATGGTAGTTCTATTTTTAATTTTTTGAGGAATCTCCATACTGTTTTCCATAGTGGCTGCACCAGTTTGCCTTCCCACCAGCAGTGTATGAGGGTTCCTTTTTCTCCACAACCTCTCCAACATTTGTTAGTATTAGTTTTAGATATTTTTGTCATTCTAACGGGTGTAAGGTGATATGTTAGTGTAGTTTTGATTTGCATTTCCCTGATGATCAGCGATGATAAGCATCTGTTCCTGTGCCTATTGGCCATCAGTATATCTTCTTTGGAGAAATGTCTGTTCATGTCTCCAGCCCATTTTTTGATTGGGTTGTTTGATGTTTTGTTGTTGAGTTGCGTGGGCCCAGGCGACTCGGCCCCCACTGCAGCCTTGGTCCTTCCTGCGGGAGCGGGCGGAGGTGCCGGGTGTCCGTGTGTCCGCTGGCCGCATCCTCAGTGCACCTGCTGTCTGCTGCCCTGTTGACGTTTATGTGACTGGCTCCTACCTTATGGTGTGCGTTAGCGCTACATCCTGCGTTGTGGTTACGTTCTGCCCTGTTGGTACTTTGTGCACTGTCGTTATTTTGGACGTTCTGGTTACTTGGTACTTTGTCGTGACGTTCCACACTGTCGTTCCATATTGTTACCTTGTATGTTGTGGTACTTTCTGCCCTGTCCTGACATTCTACGTTTTGTCGTGTGGAACCGGCACCAAGACTACAGAAGCCAGAATACTCACCCCCTCACCCGATTTTTGAAGAGAAAACTTTCCGGTGTCCTCTGCAGCTTCAGTATGTTTTCTCAGCCTCTAAGGAGCAGGGGAAGCTGGGGCGGGCAGACCCCTTTGTTCCCAGTGCGTTTTCAGGGAGGGAACAGCTGCTTGGCTGCATCTGGGTCCCAGGCTGGGGCCTCAGCGTAGAACCCGCTCCTCCGCGAGGAGCCTGTGGCAGGTCCCCTTTAGTCGTGGGCGGGCGGGCAGGCTTTGCTTCTGGGGAGAGCGCCACCTCCCCGCTGTGCGAGCGCTGGCAGGCGGCCCCAGATCTGCCCCAGATCAGCTGTCCTTGCTGACCTGTTTGTGCCCTGTGCGTCCACACTGAGCCACAGCCGGGGTCCCTGCAGACACCGCCCCCTGCAAGGCCTCCCGCACCCTCAGCAGTCGCGCAGAGAGCTGCTCGGTCAGGGCGCGCCAGCTGTCCCCTCCCGCCTGCACAGCCACCGGCCCGCCCGCCCGCGGGAGGGGTGGCCTGCCACCCCTCCTCCAGCCATGTGCCCTCCTCAGCCTGTGGAACGCGCGCCGCCTGGGCCGGCCCCCACAGCGCCTGGCCAGCGACGCACGGAGTGCGCTGAGCCCAGCCACCCCAACCGTCCTGCCGGGCGCAGCTGCCGCCCCGAGCCCAGCGGCCCCAGCCAGGCCCAGCCCCGAGAGCAAGAGCCAGAGCGAGGTGCCTGGCCCGGGCCCTGGCGGCCCACGCGAGCCGACATGCGGCTCCACGAGCCGTCGCTGTGCCAGGACCCCAGCCTGAGGCAGGAGCTGGCCTCACTGGCCCGCGGCTGCGACTTCGTGCTGCCCTCCCGCTTCAAGAAGAGGCTCAAGGCCTTCCAGCAGGTCCAGGTCTGCCGCATGTCACCCCCCCGGCCCACCCGGGTCCCTCCCGAGTCCCTCCCTGGTGTGGGGGGGGCGGGGGCTGCTCGCACCCACCCGTGCAGGGAGCGTGGGTCCCGCGTGAAGTCGCTGGGAGAGCTCCTAAGAGCTCGCCCGTTGCTGGAGTTTTGGCGGCAGGTGCCGCGGTGTGGCCAGGATGCAAGCCCCCGGCGCGTGGACAGGTTCTGGCTCGGGTGGGGACCTGACCCTGTGGTCCCGGTGGGAAGCCTGGCCCATGGTCACGGCCATCTCCGTGATGACACGGCCCTGTGGGACGCCTGGCCTTCTCGGCCACATGGTGTTTACTGGGCTGTGGGGATCTGCACACATGGGCCGGGCAAGTGGATGGCTCGGTGCTGATAGTGAGTAGTTGGCGTGTAGACACCCTCTCCATGGTTGTGTGTGCTCAGAGGAGTAAGACCTGCTGTGTCTACACCTTGGACGTGTTACGAGTTAGTTTGAGGGACCCAGTCGTTTGGAAGCATCAGACAGCCCGTGATCCCCAGAGTCTGTCTGTGACTCGAGGGGTCTCTCCGTGGCATATCTTGTCCTCGCCTCAGCTCTGGGCCGGTGCTGGGGGCAGGGCCACAGGGCTTGGGGCCGGGGCTCCTGCTCCTGAACGCCTCACCTCTTGCAGTTAGACACCCGCACTTTTTCTGTAGGCCAGGACTTAACGTCCTGTTGTGGCCAAAAAAAATGACATCCAATCAGACCGGGCCATCTGGGGGAAAAAAAGACCTGCCTTCTGCTGATATTTTAATGGGAGTTTTTCTGGGATCATATCTCAGCTTTTACACAGCTTGGGAATTTTTCCTGTCTTGTGTCTTCCAACTTCTGAAGTTTTGTCTGCAGCTGGGGAAGGTGTGAGTCTGTCCCTAGATTTTAAGGAAAGTGCCTGCATTTGGAGACCCAGGAGTGGAATCTGCCCCACGCGGGTCCTGCTTTGACGATAGGAAAACAGATGTGGGGCAGTTAGGGTTTCTCCTGATGGTCCACTGGGCTGTGTGGGAGACCCGGAAATCCCTCCAGCCTCGCCCAGGATGGTCGTGCCTGGGGGCCCGGCTCCCCACAGAGCCCATGCAGGAAAGTCTGCATTGCTTTAGGGCTGCTGCTTATCAAATGAAAATCACTTTTTGGGAATCAAACTTTATGAATTCATTTCATGGGAAGTTGTTTCTTGTCACAGAAAACATGTCTCAACCTTGCTTCTCAGCCGTGACGATGTGCATTGCGTAACGTGAGTGCTCCCTGGGCTGCAGGCGGTGGACCAGTGGGTCTTTCTCATGGGGGTTGTGGGAGGAGCAGAAGGAGAGTTCTCCTGGCTCCTTTCACCCCAAGATGTTGGAGGGCGGATTCGGGACACAGCCTTGGGGGGGGTCAGCAAACATCTTTGGGAGAGGCTGGGGGTAGAGGGAGAGGCTGGGGGTGGAGGGAGGGAGGTGGTGCTTCAGCCTGACGGCCACGCCACCCGCTCAGTGGGCCCCCCTGGCCCGGAGCAGAGGACCCTGGGGCACGGCTGTGCCATCCACAGTGGAGCCATCCCTGCTCCCGCCTCCCATGTCCACCCGCCCACCCTGCCCAGGGATTCTCGGGCCTTCTGGGCGCCGAGCAGCGCCAACTCCCGGTGGTCACTGCAGGCTCTCTCAGGCCCAGGACATGCTCGGTTCGCCCCGCTGGAAGGGGTCCTGAGCGTCCTGTACCCCGGGGGTCCCCTCGCCCACTCTCCACAAACAGGCTCAGGCACAGTTGACGGGCGCCTCTGCTCCTCCACTCTGTCACCTTGCTGTGGGCCCGGACACGCTGTCCAGCCTCCCTGCAGGGTCCTTCAGGGCACACAGACCCCGCTGAGCGTCATTCCAGACCCCAGTGTGGCCACCCCCTGGGGACAGTCCTGGACTCTGAGCTGACCTCCCCTCCCTGGGGTGACAGCGTGGCCTCCCAGCTCTGCCTGTCCCAGATGGCAAGTGGGCCACAGTCTGGGGTCCTAGTCTGGGTGGGGTCACAGTACCCTGCAGGAAGGGTCATGAATACCCCCTTTGATCCACATTCCCAGGACCCTGGCAGCTGGAAGCGGCCCCTCTGTCCACTCGGCTGTGGATGCAGGTTCCCCTCACAGGCCACTCCAGAGCCGCACACACGCCCCCTTGGGAGCCCGTCCTGTGGGGCAGGTGCAGAGCCAGGCTGACAGTCAGTGTCCAGGCCGGGGACCCCGCTCAGCCGGGCTCCCCCGTCTGTGTCAGTGTTGGGAACACAGCTCTGCTCCCTCCTGTGAACGCGGCTGGCCCAGCAGCCTCCACAGTGAGCCCGGCCCCTCCTGTGCTGGAGGGAGATCCTTCGCACGAACCCGTGTGCAGGGCCTGGCTCCCCCGTTGTTGTCTTTGGCTCCCCTGTGTTAAACTTTGACCTCTGGCTCCCATCTGTCAGCGTGGAGTGTCGTTCACGCGTTTAGTTGGCGCACCTCCTGCCAGCTGGTGTGGAGGGTCCACGGGAGCCGAGGAGAAAGCTCGCGGCCCACAGGGGCCTCCTGTTGGGTGCAGCATCTTTGGGGCCTGGGCTCACCTGGAATCCACAGGCTGTCCCCCTGAGCTCCCTGGCCCCGTCCAGGGCCCCGTCCCGGCCTTGCTGCTGCATCCGGTCTCAGACGGGGCCGCCCAGGACGCTGCTGGGCTTGGCCGCTCCGGCCCAGCGTCCCTGCCTGGCCTGCTCTCATTCTGCCACCTGTGCCCTGTCCTGGCCCGTTGGAGTCGGAGGGACCCATCTGATGTCCCAGCACGTGCCGTCTGACCCCTCTGGGACCTGACCGTCCGAGGCTGGTGTTGGGAGGTGTGACCCCAGAGACACAGCTGGACGGATTTCTGCTGGGCTCCCCCACACCCTTCTGCGGGAGAAGAGATGCCTTTGCTTTATCCCAGGGCTTGGATTTTGGTCGTGGGGGCACCGCTCCGCCCCACTGTGTGTTCTGGGAGGCCCATGGGCGAGTCTGAGGTCCCAGGAGTGGGGTCGAGTCAGGGAGCAGGCGGCTGGGGCCCTCTACAGAAGTAGCTCTCCGTGAGGCCGTGCCCCTTGATCGGGGCTGCAGGGGGCCTGCGTGGGGCGGGGCGGGTGGGAGCCCAGGCAAGAGGCTTGGGGACCCGAATGCCCCTTGGTCGGCTGGTTGCCATTTTTTAAGAGGCCTGAGCCGTACTTTAGGACTCTCCTTTCACACACACACGTGTGTGTTTTTGCCACTTTTGTTCATTCCAGTCATCTGGCCGCGTCCCCTGGAGGTCGGGGAATGCGCCCCACGGTCCCTGCAGGACCTGCTGAGACCTGTTTTGCGGCCCAGGAGGTGGCCAGCCCCCAACGGCGTCCTGTGTGTTGGAAAAGAATGTGAGAGCTGCAGCTGTGCTGGGGCCGCATCTATTTCTGTCCCGGAGATTAAACTTGTAAATCTCCCGTGTCTGCAGCAGGCTGTTTGTTTCTCGTTGTCCGGTCAGCTCCGTCATCGCTCCGGGGAGCTGGGCCCGGCCTCCCTG
Organism: Equus asinus; assembly: GCF_041296235.1. Taxonomy (NCBI): domain Eukaryota; kingdom Metazoa; phylum Chordata; class Mammalia; order Perissodactyla; family Equidae; genus Equus; species Equus asinus. The sequence continues at coordinate 48,704 of NW_027224823.1, forward strand.
GGGGCTGGACCTCTGCTTTTCCCTGCAGCGTCTGCCGTGTCCGTGTGGGGCTCCTGGGGCCGGCATCGGCCAGCTCTGAGGCATGTCGTTTCCCCTGGTCGCCTGCCCTGACGCGGTCCCTGTCTCTCTCTAGTACTGTCCACACCTCCACCTCTTGTGTGCACGTCAGTCCAGCCACCCCACGGCCCCTCTACCCTTTTCCGTCTTTTGAGAAGATGTTCACCCTCTGCACCCTTACGTCTTATGTGTGTCTCTTGTGAATAGACACGATTCTCTTTTTCCTTCTGATCTTCATCTTTTAACTGTGCCGTTTGTCTGTTTCCACGTGTTATGACTGTTCGTCCATCTTGGTTTATTTTCGTCCTGTCCTTTCTTGCCTCCTCTTTCTCTTTTCCTCTCCTACTTTGGAGTATTCCCTTGCTCCTAGCTGACTGCTCATCCTAGAAATGGCCACTACTGGATTTTTCCAGGTGAAAAATTAATACCTTTGCCTTCCAGCTCAAAACACTCAGATGGGGGCTGGCCCAGTGGCGCAGCAGTTAAGTGAGCATGTTCTGCTTCAGCGGCCCGGGGTTCACCAGTTCGGATCCCAGGTGCAGACATGGCACCACTTGGCAAGCCATGCTGTGGTAGGCGTCCCACATATAAAGTAGAGGAAGATGGGCACGGATGTTAGCTCAGGCCCAGTCTTCCTCAGCAAAAAGAGGAGGATCGGCAGATGCTCAGGGCTAATCTTCTTCAACAAAAAAAAACAAAACTCTCAGACACTTCCATTCCATGACCCCATTCATTTTATACTGCTGTTGTTGCCTTCGGAGGGTTTTTAAAAAGAAATAAAATCGCCGCCTTATGATGATTCACACAGTCAGCGTGTTGAGATTTGCCCCCCATACGCCCCTTTCCTGCATCTCCGACCTGCGTCAGGAGCACTTGGCTTCTGCCTGACGCACGGTCCCCCGCACATCCTGGACCAGCGTCTGCTGACAGTGGCCGGCTCGCTTTTGCTTTTCTTCCGTTTTGGTCTCAAACTGTCTCCATGTTGGTTTTGTGTGGCAGACACCTCCCGGGAGGTGGCGTTTGGGCGAAAGGGCAGCCGCTCTCCTCCAGCTCTGGCCCCTGCATTTCTGTCGAGAAGCTGGCTGCAGGGCTCCTGGGTCGCTCCTTTGGAGACGGTCCCCTTTTCTGTTCCGTTCCGTCTCCTTGTGGCAGGTTCTGAGGATCTGCCGCTGTCTTGGGTGTTGTCCCGTCTCGTCGTCTGGTGTGCAGTGTGGGTCGCTCCAAGGACTCCTGCTTGGGGTTCCTTGGGCCTCGGGTCTCAGGATGTGTCTCCAGCTCTGCAGCTGCAGGCTCAGCACCTGCGTCTCCTCCCTCCCGGGGCACGAGTCCCTCCCAGCTGTGCTGCTCTGCTCTCCAACCCAGAAAGCAAGTGTGTTTCCTGTTCTTCTGGACGTTTTATTTGGGGCTGTCTTAAGTCTCCTCACTCTTGCATCTTCAAGCCTCTCCCTGTCTTGATATATGAAGCGTGTCGGCTCTCATTCTCAACAACGTCAGAGTCCGGAGTCTTCGCCAGCCCAGCTGCTCCCTGCTTGCCGGCTCTCCCTCATGGTGCCTTCCTTTCATGTGTGTTTGTGCATTTTGATCATGAACGCCTCACTTTCCTTGGAACTTGGGGCGTTTTCTGAGTCCCGAGTTGAGGATGGTTCACCTCAGCACATCTTGCTGCTTCCGGGCACTGCTGATCTGTGGCAGCCTGACGTCGTCGGCTGGAGGGTTTGGGGACCAGGCACAGGATGTACATTTGGTTTGCACACTTGACTGGGAGTCTGCTGTGAGCTCTCGGGAGCTTTGCCACCACCCCTGCCCGCAGCCCCTTGATGCAGCACCAGCTTTCAGGCCTATGATTGTCCTTTCCTTCCTGGGGTCAGAGGTTGGTGGGGATTTATTTCCACTTCATTCTTCTCGCTGCAGGGGCAGCCCCCAGGATCCCGCTCAGGGGGCAGCCTCCGTCGAGGATGCTGGATGTTGCCTCCTGTCCCCGAGCTCTGCAACACTGTGAGGTGACGGTCACTTCACCCCCTTGAGTGCACTCCCTGAAGGCAGCGCCTGTCCAGCCTCTCCTGGCCTCGCTGGGTGCCCCTTCCCAGCGTCCGTGCCCTGAGAGTCCTTCCTCTCTTGCCAGTCCGTGAGGCACTCAGGAAGATGTTTGTCAAGTGCTCTCCCCAGCATTTCCAGCTGCCTTCCTCAGAAGGGCTGGTCCGGGTACCTGGGTCTTGACAGGGCCGCAGAAAGAGCACACATGTTAGCATTTACTTCTCCCTGAGTCGATCCTGCAAGTCCAGCACCAGAACTGGGTCATCCAGTGTTGCGCTGTGCCTCAGGGAGTGAGTTGGTGGGAGACGCTTGCTTCCCCATGAGTGTGAGAGACATGGAAGGTTCCAGGCTGGGAGAGACTCACTGTGGACAGAGGGAAACAGAGTCATGTGGCCAAGTTCTCTGAGGTAGCAGCTTTCCGAACACAGCGAAAGGTGTTTTCCTTTCAGGGGAGCTCTTTGGGATGTGCGTTCCATCACTGCATATTGCTGGGGGCCTGCTCTGTGCCAGGCACTGGAGGGTAGCTGCACCTTCTAGTTGGGATGACAGAAAAGCCTACAGAGCCTGACTGGGATGACAGTACCTGTGAAGGGGCGGCAGGTGGGGTGGGATGTGTGTTCTGTCAGGGATGACCTTGTGACCTGCGGTGATGTATTCTGTGAGGGGGCAGCAGATGGGGTGGGATGTGTGTTCTGTCAGGGATGACCTTGTGACCCGGGGTGATGGTTCCTGTGAGGGGGCAGCAGATGGGGTGGGATGTGTGTTCTGTCAGGGATGACCTTGTAACCTGGGATGATGGTTCCTGTGAGGGGGCAGCAGGTGGGGTGGGATGAGTGTTCTGTCAGGGATGACCTCGTGACCTGGGGTAACGGTTACTATGAGGGGGCGGCAGGTGGGGTGGGATGTGTGTTCTGTCAGGGATGACCTTGTGACCTGGGGTGAGGTTCCTGTGAAGGGGCGGCAGGTGGGGTGGGATGTGTGTTCTGTCAGGGATGACCTCGTGACCTGGGGTGATGGTTCCTATGAGGGGGCTGCAGGTGAGGTGGGATGTGTGGTGTGTAGGATGACCTTGTGACCTGGGGTGATGGCTCCTGTGAAGGGGCAGCAGGTAGGGTGGGATGTTTGTCCTGTCAGGGATGACCTTGTGACCTGGGGTAACGGTTACTATGAGGGGGCGGCAGGTGGGGTGGGATGTGTGGTGTGTCAGGGATGACCTTGTGACCTGGGGTGATGGTTGGTGTGAGGGGACGGCAGGTGGGAGTGGGCTCAGGCGGGGGGTGTTGTGTTGTCTATTGATGACATGCTAGTGGCAGGTGGGATCTGATCATGGTCTTAGATGAGGTAAGGCAGTGTTTGTGGGGCGCCTGGGAACAGTAGGCACAAAGGCCCTGAGGTGGGCAGTGACAGGGGCAGTCATTAGCGCCTCCACACACCCGCTGTGCCCCAGGGAGCTGTGGTGCAGTGGTTCTCAAACTCCTGACCCAGGGGACCGTCCTCCTGTACCAGCGTGTTGGTGGAAGGGACGTGTGGCACCCTCAAGGGAAGCCCTCCTGCTGGCAGCAGCCAGTGTGGCCATGCGGGGTGTCTGCAGGGCGCTGTCAAGAGCACCAAAGACCTGTGGTTGTGTCTTTGCCCCTAAGTTTGTAGCTGTCTCCCTTCCTCCCTCCCTCCATCTGCCAAATTCCCCCCAAATTCCCCCCGTCCGCATGGCTCTGACCACAGGGGCCGTCTCTCACTGCGCAGCCCATGTGGGCGTCCTCCCTCCACCATGGTCAAGCTCCCCAGGCAGTAAGCTCGCTCGTGTCCCACTCTGCTCGTCCTGTGCCGCTGTCCAGAAGGTCATGTCTCATGGAGCTATGCGTGTGTCCTCGGGGCCAGGCCTCAGGGCCCGGAGCAGAGGAAGACAGGAGCTCTGCTGTGTTCCAGGGTCAGAAGGACCCGGGCTGCCGCACGAGGCGAGGGGTTCCTGGAGATCAGCGAGCTGTGTGTCCACCCCCAGGAACAGACACACGAGCTGAGGCAGAGACAGGCCCTCGCGTGGCAGCCCTGGGCGTGGAGGCCTCATGCGTGTGTGTGCGTCTGTGTGTGTGTCTCCATCGCGACCAGCAGGCCCTTCCCCGCCAGTCCTGACTGGGAGGCCCATTTGGCTGTTGGGCCCCATCCCCTTCCTGTTCCTGCCCCTGGAGACAAGCGGACCAGCAGACGGTGGGGGATGGAGAAGGAGGAACAGGTGACTGAGCCGGTGCCATCGCTGTCGTGGGAATCTCTGCGCCATGTGCTCAGGAAGCGGGTAGAAACCGTCAGATGTGGTTCATCCCGTGCAGTGTGAATACTGCCTCCTAGAGTGCTCAGTCTTTGCAGCTTCGGAAGACACGTTGGCGCGTCTCCACCCACAGAGGTTTGGTGAACTTGCTCCTGACGCGTGGTTTCTGCCCCTTGCGAGGCCCACACAGGACCTGGGGCTCCCCGTGCCCTTGGCCCAGGCTGGCCCCTCTGCCCGGGTGGCCCATCAGCTTCTCCCTCTCGGACTGCGGCCGAGCCTGCATCACGGGGGCCCGGTGTCCATCCTCCTTGGAACTGGCCCCCCATGTCCTTCTCTATACCTCTGGCCTCTCCTGTTGTCCGAGGCCTCCCCGCCCAGCAGGGCCATGGGAGGGTCGATGGGCCACTGTACAGACCTCAGACGTTGTCCCCGTGGTGCCGGTCGTTCTGAGTTCGTGAGCACAGGGCACGTGCTCAGATGTCATAAAGTAGCTCCCAGTGCTGCCTTGGACCATCTGTTAGACCAACGAGAGAATGAAGCCGACTACAAACGTGATCTAAAAACTCCCGTGTGGTGACAGACGTCACAAAGTAAATAAAAAGACGTGGGGCCTGGGGACGGAGGACAAAACTCACAAAGCCGAAGACACGTGCCGCCCTGGGAATGGTCAGAGGAGGAACAGAAATGACGGCACAGCGTGGAGTAGAGAAGGGGCAGGGAAGATGGTGTCCTTGCCTTTTAGACAAATGAGGAGATGCTCCACCTGGTTCAGAGTACGGTGGGGGTGGAGCATGATGCCTGTGTGGTGTCTTAGTTCCCCCAGACGGCGGAACCTCAGTTTGACAGCGCCCTCTGCTGACGGGGCAGGAGGGAATGCGGTGTCGGAGATGGTGGTGGCCCCCGGAGCTCCTCCCGCAGGAGCACGTGGACGAGCCACACTCTTGCGGTGCTGAGGCCGTGCCGGCTGCCTCCCTGTGCTCCCATTCAGATTGGGGCCTTTGTAAGCTTCTTGCACTCGCTCACCTTTAAACAACGCAGGACAGGCGCCTAGCCCGTGGTGGGGACCGCCCACCTTTAGGACTGTGGTGTGTGCAGACACCAGCACCAGGGACACCAGGCCCCCAAAGCCCCCTCAGGAGGTGCTTGCATGTATCCTCACGCCTAGGACAGGAGCCACGAGCACTCGCTGCTGCTGCTGCTGCTCCACAAAGGGGCATGCTGGCCTCCCGCCCTCCCCTCACGTGTGGTGGCGGCCGGGTCACCGCGAGGTCACCAGGGCACAAAGGCCACGTTACTTCCCCAGGCAGAGCCACCAGGACCCCAGGGCAAAGCCTTGCTCGCGGATCCCAGCCTGGATTCGCATCTGCGTAGACTGCGGATTCATGAGGAGGTCTGGTCGCCACGCGTGACTTGTGCAGATGAAGACAGACTTCCTCGTGAGTGTCCAGCGAGGTTCCAGAGCTGTCGCTTGGCAGCCCTTGGGCAGGAAATGTCCCTATGTCTCCACAGGAGGGGGGCACAGATAGTGGGCGTGAGCGACACAGGGCCTGACACCACATGTCCAGGACGCCCCAGTGAGCCCACCCCGCTGCTTTCAGGGCTTCGTGTGGTGGAGTCAGCATCACGCCGTCGCCAGCTGGAGTGTGCCTGTGGCCATCCAGGGGGAGGAGGGCACCCATGGGGACGCTCGGGCCAGCCAGGGGGGCGAGGGTGAGCCTCGTGGTGGATTGCTGTGCACTGACAGCCGCAGGAAGATTTGATTTAAGTTCTTTGTCACGTTCTGTCCATTTTGTCAAAGTCCATTTCTCAGGACCGGCCTGAGTATTAACTGTGTAACGGGTCTGGCAGAAGCCGGCTGACACGGTGACAGCAACCTCGTTTTCAGGAATCACACCTGGTCGTAGGCGAGAGGCCGAGCAGTGTGTCTGCATGGAGGCGTAGCAGCGCTGTCATCCCTCTTCCTTGTCCTTTCCCAGGTGACCAGGTGCGCGGCCTCCTAGCGCTGACCAGCAGCGAACGACGTCCCTGTGACTTAGCAGCCCAGGGGTCTGTGTCAGCCCAGCCATGGACTGGGGAGAAGGCACATGGTTGACAACGGCTCCAGAACCAGCCCAGGGGCAGCCACCCCACAGTGTAGGTGCCCTGCCCTCTGCCTGGAGCGCCAGACTCCTTGTGCCTCAGTTTTCCCACCGTGAATACAGGATGCTGGTGGCACGTCAGTCACAGATTGTCCTGAACGCGGCAGTTGAGTGAGATGGCTCATGGGAAGATGTGGTCGGTGCTCAGGAAACACCAACACCGTATTGCACAAAGGTACAAGGGCAGCGACTGTGGCCGACAGCTCAGGGCATTGGGCTCGCAATTCATTCCGCCTTGCGGGAGAGAAGAAAAGAGAAAGACGGGAAAACGGAACCACCGCCACAAGGCAAGGAAACAGGCACTCAGGGGCCTGCCCCGGGGGCACAGCAGTTAAGTTTACAGGCTCCGCTTCGGTGGCCTGGGGTTCGCGGGTTCGGATCCCAGGCGCAGACCTAGCACCGCTCGTCAAGTCACGCTGAGGCGGCCTCCTTCATATGAAGTAGTAGACGATTGGGACAGATGTTAGCTCAGTAACAGTCTTCCTCACAAAAAATTAAAAAAATGAAAAATGGCCCTCAGTCTTTGTTCCAGAAATCGAGGGGAAAAGTTATCTTCCTCAAAGCGAATCGTGGGCACCCCCAGCAGATCTGTTGAACCGAACCCTCTCCTTCCAAGGAGGCAGCTCTGGGTGTGGCTTCCCCTCCCGCCTGTCCCTGGGCCACGGTGGGTGTGGTTTTGGCTCAGTGCTGCTGTGCAGGGCTGTCACATCAGGACTCAGTGATTCTGACACTGTAACCCAATCCCCGTGGAACAGGACATCCCGGGCTGGGAGGAGGGGGATCAGCCTGTGTCCCTGGGTGCTGACTCGGGCCGAGTCTCGTGAAGGGTGGGCCCGAGGTCATCGTCCAGCCTTTGCTCTGCTCTGAGGCTTAGTCCACAGTGTGGTCCTCGTGCTTCCCACCGTCCATGGCAGATCCACCTCGCTCAGCACAGCCGGCCTGCAATAGGTGCCAGAACCTCAGGGCCGCCCTTTGCAGCCTCTCCTTTCTGATCACCGTGCCGTCCACATCTGCCTCTCGGCTCTCAGCACTGAGGTGACCCTGCGTCAAACCCCTGACTGTTTTATTTGCCCTGTTGTGATCACAGGGCTCATTGTCGTGCGTCTGCAGGCTCTCCCCATAGCCCCCCAGTACAGCAGACTCAGGACAGCAACACCTCTGGACGTGTTGCTGTCGTCTGTGGGTCACGTCAGTGGGGCAGGACAGAAAGCGTTTACAAGTGACTCCTCCTCCTAGTGCTGGAGGGAAAACAGACAGGTGACACAGGGCGTCCCGGGACATGACTGAGGGGACGCGAGGCCGTCCCGAGATGTGACTGAAGGGGACATGGGGCCATGCTGAGACGTGACTGAGGGGATGCGGGGCAACCCTGAGACATGACTGAGGGGGACATGGGCCCCTCCCGAGACGTGAGTGAGGGGGACGAGGGACCGTCCCGGGACGTGAGTGAGGGGATGCAGGGCCGTTCTGAGACGTGACTGAGGGGGACGTGGGGCCATCCTGAGACGTGACTGAGGGGACGTGGGGGGCCACCCCAAGACATGAGTGAGGGGGACGTGGGGCCATCCCGAGACGTGACTGAGAGAACATGGGCCGTCCCTGAGATGGACTGATGGACTGAGGAGGACACTAGCCGGTCCCAGAGGCTGCAGCTGGGTGGTGAAGAGGCCCCCGTTGCAGGACGAGATGTGTAGGACACCCGCAGGTTTCAGTGGGGAGCCGTGTTGACTGTGTATCCTGGTGGCAAATTGGTAGTGCTGTTGGTGTCTGGTGTTCCAGCCCCTGGTCCCTGTGGCATGAGGCGGTGGCTGCATGAGCTGTGCTCTGTCACTCGGCCTTGGGGAGGGTGGCTGACATGTGAGTGCCCCGTGGCGCATGGAGGGGACCCCCCACCTGGGCGTTCGGGCCTGCTGGCGGTGCCATTCCTCTGGGTAAGAACCACGCTGTGCCCGGTCACTGGGCCGGCCCTGAACCCTCTGTGGTGTTTCCTCGGCCTGCTGTGTTGTGTGTGTGTCTCCTGCACGCTCAGGGTCTGCAGGTCCTATGTGGTCCCGTGGTGTCCCGTGTGCATTGGGTTCCCCAGACCTTGTTGAGTTGGGGACCCTCACAGTGCACTCTCCTGACCATCTGCCCACTCCCGGCCCCATCAGCCCCCGTGGCCTCAGGCATTGGGTTTTTGCTGCTCAGTCCAGTCCTTCCCCAGTAGGACGCTGGGCTGTTCCTGCCTCCTGAGACTGTGGCCTCGTGTCCCCAGCCCTAGAGAATGTAGGGTGTAGACCGGAGATGCGTCCATGGGCCAGACTGTGCCTCCCCGTCACTGCCCGTCGAGGCCGACCGGGTGCCTGGTCCTCGGCGGCCGTCTACGACCCGGCTCCCAGGAGCTGTTTCTGGCCCCAGAAGGCCTCTCCTGAGTCAGCAGGGAGATGCTGCTGAGTCCTGCTGGGCGACCGTGCCCACCGTAGTGGGAACAGCGAGCCTCATGGGCTCGGCCTCAGAGGAGATTCAGAGCCTCTCCCCCCTCGGTGCTGCAGACCCGGCCTGGGGCCAACTTTCGGCAGTCATTCCTTAACCGGGTCCACTGAACAGCTCTTTCTGCTTGGGGGCATTTTAAACAACCGTGTTTTATATACAGAGTCCCCCCTTCCGCCTGTAACGACAGCCCCACAGCAGGTCAGCTCCCTGAATCCCCGAGGGCACGTCCCGACACCACTGTGTCTTGGAAAGCATGTCAGGAGGTCAAACTTCTCCGAAGTAGTTGCTGCTGAAGGTGCTGGCTTCACTTGGGGTGGCTCAGCTGCCGTTCTGCCTTCTGGCGAGAAAGAGGCTGCAGGGCCAGATCCTTTCCCGGAGGGCCATCCCAGGTCAGGTGACAGACGTACGTCCCATTCTCCGGGAGGCACACGTGGGAACCAGCGACTGCAGGTGTGGGCCCCAAAGAGAGGCCACACCTGTCCTGGCTGTGAGCGAGCGCCATTGACGGCCCGCCTGGAGGACCCTGACCCCAGGAGGACTGCGGGGCAGGCTCCCCACAAGGACCTGTGCCAGCCTCCCTGGCAGCCTGGGCCGTCAGCTGTCACTGTTGCGGGGTCACACTGAGGCAGGGCTGGGGGAGGCTCAGCAGTGTGGATCAGTGGTATGTGACGCTCTCTTGTGGTGTGTGACCTTTCGGATGCGGGTGGCCTCATGGCTGGAGTTGGCCCCCAGGATTGTCTGGCGTTCTGTGCACATTGGGGTTCCGTGGCCCCGTGCGCTCACTTTGAGAACGGTGCCGCCCCTGTCTGTTACGGGTTCATGTGAGGACGATGTTTCCTGTTCCCAAGTCCTCACCACCTGTCTCATTTCTCAGGTCCAGACAAAGGAGGAGCCCCTGCCACCAGCCAGCAGCCAGAGCATCCCCACCTTCTACTTCCCCCGAGGCCGTCCGCAGGGGACAGTGGACGTCGATGCCGTCATCGCCAAGATTGAGCGGACCTTCGCCCAGTTTCCGCACGAGAGAGCCACCATGGAGGACATGGGCAAGGTGGCCAAGGTGGGTGCCCTGCGTGCTGCCTCTGGGCAGCACCACGTTCACGGGTTGGTGCTTGTGTTCTGTTTTCAGGATCTGAAACACAGTGGAGACTCTGTATTAACGGTTGTGCCAAATATTGAAGACAGACATGCCTGTGCGTTGTTGCCCTCCCAGATGGAGCAGCGTTCACCTTTGCATTTTTTAAGCAACTGATCCCCTGAGGTCCAGCCTGGGCCTTCCTCTCCGCCCTCCTGCCCCGTGTCTCTCCCTGTGTAGGGTGGGTGCTAGTGGACCCACAGTCCATGCGCAGCAACATGTCGATTTTGAACTTAGCCTAACACATGATCCCCCGTGCATTGTCTCACCATTTGGTTTTGAAATTCGGTGGCATGTCTCCAGGCCATCCATGTTGACATGTGTAGACACACGTAGACGAGCACAATCGTGGTTTCCCACATCGCCTCAGCCGCGTGGGAAGGCTCCCGTGTAGCCGGCGGCTGGCACGGCCCCTCCTGGGTGCTGGCGTTGACGCGTCCCGCTCCCCCATGGATCGGGCTGCCTTGGGCTGTGCTCCTGAGCTCCGCCTTCAGGCCGCATTGGGGTGCTTGTGCTTCCCCTTTGCCCCTGTGCTTCCGGGGTGCTTTCTCTCTCTTTCTTCATCCCCACCCTCCCCTCTGGAATGTCTCTTCCTATTCTGGATGCTGACCCTCCGTCCATGTGTGTTGTGAGCAGGTTCTGTTCCACCTGCTGAATGGTTCACGTGCTTCCTTTTGCTTGCAGTTTTTAGGGCTTGTCCTCTTTTCTTGTTGGAACTGCTTTATTGAGATATAACTCTCGGACCACAGTTCACCCATTTAAAACGTACAACTCAGCACAATGCAGTGTATGCCCGGAGTTGTGCAGCCATCATCGTAGTCAACTGGAGGACATTTTTGTCACCCCCTAAAAGAAACCCTGTACCCTTTAGCTGTCATCCCCCCTCCCCCACCCCCAACTAATCCACTTCCTGTCTCTGTAGGTTCGAGTATCCTGGACATCTTATGTAAACAGATCCATACCATGTGTGGCTTTTTGTGTCTGCCTTCTTTCCCTCAGCACACAGCCAGACCCGGGCGACACTGGGGGCTCGGCTCCAGGCCCCCACAACAAAGTGAATGTCACCATAAAGCAAGTCACACGAATTGTTTGGTTTCCGAGTGCAGATAAAAGTTAGGTTTATGCTATGCTGTAGTCTAAGTGGGTGATAGCATTATGACTAAAGAAAAGTGCATACCCTAATTAAAAAATACCATATTGCTAAAAAATGCTAACCAGCACCTGAGCCTTCAGCAAGTCATCTTCTCTTTGCTGGTGGAGCATCTGGTGAAAAACGCAATAAAGCAAAGCGCGGTAAAGCGAGGAGCAATAAAGGAAGTGCTTTATTGCAAAATAAAGCAAAAATACAAGTGAGCCTGTGTTTTCAAGGTTCGTCTGTATTGGGGCGTGTGTCAGTGGCACGTCCTTTCAGCGTCCCGTTGTGCATTTATCCATTCATCAACTGATGGACGTCTGGGTTGGCCCACCTTTGGGCTGTGGTGCACAGGGCTGCTGGAACACGCGTGTGCGAGTCTTGGTGTGCAGGTGTAGGGTTCTCTCAGATATACACACCTAGGAGTGGAATTGCTGGGACACATGGCGACACCATGTTTAACGCTTTGAGGAGCCACAAGACCATTTCCCAAAGCAGCTGCCCCATTTTGCATTCCCACCGGCAGCGTAGGAGGGTTCCGATCTCTCACACCCTCGCCAGCACTTGTGTCTTGCTGATTGTAGACAGCGTGTCCTAGGGGGCACGAAGTGTCTCCTGGTGGTTTTGACTCGCATTTCCCTGAAGACTGTCATGTTGAGCAGCTTTTCATCTGCTTATTGGCTATTTGTGCATCTTCTTTGTAGAAATGTTTGTTTAGATCCTGTGCCCGTTCTTTAACTGGATTGTCACTTTATTGTCCAATTGTAAGAGTTCTTTATATATTCTAGATTCAAGTCCCTTATCCAATACTTGGTGTGCATTTTTTCCCATTCTCTGAGTTGTTTTTTCTTTTTTTTAATTATATGTACTCAGCACCTGAAAAACTGAGAATTGACCTGAGTCTTTTTTAACCTTTTCTTTTTTGCTGAGGAAGACTGGACCTGAGCTAACATCTGTGCCAGTCTTCCTCTATTTTGGATGTGGGCTGCTGCAACAGCATGGCTTGTTGAGCGGTGTGTAAGTCTGTGCCCAGGATCTGAACCCACCAACACTGGGCCACTGAAGCAGAGTGTGCAAACTTAACTACTGTACCACCAGGCTGACCCCTTTTTTCAGTTTTTGATAGTCTTCCATGATGCCAAAAAGTTTTTGTTTGTTTGATAAAGTTCACTTTATCTGTTTTTTCATTTGTTGCCCGTACTTTTGCTGTCATATCCAAGAAATCATTGCCAGATGCAAGGTCATGAAGATTTGCTTTTGTTTTTTCCTGAGAGTTTCTAGTTTCGGCCTTTACGTCTAGGTCTTTGATCCATTTTGAGTTAATTTTTGAATATAGTGATGCAGCGGTCAAACTCCATTTTTTACGTCTGGAAATCCAGTTGTCTCAGCACCAAGGCTGAAGAGACCATTCTTTCCCCGTCCAGCGGCCCTGGCCCCCTTGTTGAAAATCAGTTCCCCATAAATATGAGGGTTTAGTACTGGATTCTGATTCTAGCCCTTGACCTGTCCTTGTGTCTTTATGCCAGTTCCACCCTGTCTTGATTACTGCTGCTTTGTAGTCGGTTTTGAAATGGGACGTGTGAGTCCCTTCTCAAGCTTGTTTTGGCTCTCCGTGGACCCTTGCAACTCCTTATGGATTTTAGGGTCAGCTTGTCAGTTTCTGCAGAGACGCCAGCTGGGGTTCTGCTGGGCTCGCGTTGACTCTGTAGATCGGTGTGGGGAGTATGGCCGTCTTACTACTGTCTTCTCATCCGTGTACATAGGACGTCTTCCACTCATTTAGGTCTTAGTTTCTTTCGAAGATGTTTTGTAGTTTTCAAGTATAAGTTTTGCACATCTTCTGTTAAATTTGTTCTGAAGCATTTTATTCTTTTTGATGCTATTATAACTGGAATGCTTCTCTGAATTTTATTTTCAGCTTGTTCATTGCAAGTGTATAAAAATGCAATTAATTCCTGTGTACTGATCTTGTATCCTGCAGTCCTCTGAACTCATTTATTCGTTCTAATAGTGTTTTAGCGTATTCCTTAGGATTTTGTGTGTACATGATCATGTTACCTGCGGCTAGAAATAGTTTCGCTTCTTCCTTCCCGGTGTGGATCTGTTATTTCCTCGTCGCGCCCGACTGCTCTGGGAAGAACCTGTAGCGTGGTGTGGTGTTGATGTCCGAGAGTGGAGGTTCTTGATCCTGCCCTTGGGAAAAGCATCCAGTCCTTCACCGCTAAGCATGCTGTGAGCGTGGGTTTTCACAGATACCCTTTATCGGGTTGGGGACCTTCCTTTCCATTCCTGGTTTGGTCAGCGTTTTTATCAAGAAAAGATGTTAGCTTGGTCGGATGTTTTTCCTGTGTCTGTTGAGAGGCCCGTGTGGTTTGGTTCTTTATTCTATGGATGAGGTGCATTACGTGAGTTGGTTTTTCCAATGTTAAACCAACCTTGCGTTCTGGAGCAAATCCCACTTGGCCATCGTGTGTGGTCCTTTTTCTGCGTGGCTGGATTTCACTGGCTGGTATTCTGTGGATGGTTTTTGTGTCCGTATCCAGAAGAGATACTGGCTGGCAGTTTTCCTGTGATTCCTGTGTCTGGTTTTGGTATTAGGGTAACACTGGTCCAAGAGGAAGATCGGAAGTGTCCCCTTCTCTTCTGTTAGAGATCGCCTTTTTAAAGTATGTTTTTAAATTTTGTTTTATAAGTATGTAAAAACGTACATGGTTCCAAGGTCAAAACTCACAAACCAGATATATTCCCATAAGTCCAGAGTCTACCCCTGTCTGTTCAACTCTGCTCTCTTCCTCCCCCATAAGTAACAGTTTTCATAAATTTGGCTTATCCTTTATTTTTTAATATGAGCAAATACCTACAAATATACATCTGTGTATGTACACACATATTTAATTTCTTCCCTTTCTTGGATGAGAAGTAGCATGCTGTTCTATGCTTGGGTGTGTTCTCTCTGAACATTATGGGTGGCGATCACTCCCCATTGGCGAGGTGGTCCTCGCTTTGCATGTTCGTGTGGGAGCATGAAAGTGACCCCACGAGCTGAAACCTGTGTAGCTTTTCTACTTCTTTGGCGGCTTTCTCCGGGCACGGTTGCTGGGTGAGAAGCAGTGGGTGTCTGCTGTGGACAGTTTGGTGAGCTCCAGTGGGCCTGTCAAGCCGTCAGCACAGTCAGCATGATGAGCGTCTCCACTGGCCCCTAAACTCTGCTTCATTCTCATCCCTCCCGCCCCCAGCCCCAGGCTCCCTGTGGTCACTATTGATTAGGGATTTCTAGAATTGTACATAAACTAAATCATACTGCAGATACTTTCATTCTTTTTATGGTGGTAAAATTCACATAAAGTTCCACCAGCATTTTAACCATTTTAAGATGTACAATTCAGGGGCCTTTATTTCATAGACAGTGTTGCACAACCATTACCACTGTCTGGTTCCCGAACATTCACATCCCCCTACAAGGGAATCCCGGGTTCTGTAGCAGTCACTCCCCATTCCCCACGCCCAGCCCCTGGCAACCATGAGTCCCCTTTCTGTCTGTGGATTGGCCTGTTGTGTTTCAAAAAGATCTGGGCAAAAGTTTTGATACAAATGAAAATAAAACCAAACCCACCTTCCCTAAGCGTCATTTTTTAAGAACAGCCAGAGAAGTGTGATGGTTTGGTGCCTAAGCTTCCTTTCCTGCTGAAATTCTCATCCAGCCTGGCACCAACCTGAAGGAAATCACCTCACTCCTCATGCTCATCGCCCTTCCCTCTTGGGACCTGGGACCTTCCTCCCAGGACCGTGGGGTTAGGGGCTAATAATGGAAGTGAAGTCACTTAGAAAACACAGAAAAGCAACTTTAGGAGATATGTCACTTCAGGTAATCTAATCCCATCCATCAAACAAAATCTGCAAGTGTTTGGTGGTGAGGATGTGGTCTATTTTCCAGAAATCACAGACAGCTTATATTGCTTCCTGTGAAAACTTTTTCACCTCCTGTACAAGCTCCCATCCAACCCAAGTACGTTTCTTAAGTAGTCTCAACAGAAAAACTAACCTGAGAATGATTTAACGGGACTTTCAATTCTAAAAGATCCAGTGTCAAACGCTTTATGATCAACTTCCTTTGGCACCGCAGAGCCCACGGCCTCAGCACGCTCTCCCGGCTGCATCCTCTCTCTCATTGCCTTCTTCACAGCAGCGAGGCGACCCCCATCTGCGATCCCAGCATCATCATGTTTTGGTTCACTCGCTATACCCGAGACAACTTTTTCCTACAAAGAGAAATTATGACATTTACTAAAGCAACTCATTACCATCTTATAAGAAAAATGAATAAAGCATGCCTAAAATATTTCACACATCCATCTTATGCTTATCAAGTTCCTAGTATGTGCTAAACATGCTGGGGGTCAAAGGTAAAGGACAAAGTTCCTGCCCTCAAGGAGTTAGTTGTGGTTGTCGTTTAATGTAAACAAAGATAGGACCCTTCAACATGTCTAAAAACTGATGGAAAAGAGAGAACAAGGCTAACTGATGGGATGAGAGGTCAATGAATAAGAGATCTGGGGGAATGGTTCCAAAGTATAGATAAAAGATTAGTTTGATTTTAACTGTTCAGTAGTCTTAACGGTGGCCTATAAAATAATGTAGGAGAGAAACACTGGTGGTAAGGGGCAGAATTACAAGGCTCCGACATAATGCTGTCTTGACACAGCCGTTATCTGCGTCACTGATGGTGTTATGTCCCCAGGACTAAGCACCCGATAAGAAATGCGCACGGCAGGTCCAAATGTCCCAGCATCCTTCCTGTTTAACAGACTTGAAATTCATTCAATCAATCTCGTCACTGTCCTCAGGGCCTTTGTCATTAGTAAGACATTACTAACGTCTTACTAAGACATTACTTCATTAGTAAAATAAGGAGACTTCATTAGTAAAACAATCCTACAATAATCCTTTAATACTCTAACATCTTAAACTCCTAAGACAGAATTCAAAACAGAGTTTTTATTTGGATTACACAGCATAATAAAGTACCAGTTTAGAAACCTGATTTTACAACCAGAGGCATTTTTCTAAAATCTAAAAGAAAAAGTGGCAGGGCTCCAAGCTGGCTTGAGAAGTAGCAATTCTGAACCAAAAGCTTGGAGTTAAAATATTTTGGGAAAAAAATTAGTACAAATAGATAAGAATGGAATCTATCATGTCAACAAAGCCAATTTTACAGAGAAAATAGGAAATTTTACATGATAAAATTTGGGAAAAGAGAGAGAGTCTAAGAGTCATTGTTCCTCTTTTCTACTTAAAAAGTTCTTTCATTTTGAAATATATCACACACAAGAGTATAGAAAGCAGAGATGGCATAACCTGTGGGTTAAGAACATGGGTTCTGGAATGAGAAACCCAGCTCCACCCTGGGCACGTGCTCGAGTCTTCCTGGCCTCAGATTCCCCACCCGGGGATAACGGCACCCACCTCACAGGACTGTTGTGAGGATTAACTGAGTCAATGTGTGTGAGGGCCTGGGAAGCATAGTTGGCACATTATATAAATTATGTACTACTGCTATTATTACTGCAAAACAATGTATAGGTACAGTTTAAAGAATAAAACACACTGGTACATACCGTTACTTAGCAACTCAGAAGCTCTCAGGAGGACCAAATCCAATCTCAGCCCCACCTCCCCCGCCAGAAATAACCATCCTGAATTTTGTGTTGACCTTTCCTCACTCTTCAAGACAATCAGGACATTGTAATAGATGACACGTTTTGTGAAATGAAAAACCTGAAGCTAAATGTTTCTAAAGCTTAAATTCATTAAAGTAAAAGTCTATATTAGAAATCCACAAATTTACCTGAAACACATCTTTGCTCGTATTGCTGGCTTTCTCCCATCCACACTCCTCAAGTATGGTCAGATTGTTGAATTTCTGGCGTAGATCCTGTATCTGTTAATAAATGAAGCACAAGTTTATCAGATTAATGCTAACCATATTAAATTTACAAATTAATGCCCAAAAGCTTCAAACAAATTGACAACGACTTGGACTGGTGACATAAAATTAGACTGTCATTGTCAATTTTGTATTCAAATGAATTCTTATGGTAAAATTGTTCATTGTTATTTTATGTTAAAAATCTACATAAAGGATGTCATATGTGAATAACTCCCAAACCATTTTGATGACTAAAATGGTAGGAGAGATATCCTAAATTATACAGTGTGAACACAATCTCTCCGTTTTTTTTTTGTTTTTTTGTTTTTTTTTTACAGTTTATTTATCCCTTCTCCTACTGAGGAGCATATCCATTGCTTCCAAGTCTTGGCAATTATGAACAATGCTGCTATAAACATCTGTGCACATGTTTGTCTGGACACAGGTTTTCAGCTCATTTGGGCAAACACCAAGGAGCGTGACTGCAGCATCGTATGGTAAGACTCTGTTTAGTTTTGTAAGAAACTGCCAAACTGTCTTCCAAAGTGGCTGCACCATTTTGCACCCCCACCAGCTATGAATGAGTGCTCCTGTTGCTCCACATCCTCACCAACATCCGGTGCTGTCAGCGGTTTGGATCTTTGCCATTCTAATAAGTGTGTACTAGTGTCTCATTTTACTTTTAACTGGCAATTCTCTAAGGGCATATGATGTTGAGCATCTTATCTTTTCATACACTTACTTACCATCCATCTGTCTTCTTTGATCAAGTGTCTGTCTGTTCAGTTCTTTTGTCCATTTTTAAATCAGGTTGCTTGTTTTATCATTGTTGAGTTTTAAGAGTTCTTTGTATATTTTAGAAAACAGTCCTTTATCAGATAGGTCTTTTGCAAAAGTTTCCCCTAGTCTGTAGCTTGCCTTCTCTTTCTCTTGACATAATCTCATTTTATTTTCATTTTTATTGTTTTGGTGAGGAAGATCGGCCCTAACATCTGTTACCAATCCTCTTCTTTTTTCGCTTGAGGAAGACTGGCCCTGAGCTAACATCTGTGCCAGTCTTCCTCTATTTTGTACGTGGGTCACCACCACAACATGGCTTGATGAGTGGTGTAGGTCCATGCCTGGGATCAGAACCCGCAAACCCTGGGGCAATGAAGTGGAGTGTGCCAAATTTAACCACTATACCACTGGGCTGACCCTGGCACAATCTCATTTTAAAGGATTCAAATAATATACATACTAGCAGGATGGGAATGTATGATCCCATCCTTCTGGTATTTCCAATCTCCTCAAAGTGGTAACCACTGTCAACAGTTGGGTAAATATGCTTTGAGTCTCTGTTTATACAAATAGGTACTCTATTTGCATTTATACAAATAGGTACTCTCAATCTCCCTTTCTCAAAAAAATTTAAATGTCAAAAAGACTCAGGATTACACTTATGACCAATTGATTTTCAACAAAAGTGCCAATGCAATTCAGTGAGGAAAAGATAGTTTTTTCCAACAAACAGGACTGAGAAAAGTGGATATCTGCAAGAAAAAATATGAATTTGGGCTCTTTCCTACACCATACACAAAAATGAACTCCAGAGCCAGCCCTGATAACCTAGTGGTCAAAGTTCAGTATGCTGTGCTTTGACAGCCCAAGTTCAGTTCCTGGGTGTGGAACCACATGACTTGTCTAGCAGTAGCCATGCTGTGGTGGCAGCTCACACAGAAGAACTAGTAGGACTTACAACTAGAATACACAATTATATACCAGGGCTTTGGGGAGGAAAAAAAAGAGAGGAAGACTGGCAACAGATTTGCTCAGGGCAAATCTTTCCTAGCAAAAAATAATTAATCACAACTTAATTTTTTTAAAAAATGAACTCCAAATGTTCACAGACCTAAGTGAAAGAGATAAAGCTTTTAGAAGTAAACATAAGATAAAATCTTTGTGACCTATGGTTAGGCAAAAAGAGTTCTTGGAAATAATGCCAAAATCACAACATTAAAAAAATTGATAAACTGAACTTCATCAAAATTAAAAACAGCTGTGTTCCAAAAGATACCATTAAGAAAATTAAAGAACAAGCCACAAACTGGGAGGAAATATTTGCAAATATTTCTGATAAAGGACTTGTATCCAGAATATACAAAGAACACTTACAACTCAATAATAAAAAGACAGACCCAATTAAAAATGGGCAAAAAGATTTGAATAGATATTTCACCGAAGACGACATACAAATGTCTAATAATAAGCACATGAAAAGATGCTGATCATCATTACTCATTAGGGAAATGCAAATCAAATCTACAATATGACAGTTCACACCCCACAGGATGGCCAATACTAAGAGAGACAGGAGCAAGCACTGGTGAGGATGCGGAGCAACAGGAGCTCTCACACACTGCTGGCGGGCACGTGAAAGGGTGTAATCAATTTGGAAAGCAGTTTGGCAGTTTCTTAAATAGTTAAACAGAAATTTACCACATGATCCAGCCATATCTACCCAAGTGAAAGAAAACATGCCCACATGAAGATTTGTAAGTGAATATTCATAGATTATTCGTAATCGTCAAATAGTGGAAATGTCCATCAACTGGACGATACAGACTGATGTCTCCATGAACCGCTACTCAGCCATGAAAGGAACAAAGTACAGGCATGTGCTGCAACATGGAGGAACCCCAGAGACACCACGCCGAGGGAAAGAAGCCACATACAAAAGACCACATATTGGGTGATTCTTAGAATGAAACGTTCAGAAAAAGCAAATCTACAGAGACAGTAAGGAGACTCGTGGTTGCTTGGGACTGGGAGTGGCAATGGGAACTGACTGAAAACAGGCAAGAGGCATCTTTCTGCGGTGAGGAAAACGTTCTAAGTTTGGATTGCAGCGACGGTTGCACAACTCTGTAAATTTACTAAACATCATTGACTTTTACACTTAGAATGGGCAGATTTTATCATATGTAGATTGTTTATCCTCAGTATAGCTCTTTAAAATAAATAAAAGCCCCAGGAGCCAACTTGAAGAGGCTCCCACTGGCCAAAACTGGGAAATGAGCATCACTAAAGATAATGACTGTAAAAGATGCCAACACAAATACTTTTAAATCCATAAAATAATTATGATACTAAGAAAGACAAAATTAATTGGTCACCATTGAAGGATGCTAGTGAACCAACTCATTATTATGTCAACTGGTCATAAAGTGACTCCATAAACACTATTCACTTCTGCGCCATATAATTACCAGAATATTGTGTTTCTTCACATTTTTCTCTAGACTTCATCATTGCTTTGCTTTTTGTTTGCTTAGTTTTTTAATGTATCTATCATCAATTTGCCTCTAAAGTCTGCACAGTATGTATAAATTCCCTCTTAATACAACTAGAAAAGCAAACCACTCGGGTATTCTGTTCCGTTCAGCCTCAGAGACAGTATCTCGCCGAGCCCCAGCCTCCTGCTCCAGTCTGAACAGCTGCTTCCTAAGCCTGCTGCTCACCCTCTTTACTCACCTCAGCCACAATTCCCTTAGACTTTTTGGGGATCTGTCCCAGCTCCTTCCCCTTTCTTGGCTTACTCCCTCATTTTTGTGAGGGCCGTTCTCAGTTTCCTGAGAAAGGGTGCCTGGGAGGTAAAATTTCAGACTGTGTGTGTCTGAAACATGCCTTTCCACCCTCAAGCGTGACTGGCTGGGTATACAACACCAGGCTGAGTGTTATTTTCCCCGAGAAGTTCGAGGGCCTTGTTCTCCCAGCTTTCGATGTCGCTGTTGAGAAATCTAGGGATATTCTGATTTTTGACCTTTTGTATGAAACTTGTTTTTGCTCTCTGGAAGTTTCTAGATGTTTCTCCTCATCCCAAGAGTTGTACAATTATATTTCATTGTGCATTGGTGTGTGTCTACACTGACATACAGTGCTAGGCACTCAATGGGCTCCTTCAATCTGGAATTCAGGTCCTCCAGTTCCAGGAAAATGTCAAACTATTTCATTGATCATTTCCTCTCCACTATTTTTTCTGTTCTCTTTTTCTGGAATCCCTGTTATTTGGATATTATACTTCCTAGACTGGTCCCCTTAATATTCTTATCTAGTCTCTCCTCTTTTATCTCTCTCTTTTTGCTCTAATTTATGGGAGATCTCAGCTTCATATTCCATCTTTCTAGTGAATCTTACATTTCTGCTCATATAGTTTTTAACTTCAAAGAGCTCTTGTTGTCGTTCTCTGAATGTTCTTTTTTGCATAGCTGTTCTCATTTGGCAGAAAAAATGCCTGGTCTCTTTGAGCATATTAACACTTGCTTTTAAAGTTCTTTCTCCTGGATCAGCCCACGGCCTCATCCAGACAGCTTCCTTCCTGTGCTGCTGCGGCCCCTTCTTCCAGGTTTCGGGCTGTCTGCAAATGTCTCATGGTTCTTGGCCACTGGTTCTTGAATTAGTATTTTATATGCTTATTTCTAAAATAAGCTCAAAAAGCTAGAAATTGTCATCTCCCTACCTTCACTGATTTTCCTAGTAACGGCCTCTATCAGCGCTTTCTACACCAGATTGGTATGAGGGCTATGTCTGACTCTGATAAAACTATAAACTCCTCTGGGGTAGAGAATGTGCCTATTTGTCAGCTCCTCATACAACGCCTGACACACAGCAGGGACAATAACTGCTCGATGGACCCAGCTACTGAAGACTCGTCCTCATTTTCGCACACATGGAATCATCACAGACTAGGCAACAGCTGAATAGAATCTCAATTTCCAACCCATATAGAAATTACCCTGACAGTATGCAGGAGGAGGGGACAGCAGCCATAAAATTTAGACAGTGCTTTACAGTTTGTAAAGGGGCTAATATCTCCTTTAATATTACAGATACCTAAGCAGCCTCTACTACTCCCATTTTACTACTGTTACCTCACTTCCAAAAACATGCGACTCGAAAGTTAAGCCATTCCAAATCCTGGCCACATACCTGAAGGCTGGCCATGTTCCAGAACCCATCCAGGTCTGCACAGGTGGTATCCTTTTTGCCTCATTTGTATTCCAAATTGTCCACCAGTTCTTCAAGCCGTTTGAATATTTCTGCCTTAAGGAGTCTTTTTTGACCAACTGCGAGGGGAATAAGATCTTCTGCTAAGGAAAAGATGAGATTTTTAAAAGCTAGAGAACAAAACAGGACCTTGATTGCAAGTCAGCCAGCTGATAAGACGACCTCACCCCAAATATCCTGGGGCTTCCAGAATCAAACTCTTACCTTAAAGCAAAACAAAAAAACATCGACTACAAAACTTTGTCATACCAATACTGAGCATTAACTGTCTGCTTCTGTTCCCACTAAAACGTAGCAATATTCATTCTCATATATGTTGCTACATAGTAAACAGCATTCTGCTCACCTTGTATTTTACAAGAATTCAACCTCAAACAACTCACTGTACATCAGCATCTAAGGACTTCACACAGCACACAAATGATTTTTTCTAAAAAGCTTCTCCAAATAAGATTAAGGAAATATCAGAAAATTTGTTCCATATTTATTTAGGTCATTTTCATTCAGAAAATATTTTGCATAATTAAACAATACTAGATATAGATGTCACTCAAAAAGTCATAAAAAATCTAACAATAAATAGGCAAACGTTTAACTCCCAGGAATGATTGCTAACATTCTAATTACTTACACCTTATAAGTCATCTACCATTTTAGCACAGAGATACTAGTGAACGTATGTTGAGAAATGAAAAGTCTTGCTATTTTGATTAACAAAACTATAAAGTTCGGCAACACTAGATTTTTGTTTCAGATAAATGTAGACATATTAAAATAAACAATGCAGAGCCACCCTGGTGGCCAAGTGGTTGGGTCCATGCACTCACCTTCAGCAGCCCAGGGTTCACTGGTTCAGATCCTGGGCCCAGACCTACACACCGCTCATCAGGCCATGCTGTGCTGGCATCCCACGCAGAAGAACTAGAATGACCTACAACTAGGATATACAGCTATATGTCAGGGCTTTGGGGAGAGGGAAAAAAAGGAGGAAGACTGGCAACAGATGTTAGCTCAGGGCCGATCTTCCTAAAAAGAATAAATACATAAATAAAATAAAATAAACAAAGCTAAGACAAAAAACATAAATGTTCCCTCCCCTTTGTTTGGAATCTATACTTCAAGCTTCCTTTCCCACTCAAGGCAGTCGGTCAATATTAATTCCTCTCTTTCATATCAGAGAATCTTTCTAAAATTATGACATGTTTCAGCTTTACAAATGTTTCTCATACTAATATCTAAGTATTAGCAATATGACACTTATACAATAGCGATTTTCCAGAGCTGATGCTTATTTTATGAACTGTGATATATTAAAATCCATAAATACAAGTTGATATCCTATACATGTCCATCTTTCTACACCTAAAACTTACGTGGATGGTTAATGCCAAGAGCAACTTTCCAAGCTAATATTTCTAGTTCTTTCCGTTCTCATTTATCAGAGATGAAACAGAAAGAACCAGACATGCCTGAGTTCTGTCTTTACTTCTGGTATTGCCCATGGAACTGAGACCAACCCAACTGCCCAGAGTAAGTTGAAGCTAAACCCTGTAAGACTGGAATTACAGTGTCAGGGCCTCACAGATTCTAATTAGTAGGCTTTGCTTGTCCAAGGGCGGTAGTTCTCAACACTGGTCAATTTTGCCCCCCAGGGGACATCTGGCAGTGTCTAGAGCACCTTTGTCACAAACAAGAGGAGTGCTACTGGTCTGGGACGTTACACAACATCCTGCGATGCAGAGGACGGCCCCACAACAAGAATTATCCAATCTGAAATGTCAGTAGTGCAAGTTGAGAAACCCCGGCCCAAGATAAATTGAATCTGTCTCTTTATAAAAAGCATCTTAGCAGGAGAAACTGAGGATAGTTTTTTTTCTTAGAAGAAAAAATTAGCTGTTTATATCTAATGAAAACTTAATTAATGAGAAAGGAGACTTGTCTTAGATCCGACATTATTTAGTTGGGTAAATTGCTTATTATCTCAATGTCTCAGTCCAACAACACGGTGGACTAGCTCATCTCTAAAATCCCTTACAATCATAAAACCTTACGTTCTACAAACAGCTGAAGTGGCTCTGAAATATACTCATTCATAATAGAACAAATGAGTATTAAAAGTATAGGAAGATAATATTTCTCCTCTATTTGATTGTCAAAGCCCAAAAAAGTGGTTAGTACTGTATTGGAAAAGATGTGAGAATCTCCTTGCTACATTCACTCAAGAACATAGTATGTCATCATTTCCTGTGTGATGTGGAGCGTTGGGGCCTTTCTCCAGATGCAGTCCTCTGATCTGTGTCCAAGGCATTTAGGTGACATGGCTTTTAGGTTCCCAAACAGGAACTCTAATTTTCAGTCTTCATAGTTGGAGAAACATAATCCTATCTTATGATTTAGTGGGCCAAGGAGCCTACCATCATCTCCCTCTATCCTTCTTTTGTAAAATAAACATTAACTTAGTTTCTTTGTTTGAAAAAAAAGGTATGATAAAATAGGAACTCCCATATTTTGCTGAGGGAATGTAAATTGAGGTCTTTATTTATTTGCACAGGAGAGGATTGAAAAGCATCCAGGCTTGTTTTTTGCAGGCTTGACAGTAATACTACCAGACTGAACTCAATGGAAACAACCAGCAACAGGGACCTACTAAGTAAATCGTGGTGTAGCCATACAATTGGATACCATGCGGCCATTAAAACACACACAAAAACAGCATGAGAAAGTTCTTAAAGGACTCAAATGGAATATCTCCTACATTTAACATTAAATGAAAACAGAATAGTATGCTACTGTTTACATTTAAAAAAAGTTTATCTACATATGCATTATGTATCTCTGGAAGAATTCACAAGAAATGAATAACACTTGCCTCTGTGGAAGGTTCGAACTGTAGGGTTGGGAGTTCTCACTTGTACCTCTTTCTATCTTTTAAGTTAGCAACCACATGAATATACTAGCCATTGAAAAAGATTTTTAATTTAAAAGATAAATAAAAATCACTCAAGGTCAGTTTCCTCCTAATTCATCTACGTATTATATTAAGGTTAAAATAGTTTAATTTTGGTTTTAAATGTCTAGACATTAATACAAAATGCTTACACTGGGAACAAACGCACAGACCTGAAATGCAGCACATGTCGCTGCTGAGATGTCTGATCCTCCTTTATTTCAAGTGATGGGACTTCTTTTATTGGAAAGCCATGTAAATTTTCAGTAGTAGTTTCATTTTTATTTAAGACACGATCTATAGATTAAAGAAAACATTACATATACATTTCAAAGCAGCAACTCCTATAATGACATCCCCCACAAGACAAATTTCTTAAATCCTTCAATTTTTTCAACATTGAAATTTAAAATTGTAAATAAATTTAAAATTTAAATAAAATTTTATTTCTGCCTCAAAGATTTCATTCATCAGATCTCCTTTTACAGTGTCTCTCAATGTTCTTCATCTCTTGAAATTTACATTTCGGTCCTCCTCTCAGTCTGCAGTCCTCATTCCAGCTCTGTTTCCAGATAGCCCTCCCCATGCTTTTCCGTCTCTTCTGACCCTGAGATCACACCCTGAGCTACATGGTGAGACACATGGTGGAAAAGACTCTAAACGATCTCTGATAAACCATAACCCAGAGAAACAAGTAAAAAATTCATGAAAATACCATACCTGTGCTCCCAACTGTCAGAGAACTCAAAGGACGGCGTAATTCGTCGGAATCTTGATGTACTGAAGTTTCACTTTTGTGTGCCAACATTTCTTTTGTTACTTCTGGAGCCTCATCACTAAGCAAGAGCAAAAATACACTTCGTAAAACATGAACCCATACATCTCACTGAAGGATTTCAAAATTATGTTGTTTTTTAAAAACATGGGATAAAATAGAAATATGTTTCTGTTTTTTAAAACATGTCTAATCTAGAGGGAAAAACCGTAAACACCTCCAGCGGGAAGGCCCGTCTCTGCCCCCTGTGATGAGATCCACAGATGCAAAGCCCTCTCAACCGGACATACACACTTAGGAGTCTCAGATGCCGCAGAGCAGTTCTCGGTCAATCTGCCGCCAGCCAGCCTTTGGAAAGCAACCTTGCCATTTCTTGTAAAGATTCAAACTGATTTTTTCTCCCCACTTTACAAGTTAATCATTTTGTCTTTTGAGATAGCTTTTATAAAGTAGTACTCAGTAAAAAAAACACAAACAAAAAAATCCAAACCATGTCTGAGCTGCAGTATAGCAATTTCTTCTTTCTAAAAATTTATTTCTAAGTGTTGCAATTAAGTCACTTCTTAAAAGCAAAAAAAAGCAAATTGAATCGTGAAAATAATAATGCACAGAAAATATCAAATCTGTCAAATACATTATTGTATCCTTCTGAAAAATTTTTTGGAGAGGTCAAATTTTCATGATTTGTAATGAACATAGTTTACTAACTAAATAACTTAAAAAGCACAGGCCAAATTTAAGAAAGGCATTCGTTCTCCATGTCAGCAAGGAATTCATTAATAACATCTCATTCTGTCACTGGCTGTCAAAGTAGCGGTGCTTGTTGGAGTCTAGGTGTTACGTCATAGCTCTTCAGACCATCTGGTGGCCGAAACAGAAAATCTACTGGTGCGAAGGATGGCCTCCCTTTCACTTCTGCAGGATTTGTCTCAGGTAACTTTTCCACTTTGGATAAGACTCCATCTGGATCCCTTCCGTTTGTCACACTGGTTTGTGATTCCAAAGTATTTACTTCGCTATCAACTTTAAAAGACATGACCTGGATGTGAATAAACAGAATAGAGTGAGAGTCTCTCTTCTTGGGATATATTCCACCAATTTTTTAGGCCCGAAAATGTGAAAGTTAAGAGATATATCCCACGTACATAATTTAAGAAACAAAAACAAATACAATTAAATGTTTACATGGAGTCAGAAGACCAGCTACATAAACCATTGCTATGGTCCAGAAAGAGGGAGAACCAATCCATATTAAAAAAACTATGTAATAGGTTTTAGGTATTACCAAAAATTAAAATATATGAAAACTAAGGTGGAAAAATTCACTCACCTAACAAATACGTATCTTTTTACTTAAATTATATTGATAATTACAAAGGTTTGAGAATCAGAAATCCAATGTTTATTGGATTACCAGTATTGTCAAGGACATAATCTTTTTTAATAACTTTGGATTATTATAAATAAGTTTATCATATGAGCAAAACTATTTTTCAATGTGGCACAATAAGATTAACCATATAAAATGTGAAGCGTATTTTCTTTTTCAAGTCAATTTGTTATTTGGTAGTTTTTTTTTACTGTAATATAATTGGCATACAACATTACATTAGTTTCAGGTATACAACATGATTCAATATTTGTATATTGTGCAATGATCACCCCAGTTAGTCTAGTTAACATCCATCACCATGCACAGTTACAAATTTTGTTTTCTTGTGATGAGAACTTTTAAGATCTACTCTTAGCAACTTTCAAATATACAATATTATTAACTGTAGTCACCATGCAGTACATTACATTCTCTACTTACTTATTTTATAACTGGAAGTTTGTACCTTTCAACCACCTTTGCCAATTTAATCCACTCATTTCAACATAATTTTTAGAGGTTTCTACGTTTCTGAGTTTTAATGAGATACGTATTTCTACCCGGACTAGAGTTTAAGGGTAACACTGTGCTTGAGGCCTGTGTGGCTGCAAAGGTAGACACTAGCGATAATCCTTAAGGAGAAAACCAACCTTGAGGGAGGAGCTGTGAGGTCCAGCTGCTCGCCTGTGAAGATCACCCTGTACTGCCTTCCTTGGAGGATCTATGTCTGATTTTTGGTAAGAACCTAGCCAGGTTTCTTACACTTTGGCATAACTTTGTTTTTTTTTTTTAAGGCTAAGGAATTATAGCATGGATTATAAATTAAGGGATTGGGTCCTCGAAATGGTGGCTCTTTTTGAAGACTCTACCAGGCACTATGCTAGATGCTGTCAGAAACGTCAGGTGATTTCATTCTTGAAACTACTCTGTGTAGATATTACATGTTACAGCTGGGAGAACAAACTCATAGCTTCCCCAAGATTATATAGCCAATTGGAAGCGAGACAATAGGCAAACTCAGGCCTAGCTGAATCCAGAGTCAACGCATTTCACCCACTGCACCCATCTCCTAGCCGATGCTCACATGAAGGTTTCCGTCAGCTGTGTTTTTATTTTCTCTCTTCTGTTAACCAAACTACACATTCTCTACCTATAAGGTTTTAAAGATGAGACACCTCACAAACCATAACAGTAAACCCTCTTGACGCTTCCTTGTGCTTCAAGAGGTTTTCACACACGTGGAGGTTAACCTCTTGAAGCAGTTTTGTAAGCTTAATTTCAGCTTCATGAAAATAAAAATGAGATTTTCCAAATGTCTAGAAATAAACAGATACTTATACTCTACCTTGCCTGGTTCTTCTTCGATCTTTTTGGCAGGCCTTCCTTGATCTGGTACTTTTCTTTCTGTTATATTATCTAAAATAAAAATGACATAACAGATCCATTTTGACTAGATAGAAAATTCTGCATTAAAAATGCTAGGTAAGGAGCCGGTCCAGTGGCATAGCAGCTGAGTTCATACACTCCACTTTGGTGGCCCGGGGTTTGCTGGTTCAGACCCTGGGCATGGACCTATGCACTGCTTATCAAGCCATGCTGTGGCAGCTGTCCCACATATAAACTAGAGGAAGATGGGCACAGATGTTAGCTCAAGGCCAATCTTCCTCGAAAAAAATTAAAAAGTACTAGGTAATTTGGGAAAGAAAAAAAGGCAACAATATGAATCTATGCCTTAATGGATTTTATGATTAAAAGTCATTTTAAAATATCCTATTTAAAATACCCTATTTAAATATGATAAATACAGATAAAACTTCCTGCCAAGTATAGGATATCTGTTTACAAAACCAAAGGTGCTAAAGTATTTTACCTTTTGCCTCTGACTATCAAATGCATATTTATTATAGAAAATCAGGAAAAGCAAAGCGCAAAAAACATCACCCCAGAGGGGCTGGCCCCGCTGCGCAGCAGGTAAGTTCACGCTTCTGCTTTGGCAGCCCAGGTGCTCAGATCCCGGGTGCGGACCCACCCACTGCCTGTCGAAAACATGCTGTGGTGGGTGTCCCACATATAAAGCAGAGGAAGATGGGCACGGATGTTAGCTCCGAGCCACTCTTCCTCAGCAAGAAAGAGGAGGATTAGCGGCAGATGTTAGCTCAGGGCTAATCTTCCTCAAAAAATAAATAAAT
Source organism: Equus asinus (assembly GCF_041296235.1). Taxonomy (NCBI): domain Eukaryota; kingdom Metazoa; phylum Chordata; class Mammalia; order Perissodactyla; family Equidae; genus Equus; species Equus asinus. The sequence goes on from NW_027224823.1 coordinate 78,187, forward strand.
AAAAATCACTCAAGATGACCTTATTCAGAAATCATCACTGCTGACAATTCAGGGTATGCTTTTCCAGTTTTTTTCCTATGTTCACATATTCACATACATATTTTAGAATTGTGATCACACTGTTCAGAATTGGACCTGTTTTCTTTGCCCACTTAATACATCCTGGACCATGTCATGAAGTGTCTTTCACAGGATCGTTCTTAAACGCTACACTGTATTCCACCAAACAAATGGGCTGTAATTTACTGGGGCCATTAATCTTCACTTTGTGGCGCTGCCCACCGGTGCACATGCTTCACCGCTTGAGCGCCCACTGTGTGCTAACTGGATGGTGGGGCACTGAACCTGTCTTCGGGACCTGGAATCTCCCGTTTCCTCCTCGCCTACTCAAAGAAGTACACGATGACTTTAAAAACTGAACACGAAAAACCTCAGGGACCAGAGCATTCTACTTCAGCCACTGATGAAGGAACAGTTCTCACCACGTGCCGCTCGCGTGGCCGGCACAGCCAAGGCTGCTCCCGCAGAGGCTGCACTGGCGGTGCCTGCCCCCGAGGTCTGCTTCGCTCTTTGAGTCATCGACCGAGTGGTTCTCACGCACGTGGGCATTGCAGGCTGCCCTGCTGCGGGAACCATGAAATTAAATGCTTTCGGTAATTACTAAAGCATTGTTGCGGCAACGTCAGAGCTTATAATAATAAGCTACCTTTTTCTCGTTGGACACTTTCTTTTCAGAGGTTTGTCTTTGACCAGATCGTGTTGCTCGAACATCACTCCTATTAATGATCTATTGAAAAGATTAGGTGGTATGTGATTTAATTGCTTGATGAATCAAATTACCACATTTTCAATCGGTATTTTGACCCCTCATCTGAAATCTATTGTAAATGACCCAGCAAAAAATCCACCACCCCAAATAAGATGAGATGAAAAAAGTTTTCCATTATATAGATTTCCTTACAAACTTTTTGTAGAATCCTAGAATTTTGAAAATGCCAATAGCCTAAGCTATTCTAAATAGCTGACTATAATCTTCTGAGAGTCCTTAAACATACCAGCATGTTTTCGCTTCAAAACTTTTGAATTTTGTCTGGAAAAATCTTCTCCTGGATAGAAAACTCTTCCCACAGTGCACTCTGCAACTTCCTTGGAGACTGCATTCAAAGCGCCACCGTCTCAGTGAGGCCCCATCGGAAGCTCACCCTGTACCAGCTTCAATACTCCCCATCTGCCTTTTTTTTTTTTTATTTCCCGCATAATACTTAGGACCATCACATACTATATATTTTTCTTTTCATTGCCTATCTCACATGTAAGCTCCATGAAAACAGGGAATGTTGCTTTATTCATTACTATATCCTAGAGCCTAGAGGAACATGGCAGTGACTCAATTTATTGAATACGTGAAACGGAGCCTTCTCACCTGATAAAGAGACATGCTATTTACCTCCTTGCCCACTTCACTTTATTTTAGTAATCGTCCTATTAACTTTGTCCATAATGGTGTTCTGAAGACCCGTAAGTTTATCCCCCACCCTACGTGCTTTATATCCCTATCTGCATTTTATAGTGACATGGATGCATAATAGAGCCCAGTAAACAAACAGAGTGACACACAGAGTTGGTATAGATCTCATAAGGGATGTTTGGCAATGAATATTTCAAGTGAGTACTTCCTTAGCATCTAGCCAAAACTGCTCTATGTCACCATGCCAATAACAGGGAGTTTGGTACTGTTAACTCTAGTAAAATAATCACTCTGATTGAAGCTGATAATAGATTTAAAATGAATTTACTTACTCTGAGAAAAGGAGCACGATTCATCATTTTAGTAACAATTATCTACTATCAACTTCACCCTAGTCAGCTCCATTTGGGCTTTGGCCTTTGACCTGGCAATCCATACAAGATGGAACAGCATTAAAACAATCAAAAGCAGACAAAGTTAAAAAAAATGAACTGCCATAATTTACTTCCATGTCTCATTACAAAATAAAGTCTCCATTTTAAAGTTAAATTTTACCCTTAGTCATCCAACCCTTAATCATTTATGGCAAAAAGATACTTGCTAACTTAAATTACTCTCTTTTCTGGTTCTGGTTTGATTTAAATTATGCTTAAAAGCCTCAAAACTTACTCATATTTCTCAGTGAGCACAAAGGAGAAATTTCATACTATATTTTCCAGGTATTAGAATCCTTGTTAATATGATGAACTGGAAATATTTGGAAGGGGTCAATGAAGAAACTAGAGTATTAAGATCTCTTCTCTCCTGTTTATGAAAAGATACTGCACAGCTTACTTTCTTAGCTTTGACAGTTTGCCTTCAAATCCAATGATTGTGCACTTGTCCTCTGTCCATAAGAAAATGGAGACCTGATCACAAAGCAAGGAAGAAATCCAGCAAGAGAAGGATTGATTAAAAGTGATAAGTTATTTATCAACTCTAAAATTCCTGAAGAAGCACAATCAGACTTCTTCTGTAGATTAGAAGCCACTTGCTTCTCCAAATCTCAGGGAAGATCTAGTGCTGAAGAAACGAGGCACAAAGTAAACAATATTCAGCGATGGCTATTGTCTAAGTAGAATAAAAAACTACTGGTGAATCGTAGTATTTAACACAACAATGTGTGTCTTTTTCCCCCTACATATAACACTTTGTAAATAGCTGTTTACAGTTTAGACCAATGACTGGTGCCTTACATACTCTTGAGAAGCCAGATTAAATTCAGCCCCTTCCAAGAGGTCTTCTCTGATGTTCCTCCAAACAGAAACAATCTCGCCCTCCTCGAACACATACACACCATATTTTTCTGTATCTTTCCACCTTGAGCTACATTCTACTAATTTTGGTCACTTCCACCTTATCCTAAGGTCACATGCAGAGTAATCAAAGGTCTCTCAAATCAATGACATTCCTGAAGCAAACAAAAACAGGCGATATCTTGAGCTTTTATATTATTCAATTCTTATTTAAATCAGGAATGAATACACAGCCAACAAGAGACTACCTTGAAAAGAGCAAATCACCAGTGACTACCTAATTTACAAATCCAGCTGCCTGTGTTCAAACTTCATCCCCCTTAACTCATGGATCATTCTCTTCTTTAGATCACCCCTCCTCCAGCTTCTGTCCTGTTTTAGCTCTCCTGCCAATCTGACCTATCACTGGTACCTGACTTCTGCCCACTTGAAGGTGCTCTCTAGTCCTCACTCTTTCACAATGTGTATATCTTTACTGGAGTGGTCTCATTTAGCCCTACAGCTTAAACCCCCATCCATACTCCCAATATCATATCCTAAATCCACCACTCAGCATGGATCTCCGTCCTGATTTTCAAATTTTTATTCCCAACTGCCTGTTATCCAGATGGCCCAAATGAGCTGCAGAAAAAGCAGGAAAAGCATTATCAATATGCACCCACTTAGGCATGTTCCTTTTCCTGGCTTCCACCCCTCTTTTAGCTGCAGCACAATTTATATGGTTGCTCAAACTAATTTATCTTCAGAATCATCTTATCTCCGACTCTTCAATTTCCTTCACCCCTCACCATCTGCTTGGTCCCCGTCAAATTTATCTCCTGAGATGTCTCACACCTGTTTCTTCCTTTAAGCCCACTGCCCCAGTCCCCTTATCCTGTCTCATCTATTCCATCACGACAGTCTCACTACAGTCTTCCTACCTATAAGTTCTTCCCCTTCCAGACTACGATCTTCCAGCCTAGGGTAATCTTCCTGAATTATTAATCTGATCATGGTACAAGCTCATGTATAAGCCTCTCTTGACTCTCCGCATCCGACAGGGTGGACGCCAGATCCTTCGCCCGGCCTTGCCCGTCCAGCCTGGCTCTGACTGCTTTGCTAGTTTTATCCCGTGTCAACCTACCTATGGCTGCACCGAGAGACCTCATCTCCATCTTCTGAACTATTAGGATGTCACTCCCAGCTCCTGCCAACTAGCTAAGTGAATAAAGGGACTACAGGGAAAGGGTTGTTTTAGTCATTTAAACTCTCAAATAATCGCTTCTTGGCCTCTTGGCTAAGATCAAGTATAATCTCTTAAAGAAAAGTCTGGTTAAGAACTATTCCTGAATATCAAGTTATGATACTAAATTTACCTTTTTTGGTTGGTGTGCTGGTATTCATGAAAGAAAAATAGTCTTATCATGTCTATAAACACCCACTATAAATGGTCATCGCTGAAGGTTTCTCAATTTTTTCAGTCGCTTTTCCTCTAGGTATTTCTGGAACATTTGTCTTCGTTGATCACTTAGAAGAGACTTTGCTGATCCTAAGCAGGGGGGAAAATAGCATATAAAACATTCAAATAAAAAGTTATCCAAATGTCTAAAATACCATTATCTAACTTCAACAGCTGCTAAGCAATACTTTCAGTAACTTCGTATTGATTCCTTAGCACGCTAACCACACAAGTCATTTCAACCCCTGTTCTTTCAAAATTTCTCTCCCTTTTGCCTTCTCTTGTTCACAAATTAACTGCTTGCCATCCCCTAGGCATCCATTACTTCACTTTTAAATTAATTAACTTCTATGATCACCCACCTCCAAGCTGACCTCCAACAATTCTCACCTCCTGGTAGTCATGCCCTTGTGTTGTCCCCTCCACACAGAATAGGGCTGAGCTGTGTCACCAAGAAAAGTGTGGGAATGATGGAGTGTGGCTTCCAAGACTGTATCATTAAAGACAGTGCAGCTTGGCCCTGCTCTCTCTCAGATCACTTGCGCTGGGGAAGTCAGTGGCCATGTGGAGCCTTAAGGAGATTCAGGCAGCCCTGATGGGGATTTTTAGGCTGCTTAATTTTAAAACAGTTTATGATGAGGATTTTTAGGCTGGTTACTTTTAAAACTACAGATAAGAAGCAGGCTCCAAGGAGTGGAATTTGTTTGCCCTTTGATCAGAGGCAATTGCATTTGTAAAGGAAATCTTCATGCCTCCCTCTCTGGAATTTGTTTGCCCCTTGTTGGGAAAACATTTACATTTCTAAGGGAAACCTCTATCTGTGAAGATGCCTCCCTCTCTGAGCCAGGAGGAAGGGGGGATGGCCTTATCTTTGGAAACTGTCTGGCAACCTCATGTAACTGACCCCCCACCCCAAAATCCTCCTTTGTCTTTAGCCGAGGATAATATTTGAGCGGTGACTTCTGCCATTTACTCAATCCGGTTTGATTCTTATCTAAAAGTTGTGGGACCGCCAAATGGCCAGACCAAACGGGCACTAATAAAGAGATAACTCACACACCTATGCCTTAAATATTGGCCCCAACCCTCAGTTCGGGGCAGCAGCAGAAGCTCCGACTGCCCATGGGTCCTGTCCCCATGCTATTCCACACTATTCTCTAAATAAAAGAGCACTACTGCCAGATCTTGAGAGTCTAAGAAATCTTTCTTTCGACTCCTCGGCTCACCGACCCCGCGTCAGCCCTATGGAGACACCATATGACGAAGAACTAAGGCCTCCTGCCAAAAGCCAGCATCGACTTGCCAGTCATGTGAGTGAGTCATCTTGGAAACAGCTCCTCCAGCCTCAGTCAAGCTTCAGAGGCATCCCTGGATGACACCTTGACCTGTCAGATTCCTTATCTCCCACCTGTGATTCTCAACTCAGGTTTCTACTATGTATTTTCATGTTTATTTAAACTTGTTTGAAAAATGTGAGTGGCTACTATGTACCAGACATTTTTAGGAAGTAAGAATAAGAGAATTTCTGCCCCTGAAGGGCTCACAGTATCGTGGGGGAGATGAGCACAGTTTCAATTTGGTTTAGCATGGAATGAAGACTACGAGAATGCACAATCGAGAATCAGTATAAACCTGTCTGGGGAGGTCAGGAAAGGCTTGTCAGAAGAGAGAATACCCGAGAAGGTTTCTGAAGAATGAGAGTGCGTTTGCCCACTGGGTGAGGGTTTAAAATAATCCAGGGAGATGACTGCACAACTCAGTAAATTTACTAAACAAAAGGCATTTACTTAAATGGGTGAATTTTATGGTATGCAAATTCTACCTCAATAAAGTTGTTTAAAAGAAATAATCCAGGCAGAGAACAGAAGATGCGAAAGCTCAGATGATGAAGTGGTTAATCATCGATGAAACCCCTATATCCTCAACTTCCCTGAAGTTCCTCTTCCCTTCATCTCTTGATCTAACCGTAACCTGGCTCTCCCCTGAAGACAACGCTCCCCTAGTTGTCCTCTCAAGTGGTTGACTGTTTTCTTCTCCCACAAAGGTCATATCACTGGGCCTGAAGCGGGCCGGGGTGGGGGGTGGTCCCTCATTGCTGTTTCTCAATTATTTCTTCCTCTTCACTAAAACAGCCCAGCTTTATATTTCACATCATCAGACCATACTAGACAGCACCCTGACTTGCCATCTATAGATGGCAAGTTCTTCTCTCAGTATTTTACAACTTAGTAAATGGCCACTCCATTTTTTTAGTTGCTCAGGCCAAAACCCTTAGAACCATCCTGACTTTTCTTTATCAACCTACATCCACTCTATTAGGAAATCCTATTGGTTCAAACTTCAAAATGTAACCAGAATGAAACCACCCAGGGTTGCCGTTCCCACTGTGGTCAACCATGAGCTAAATTATTGCAGTTATCTCCCAGCTGGTCTTCTGGAGGCCATGCTGGTCACCCTACCATCCGTAAGTGATGCTTTAAAACATAAAGCAGATTATAAACACACTAATCCAATAATGGCTTCTCATGTCACTCAGAGTAAAGCTGGTCTCCCTGTAAAGAAGGCCCTTGGGCTGCATATTTCACTGGTCCTGGAAAATGACAAAATTGAAGCAGTGAACATTTAAACAACTTGAGACCTGATTTAGCTACAAAACTTCTATTTTAATGTCCCTTATCAATTAATCTTGTCAACACTTATCTTATTCAAACTCCAGAAGTCAGAACTTACAACACTCCACAAGCGAATGGAACTTTCACAGCCTTTACCTTAAATAGGAAGTATTTAGTCATAGAAAATATCAAGTTATTTAGAATGGTATTTCAAAACTCCAGTCTTCTGGTAAGTTTTTTTTTTTTTTTTTGATGTGGAAGATTGTCCCTGAGGTAACATCTGTTGCCAAAGCTTCCTCTATTTTGTTTGCTGGATGCTGCCACAGGCTTGAGGAGCAGTATGTAGGTCCACGCCCAGGATCCGAACCCACAAACCTCGGGCCGCAGAAGCAGAGTATGTGAACCTAACCACCACACCACCCAGCTGGCCCCTGGTCAAGGATTTTTTAACCTCAGGTATTAAACCAACTTTTTTCCCCTCTTCAAAGCAGTTAAAATTACAATAGCTCTTTACTTACTTTGCCTCACACTCATCTCTTCTGGAATAGGCTCTTGAGATGTCTCCTCTAATTCAAGATTTCTACCTTCCAAGGTTGGAAGGTTGACATCCGTCAAACCAGAGTGTCTTTTTCGTTCATATTTATCATATCTGTCTGCTTTCTGAGAGAGAAAACTCTCCTCAGCAATTTTAGTTCTAATCATCTCAATACTTAAATCCTTTCTCAGTTGACTGGCAAAATGTGATGCAGCCATCCTGCCAGGGAAAAGAAAGGTAGACAACTTATATAGATTTTCATATTATTTAAAAAATTAAGATTCCAGTTCACCTCCTGCCCCACCTCAGAGCATTCTGAAATAAAAAATTTTCAGTACAAAATGGAATAAATATACGACACTGCAGAGTGGGAAGAAAGTTATCAAAAGATAGTACGATCTATTTTGGGCTTCTACATAGGGCCTTGCTTGACAGATGAAGTGAAGCCCAGGAAGCTGTGGGCCATAACACAAACAAGAGGCTCTAGGCTCACCGCACAGCATTACAAAGTGACAAGAGTGAAGGAAAGGAGAGAATAGGGAAAGTAAGTGAAGGACAGTATACAGAATCGTTTCCTAACCTTTCCCTGTGATGAAGGCAGGCAGCCTGGCATTTTTTCTCAAGCCAAAAAACAAAACAAACCAAACACACGAGATGCCTATTAGACAGGGATGATAAGCAGGCAGTTGGATATACAAGATTGAGCAAAAGATGGGATTTTAGAAGAACTACCATGGTGATACAGAAGGATAACCATAGTTTGCCATTTGAGGGCATAATGAAATTATTTTCGGCCATGTGAAAAATCATATTGTTTACCTGGCCCATACTCTTTTCTTAGAAAGATTCTTGAGAACGTGTTCAAGCAAAACAAGGGAGAAGGACAAGAAACAGGATGCCATGTGTTCCAGGAAATCCTTCATTCAAATGAGGAAAAGAATAAAGGAAAGTGGAAAGTCTAAGGGAGTCACCTATGCAGCTGGTATAGAAAAGAACCAAGCCCAATGGGAGAAAGATGACTGATTCTCCACAAGTGTTGCTGGCTCAAAAGAAAAAAAAAAGAAAGAAAAAGGGGAAGGTCTGCAATAGGAAGATAGAAAAGTTCTAAGCACACTATACTCTTCAACAACAAGAATAACTGAGACAGTCCACTAGAAAACTCCAGATAAAAGAAAAATCTGCACAAGAAATGCAACCCATTAAAATGTTACATGATTTTAAGCAATCAACAGAGTATATAAAAAATGAGAATTCTTCTGACCTGGATGCTAATAACATTCTCCTGTAAGAGCCCAGGGGAAGTGACAAAGGACTCTACTTTTCAGTAAGCATGCTCCTCTACTATTTGACTTGCCACCTCCTGCAAGTATTAATGTGCTAAATGTTAAACAATAAACCATTAGTTATTTTAAAATACTGCATAGGACTATGCTCCACAAAGAGAGACAGGGTGTGTGCAAAAGCTCGAGTTAATAGTAAAGGCGTGTTTAATTGTCACCTAAACCAGCACAGGTGGTTAGTGTCATCGCTGTTACACAGGTGAGGGAGAGAACTGCCAACAGGCGCTGGAGCTGGGATCTCAAGCCCCGCAGCCTGGCTCTTCACATACAGGACATCTAAGTTCCCCTCTTGGCTGAGTGGAGTTTCTTCCAGCTTGAAAGTCTAGAATGCCTTCGTCTTGCTTGCCTAGAGGTTCCCAACCAGGGCGGGTTTAGTTGTCGCTGGCTCTGGGAGCAGCTACTGGAATTGAAGGTCGGGGCCAAGGATGCTAAGCATCGTCCCGCCCCAGAGGCCAATCACGGCCCAGTGGTGAAACGCTGACTGCTGCATAGATTATGGCAACAAATACTTACTCTTCTGGAGGACGGAGCCATCGGCTGCGGGAAGGACAGGTAAGTGGTCCTAGAGGAGCCTCCCCCAAGCGGCGTCCAGCTCGCCACTGCCCACCTCAGACCCTTCCAGACCTTCTAGGAGGAGGCGAGCCAGCGCCCTTCCTCCAGCTCCCAGCACTCACCTTCCTCAGGCAGCCTGTCGCGTGAAACCTCAGTCAAACCAAAAGGAAAGGAACGCTCCCTGTCTGGAGAGCCGCCGCCGCCGCCTCGGAGCAGTGCCGCCTACACCTCAGCCGCCCAGAATCCGAACTTCCCACACCCAGCCTCTGATTGGAGGGCCTTTGAGCAACCCCTGCGGGAAAGGGGCCCGCCCCTTCTCTCCCACGAGGCTTGCGATTGGTTCTCTCCCTGTGCTATTCGAACTGATTGAAAGGTGAACGCACGGTTCAAAGGATGGGCGGGTACGACGGGATTATGCCTGAGGGGCGGGGCCGGGGCGCAGGTGAGGCGTTAGGGTCCCTAATCCGACCGGAGCTCCAGGGCCCCAGCATCCGAGGAAAAATGAAAGCGCTCCTCGGAGCAGAAGGGATTCACTGTTTGCAGGGCTTTTTAACGTCCTTATTTAGTCACACAAATACAGCTCAGCTTATTGGAACGTTTTCTTCACTTAATATTTTTTAAAAAGGGTTTACTACCGCAGATTTCTCCTTACATCGCTTAGCGTTACTTTCCAACATCGCCAGGCTTTTTTTTTCCCATCCGCTTTTTATTGAGGTAAAATTTAAATACCGTGGAAAGGATTGATCTTTTAGTGTGTGATTTGATGAGTTTTGGTAAACGTAAACAGCTGTGTAAGCACCACCCAATCGGGATACAGAGTATTTCCATCACTGAGAGTTCCCTCATCCCCTTTCCAGGCGCCCACTGTTAGGCAGCCAACCTCTGCTCTGATTTCCATCACCACACACATAAAGGGGGTAGGTCCTCTCCCAGGTGGGCCTTCTTTCTCTAACCATGCTTTCCAGATCCATCCCTACTGTTGCGTGATCAGGAGTTGGATTTTATTGCTGAAAAGTATTCCATCGAATACTTTGTCTACCCATTCACCCATTGCTGGACATCTGGATTGTTTCCGTTTTTAGCGATTATGAATAAAGTTGTGTGGAAATTAATAAATAGAAACTTCATTAAATTGGAGTCTTGGGGCCCAAAGGCGGAGCTCTCACACCCTACCTTCTAGCAGAGCCCAACAGGAAGAAGACAGACTTCTTCTTGACCAAGAAGCTCAGCCAATGAGAGACTATCACAACTCAGCTAGTGAAACGCTGCTATACCTCTGGACTCCATGTTTACAATGGCCGTCCCAACTTGCTCTTCCTCCCAGAATAGAGTTTCTCCTCCATGCTGCTAGCGACTTGCACCTGGCTCGAGATGGTTTCAGACTTTGAACTGCAATTCTTTCCTGGTCCCCCATAAACCCATTTTTGCTGGAGAAATAACTGACTGTCTGTTTAAGGTCAACAGTTGCTATAAACATTCTTGTACAAGTCTTTTTTGTGGGCATGTTTTATTTCTCTTGGGGAAATATAGATGTGGTATTTCTGGGTCATTCTGGGTATGCTTAACTTTATAAGAAATTGCCAAGCAGTTTTCCAAAAGAAAGCTGGCACATTGTTAGGAACAGAGAGGGTCATGGTGCAATGATAAAACATTCTATTCGCCAAGCTAGAGCAATTTTAAACATGTATGGAGCTAATAAAATAGGCTCACTATTGATGAAGCAAAAATCTACAGAACTACAGAGAAAAAATGATGAATCCGCCGTTATCGTGAGTGATTCAACACACCTCTCTCAGCACTGATTGACCAAACAGACACAATTCAGCAACGATATAAAGAAGATCTCAACAAAAGCATTAACCAACTTGACCGAATGGACATTCAATAATCAGAGAACACATATTTTCCTTGAGCACGTATGGAGGAGTTACAAATGATCACACACTAGGCCATGAAGAAAACTTCAACAAACTGCATAGACTCAAGAAAGTTAGAAATTAAAAGCGAAAAATAAATTTAAAATCCCTGTGTAGTAACTTCTGGGTTTAAGATGAAACTTATGATGGAAAATGTAAATGTCTAAAACCAAAAGATAATGAAGAAGCAAATCAAGACTAGTGGGATTAGGTGCTTTGAAAGGAATTTTGAAAGAAATTTTAAATGCTTATATTAGAAAAGAAGAAAATCTTAAAATTAATATGTGTCCCTCTTAAGAAATTAGAAAAATAATAACTGAGTAAAGTCAAAGAAAATAGAAAGATAGTAAAAGAAAGTACACAAACCAGTGAAATAGAAAGTAAAGATACAATAAGAAAATCGACAAAGTTAAAACTTCATTCTTTGAAAAAATTAAAATAGATAAAACTCTAGCAAGATTGATCAAAAAAAGAAGACACAAACAGTATCATGAATGAGAATACACAAAGGGGACTATATGCGTTACTTATTCCTTTGTAGCAGATTACCCCAAAATGTGCAGCATAAAACAACCACCATTTTATTTGCTCTTGATTCAGTGGGTCAGGAATTTGGGCAGACCTCAGTGGAACAAGTCATCTGTGTTTCATGTCTGTGTTCTCAGCTGGGTTGGCTCAAAGGGCCAGGCACTGGCTGGGATGGGTATTGATCCCCTTTCTAATTCTCTCTTCTCATTCTCCCACTAGAGTGAGAGAATCCACGGCCGTCTCGCTCATCTTTGTGGACCCAGTTGCTGACTATCAAGTGGGGCCATTCTCTCCCTTTGGTTAGGCTTTCCTTCCCCAGCAGATTCTCCATTTGGTCTCTCTTGGACTTCTTTGCCTGGTAGCTGGGTTCCTTCTTGGCATATGTGGAAAGCCTCATAAGACCTCGATTTGGAAGTTCCATATTGGCAGAGGAGAAAAACAAGAGCTGGAGGTAAAGGAACTTGCCCACCTTCTGAAGGAAAGTAGACTGTGAAGAGGGCACTGAGTCTGTGTGCTTGCCTGTGCCATCTTGCACTCTCTCTTATTCAGGATGATGTGTAGTTTTACATGAAGTTTAGATCTCAGGAGTAAATATATAGTGTAGTGTGCACTGATAGAGATTACATACAGGAACTTTGATGGAATTTAGCAGGGTGCTGGAATATATCTTTAAAGTGGTTTTACTGTACCAGAGGACATGATTTTTTTTGCGACTCTGATAAAGAAATATTTTGAATGATTTCTTCTTTTGAAAGACGGCGTGCTCATTACCATTGCCTTGTCACTCTTGCTAATTTTTGTTAGTGTTTCCTTCTAGTCGTTTCTCAAGTATTTCTTTTTGGCTAAATTATTTGTTTATCTATATAAAGCTAAGGGGGTTTGTTTTTCGGTGTGGATTTTTTAGCAGCTCTTCCTAATATGGGAAGGAATTTAATAGTGAATTTTTAAAGTAAAGGCCTAGTGCCCATAGGCACATTTTAATGTGTGAATTCTTTATTAAGTATGTCTTATAAATGTTGATGAGGCAGTGTGTTAAAATAGTCATTTATTTTTAACTAACCTAATTTTTGTTAGAAAAGGATTGCATCATTAAAAAAATTAAAATAAAAAAGCTTAAAATGAAAATAACAAAGTCTCCCTCCTCTTCCCAGTTTTCTCCTCTTCTCCCTAGGCCCTAACTCATTTCCCAGAAATCACCTCTGTTAATAGTTTTTAGTTTAGTTTTATATCATATTTCTTCAAGTTTTATCAAGTTTATACAGAATCTATTGATATTCCACTCTGAGGGACTAAGAATTTATCATGATTTAACTCCCCTTCCACCTCTGGATTATATTGTTTATATTTTTATTTTCTAGTCATTGCCTTATTTACTCTAAATAGCATATATAAATGTTTAATTCTTGATTTATCAAATTTACTATGGATTCAGTATCCACAATGAAAGGCAAGAACACTACCCTTCTACTCCTCTTCTCTCTAGTTACCTCCCTATTGTTCTCAGTTATGTTAATATTGTCTGAAAAATACTGTGTGATCTTAATTCATGTTTCCCCTTTTCCATTTTTCCATTCAAGCAGTAACATGCTGTGAATTTTATTGCCTCAGGAGAGGCACAGGGCAGGGAGGAGGGCAGAGTTAGCCAGTCAAATGTTTGCCTGTTTTACTTGTCCACACACCTGAGCTCAGCGAGGAGCACACGACGTTCAGGAGGACGCAGGGGCCCTGGAGGAGCAGGGGCAGGAGAGGCTCCCCCGTCGGAGGTCCGCGAGGGCCGGAGCGGTGCTGAGAAGCTACGTGGGAAACAAACACTGCTCCATGGTGGAGCCCTAGGAGGGGCAAACCTCAGAAAAGGTAGTGGTGTCAGCTATTTGGGGAAAGCAGGACCCTAGCACAGGGTTCCAACCTCAGCTGAGACTCCCATGCCGCGCGTGGAGCCCCAAAGGAGCAGAGATCTGCTGCGCTGCAAAGAGTCATTCATGGAGGCTCCCGGTTACCCGGGTGTGCAGATCACTGAAGCCTGGGGGGCGCCCTTCTCTCTGAATATTTGGCAACTGCATACCTTGGTGGGACCCCAGGAGGGCAGAGAAAGCCCAGGAATGTCTGTGGTTACATTTCCCATCAAGCAGGTCTTATGAGAGAGGTAGAGGGAGAAAGAGAATATTTCCCAGAGGTGGAAATTAAACTGAAATGTAGAAAATAAAGTGATATTTCTTATACACTTGAATTTGTTGGCTGAGATACCCTGCCACGTAATCTTTAAATTGCCAAGATTTATGAGATTTACTTGCTCTTCTGTAATATAATTATTAAATCTTCTGTGCTTTTGACATTGTTTGACACCCAAAAGTGAAAACCAATACACGGCATGTACAATATTAAGATTACATAAGTATTATTCACCGCAAACCAAACATTGCGATTGAACTAATTTAGAAGGAAACTGAAGGCTACGACATTAAAAGTTTGCTGCTTAAATTTTTCTTTTATTTTTTCTGGTTGTACTTAGTTGCCACCATTATGTACAATCTGATGTCTTGGTTTCCCATTTTTGGCCTGAAGAACTTCAAGTAATTGTTTTCTCGTGGGGAGACTGAATGGTAACTTTTTAATTTCCAGATGTCTTCATTTTATCCTGATGCTTAATTAACAATAAGGCTAAATTCAAAAAGTCTTTCCCTAGACCTTTGAAGACATTACTGCACTTTCTTCTATTTTCTTACTTTTGTCTACTTGCTCTAAAATAGATCGAGAGAGGTGAACTGAAGGCTCCATCTCTAGTGGGTTTCTATTTCTCCTTGCATCTCCTACAGTTGTTGCTTGATCGATATTGATGCTATGTTATTTGGTGCAGAGATTTTATACCTTCATTGCAAATTCCCCCTTTAATATTATAAAGTATCTTGTTTTAATGCTTTTTTGGGTCTAAATTCTGACATTACTACAAGTCTGGCTTTGGTTTTTCTCTCAGGCCCAAATACTCTCACGAGGAAGCATCTTGAGGGAACTCCACTGATGGTTGCTCCACAGCCAGCTCCTCCCTTTGAATCCGCTGATGCTGAGCCTAGAGCTTATCTGAGGCTTCCTAGAAAGAACCTGGCTTGGCTTTGGTGTCCTGAGATGCAATTTCTTCTCTTTTGATTTTTACAGGAAATTTCAACCCATTTGCTTTCTATTTTCCAGGTAGTCCTCAAAATTTCTGGCACACTGACGAGACTGTAATCGTTTTCTACAGATATAGTTCTGTGATTTTGAAAAGTGTCTGTGTTGGAATTTCAGTGGGAGATGAGAGAGTGGGGATTAATCATGTGTCACAGCGTACATCTTGACCTGGAATCTTTCCTGCAAGAGATTCTCAATTGTAAGCTCCACATTTATAGAAATAAAACATTGTTCAGTGCCCATCCACTTTCTTCTTCCCTCTCTTCCTCTTCAACATGTATTGCATGTGCACACAAAATCATTTCATTTAACACGTGAATACTTTTCCTTAAGATTCACTAAAACTCTCAGTGCTTGAGTTCTCTTTCCTTCCCATGCTGAAAATGTAAAATACTGGAGAGATCTGTCTGAACAACGTATCTCTAGTGAGCATTCAGAAATTTCACATGGTTTCCTTTGCTGTGCAGAAGCTTTTTAGTCTGATGTAGTCCCACTTGTTCATTTTTTCTTTAGTTTCCCTTGCCCGGACAGACGTGTGACTTGAAAATATGCTGCTAGGACCGACGTCAAAGATCGTACTGCCTATGTTTTCTTCCAGGAGTTTCATGGTTTCAGGTCTTACATTCAAGCCTTTAATCCATTTTGAGTTGATTTTTGCGCATGGTGTAAGGGAATGATCTTTCATTCTTTTGCATGTGGCTGTCCAGTTTTCCCAACACCATTTATTGAAGAGACTCTCTTTTCTCCATGGTATGCTCTTGGCTCCCTTGTCGAATATTAGCTGTCCATAAATGTGTGGGCTTATTTCTGGGCTCTCGATTCTGTTCCCTTGATGTGTGTGTCTGTTTTTGTGCCAGTACCATGCTGTTTTGGTTACTGTAGCTTTGTAGTATATTTTGAAATCAGGAAGTGTGATACCTCCAGCTTTGTTCTTTTTTCTCAGGTGTTCTTTGGCTATTCAGGGTCTTTTGTTGTTCCATGTAAATTTTAGGATTCTTTGTTCTATTTCTTTGAAAAATTTTGTTGGAACTTTGATAGGGATTGCATTGAATCTACAGATTGCTTTAAGGAGTATGGACATTTTAATGATGTTGATTCTTCAAGTCCAAGAGCATGGAATATCTTTCCATTTCTATGTGTCTTCTTTGGGTTCTTTCATCAATGTTTTATAGTTTTCGGTGTACAGATCTTTCACCTCTTTGGTTAAGTTTATTCCTAGGTATTTTATTCTTTTGATTGCAATTGTAAGTGGGATTGCATTCTTAATTTCTCTTTCTTCTGCTTCATTGTTAGTATGTACAAACGCAACTAATTTTTGTACATTGATTTTGTTTCCTGCGACTTGACTGTATTCCTTTATTGAGAAGATATTTGCAAACCATATACCAGATAAGGGGCTGGTATCCAAAATATACAAAGAACTCATACAGCTCAACAAGAAAACCAACAATCCAATTAAAAAATGGGCAAAAGATCTGAACAGAGATTTCTCTAAAGAAGATACACAGATGGCAAACAGGCATATGAAAATGTTCTCAACATCATTAGTTATCAGGGACATGCAAATCAAAATTACAATGAGGTATCACCTCCCTCTGGTCAGAATGGCTATAATTAACAAGACAGGAAACAACAAATGTTGGAGAGTATGTGGAGAGAAGGGAACCCTTGTACACTGCTGGTGGGAGTGCAAACTGGTGCAGCCACTATGGAAAGCAGTATGGAGTATCCTCAGAAAATTAAGAATAGATCTACCATATGATCCAGCTATTCTGCTGCAGGGTATTTATCCAAAGAACTTGAAAATACAAAAGCATAAAGATGCATGCACCCCTATGTTCATTGCAGCATTATACACAATAGCCAAGACTTGGGAGCAAACTAGGTGCCCATCAAGGGATGAATGGATAAACAAGATGTGGTATTTATACACAATGGAATACTACTCAGCCATAAGAAATGATGAAACATGGCCATTTCTGACAACATGGATGGTCCTTGAGGGTATTCTGCTGAGTGAAATTAGTCAGAGCGAGAAAGTCAAATACCGTATGACCTCACTCATAAGTAGAAGATAAAAGCAATGACAAACAAACACATAGCAATGGAGATTGGATTGGTGGTTGCCATAGGGAAAGGAGGGGAGGGCAAAAGGGGTGATTAGGCTGACATGTGAGGGGATGGACTATAATTAATTTTGGGGTGGTGAACAGGATGTAATCTACACAGAATTCGAAATATATTATGATGTACATCCAAAAGCTATATAATGTTATAATCCGATGTTACTGCAATTAAAATATAAATAAATAAATAAATTTCAGAGTGTATATATATATATATATATATTTTTTTTTTTTTTAGGCAGATTAGCCCTGAGCCAATCCCCCTCTTTTTGCTGAGGAAGACTGGCCCTAAGCTAACATTCATGCCCATCTTCCTCTACTTTATATGTGGGATGCCTGCCACAGCATGGCTTGCCAAGTGGTGCCTTGTCTGGACCCGGGATCCGAACAGGTGAACCCTGGGCCGCTGAAGTGGAGGGTGCAAACTTAACCACTGTGCCACTGGGTATATTTTAAGAGACATTGCTGTTATGTAGCCATTAGAGAGTGGCATAATTCTGAGGGGAATCACAGCAATTTGTGGTCAGAATACAGAGCAGTATACAGAATACATTATAGTAATAAAAAATATATCAATAAGTTCAAAGTTTTGAATAAATTGCTTGCATGTAACTTTATTCTTATACTTTCTACACATCACCAGGTTCAAGGCATTTTACAGCTAGTGGGTGATAATATTTGCAATAAGTCAGTTTTGTCTTTATATGATAAATACACAAGCAGAGAGTTATATGTTCAATTTAACTATAAAGACATGTGATGTTACTATCTGCCTGATCTTAAATCCTCCTTTTGGAAGATAAATATTTTTTTATTTAATAGAAACATTAGTTCATCTACTTTGTTAGCCCCATCAGCATCTGTATTATCACTTTTCCTTTTGGAAATCGAATGGCTTGAGCCCTTCTCTAAAGGAACCACTTAGCATTGTGCAGACTCACCATGTGGTGCACCTGAAAGCCCAAAACCCATCATCATACAGACTTGTATTGGGCATGTCCAAAAATTTAGACAGACAGCTATCTTGTAGGTAGCAACAGGAAATAAAAGAGCTGCAAGACAGTCATAGTAAAAGGATGCTGGAAACGTTCTAGATCTTGATCTGGGTGATGGTTACACAGGTATATACATATGTAAAAATTCATCAAGATATATATTTAAGATTTGTGCATTTTACTATATGTCTGTTATTCCACAATAAAAAACAATTTGTGAATATAAATGAGAACCAATTTATATAAGCCTCTAAACTTTGCCCAATTATTGAATATAGCAACAGAAATTTTCAGAGGAGTACTAAGTATTAGAAATTTCCCTAAACGGTATGAAACTATTTTATGGTAGTTATTTTAGTTTCCTGCAATAAATTTAAAACATTCTAAAATTTTCAACTTAAGTTAAAACTGTACCATCAACCGCACAACAGTACAATGGATGGATAATCATGGGTATGATCACATTTTGGAACACTGTGCAGCAATGACAAGTAAGGAAGCACAGCGGCACTCATAAACATGGATAAACCTCACAAGTGCAAGGTTGGGTGAAAGAAACAAGTCACAAAGAAGCTATCAAAGGTAGTCAAAAGGAGCTATATCGTTATGCATGCTTACACAGGTGGCAAACCTAAAGAGATGCCAGAGAATGATGAAAAAAGCCAGTCGTTACCCCTCAAGGGAGGGAGGAGGATGCTGATATAGGAAAGAACCACAGATGGCGCTAAGGTACTGGCATCGTTCTGCTATGTTTCTTCACCTGGGGGGTGGTTACACACGGGTTTACTTTAGGATTGCTCTTTAAGTATAAAAGAGCCATACTAACAAGTAAAAATCCAATAATCAGCTATTTCATGGTCCAGAAAGCCCAGGGGTTTACCCTTTGGGAAACTGAAAGTAGTTGCAGGTAGCCGGCATTATGTGTAGAGTTGCCAGATTTAGCAAATAAAAATAAGAAATTACTGCAAATAAAAACACTGGATGCTCAGTTACATGTGAACTCTGATAAACAATGAATAATCTTTTAGATAAGCATACCCCATGTAATATCTGGTCCCATGCAATATCTGGGACATACACGTACTGAAAAATAATGCGCTGTTTATCTGAAATTCACACATTACTGAGCATCCTGTATTTTATCTGGCAACCGTAAATATGTGGCAAGCTGCACAGGCAGAAGCAGTTCTCGGTGGCCCGGTGAGGGGAGTACCCAAAGGAGGGCCAAGGAAAGGGAAGAGAAAGAAGAAGAAAAGTCTTAAATTAGCCTGACCCTAAGCTATTTGAACAATAGAGTAAGTGAATTAGCTGAGTTCAACCATTATTGCAATAGTTCAGGAGTAATGAATTCACACAATGTATCAAATAATTTCTATCAACAAAAAGCAGTATCAGCAAATGTTTAAAAGAGCCATCAGTGTTTCTCCTAAAAATTGTGTCTCTCTCACTACATCAGCCTCTCTTCTGATCACTTGGGATGAAAATATTGTGAAAGATAGCCTTGAGGATGCTCATTCTGTGACTAAGTTTTCTTAATCTGTAGACAGTGATTAGGAGTCAGGTTGCAATGTAGGTTGTTTCATCTTGTTTTTATTCTACAAATATTATCTGACCACCTATCATGTTCCAGGAACCCGTCTTAGACCCAAAGGACAGATAATGAGTGACACAAACATAGTCCCTTCCTGTGGAGCTCAGAGTCTAGGCCCTAGTGGACTATAAAATAGATAGATAGATAGATAGATAGAAAGATAGATAGATAGATAGATAGACAGACAGATAATTACATGCCCTTGGGAAAACATTATCTAGCAATAGTGGATATTTGCTCTTTGCTGCCCAGCATCCCTCTTTCTTTTGGGAAACCATCCAGACTCCATTTTATGTTAATTTGTTTGCCTGGAATTGATCCACAAGCCCGTTGCCACGATTGATGATGTTTGATTCAAAGATTGGTATACAATCCAATTAGAACTGATGAACCCTTGAGAGCCAGTAAGTAGAGGCTTCTGGAAAAGGGAAGCATTCCCCCCTGCCTTTGGTAATGGATAGGGGAGCTATCCAGATGATCAGGGCCATCAGGTACACACCCCTAGAGGACACCATTCACATACGCAAAAGATGAAGTCATGACCCAGGAAAAGCATCCTGGTGACATTGCAGAGCCGTGATTCAAGATGAACTGAAACTCCCCCCAGATTTTTCAGTTACATTAAGCCAACAAATCCACCCACTTCTTAGAGCAGGTTGAGTTTCCGTTTTCCGTCATTTGCAGCATAGAGTCCTAACTGATGCAATAAAAGTCTAAGAGGAAAGAAAAGGTTTCTTGCCTGTTCCCAACCTCCAGTTTCATGCCCCGGAGGTAATCACTGTGATGCTGCGTTCAGACATTTGGGTGCACACGTATGTATAACGCATGCCTTTCATGCAAATCGAATTGTATTGTATACATGGTTCCACCACTTGCTCATTCTAAACTTATGTTGTATTGTGGAGATCTTCATTTGTTGATACAGACTATTCGGCAATTGGATGTATCATCATCAATTTGATCTGTCTTCCACTGGTGAAAATTTATTTTCTCTTCAATTTTTTACTATGATAAACAATACCTTTATACATATATCTGTGTGCATTCATGCAATTATATCCAAAGGGAAAAAACCCTAGAAATGGAATTGGTCTTTCAAAGGGAATGTAAAAAATGTTGCCTTCCAGAATGATTATACCAATACAGTCTTCTCAAAAACACATGAGAATGTTTCTTCTCCACCATTAGTAACACTGTGTTTTGCCAAATATAAGAAATTTTGCCAATATGATAGTGAAAAGCAGTATTGTTTTCTCAATTTGCATTTGTTTGATGAGTGTATACACACACATAGACACACATGGAGAGAGATTCATATATATTTAGGCTATATATTTTATAAATTCATTAGCTATTTTTCTATAAATTCCCCATTCATATCCTCCACAGATTTTTCTCTTGGGTCATTTATCTTGTCCTTATTGATTTGTCTTTACATATCAGGAAAATAGACCCTTTTCTCATACATGTTCCTTTTTTTTTTAAGTATGCTTTTCCTTTTTTTTTGGTGAGCAAGAGTGGCCCTAAGCTAACACCTGTTACCAATTTTCCTGTATTTTTTTTCTCCCCAAAGCCCCAGTACGTAATTGTATATCCTAGTTCCAAGTCATTCTAGTTCTTCTATGTGGGATGCTACCGCAGCATGGCCTGGTGGGCAGTGTGTAGGTCCACACCCAGGATCCGAACCAGCAAACCCCAGCCTGCCAAAGATGAGCACATGAACTTAACCTCTCGGCCACAGGGCCCACACCCATACATGTTCTGAATATATTTTTCCAAGTTTGTTGTTCACCCTTCAGCATTGCTTTGTTTCTTTATCATTTTTTTAAGTATAACATTTCAAGTGTACAGAAAGCAGGAGAGAATTATATAATAGCACCTATATGTCCACCATCCAGTTTTAAAATGTTACCGTGATTTTGCAATATTTGCTTCACCTTTGTTTTTTAAAGAATAAAATGTTACAGGTACAGCTGAAGCTTCTCTTCCACTCTCACTGATGCCGTTCTTCTCCACGTCTCCCCACAGGTGACCACCACCTCGAAGGTGACGTGCATCATTTGTGGAGACCCTTTGTACACCTGAAAACCCCCTCACATGCACCAAAGGTTTAAATATTTTCCTGTGTCTTTTAGAAGAAAAAAAGACAGCAATAATGAATTGTCTGTGGACAGTTGTTCTCAAGTAAGCCTTCCCGGGATCTGCAAGCATCTTTCCAAGAGAGACCAGGTTCACATCGTTGCAACAGTGAGGCTCGCAAAGTTCCCGTGAGAAGCTGTTCACAAACTGTGCCACCTTCTGACTGATGTTGCTAATAAAGAACAGAGAAGAATCTGCCCGTCAAACTTGCCTCAAGGGAGGTCGTTGAGTTGCGATTGGATATATTATATATTATACAATAATTTATTTTGACCCTAGGAGAGGTTCATTTGAAAAAGGCCATAATACCTCTTTCTGCCCACTTTGGAGCAGATTTTAGCTGGGGTCAAAGCTCTAACGTCTGCCTCTATGAAAGGTTGCAGGCAGGGGGCCTGGGGCGTTCCTATCTGCTCGGGCACATGAAAAATGAAGACATTTCCTGAGGAGGCTGATGGAACCAATGTGCTCATGTCTGAACGTTTTTGCAGAAAGAATTAAAGGACGGTAAAAGAAACTTCTGAATACTCTCTAGTCTTTGGATATTCTGAAACTTCTACCTCATTGCTTATTTTTAAAAGAACCCAAATTGGGCTTGGCCTAAACAAGGGAGTCACCTGTGATTTTGACAACACCTTAAACAATACACTCCCATGGTTTTATACTTTTTCACAGATCTGTTTCTTTAAAAAATGTATATATATAATTTTTTAAAATTATAAAGTTTCTATAAATTGCACCAGACTGTGCATATCATTCTGCAATTCAGCATGGTTATTCACTATGACTTCAAAATTTATCCATGTGGATGCATATAGATTGAGATTATTCCTTTTAACTACCGAATAGTAGTCCCTTTTATGAATATATTTTTCTATTTTAAAATTAATAAACATTTAGATTATTCCTTTTTCCTTTAGTAAAAACAATGCTGCATTGACATATCTCCTTGTGCACGTGTCCAAGGATTTCCCTAGTGTGTCTGTCTACAAGGGAGGCTGTTGGTTTGTGAGTCCTGCACCCTCCTTACTGGCTATTGTAAAGTGTTCTTCAGCGTGGTTGTCTCCTAGAGTTCATACTTTTCCCTAGTAGTAAGTGAGGATTCCTCTTACCCACATCCTTTCTGTCTCTTGTGTGTATCCTCTGTGTTTGGGAGTTGTATGATTTTGATAGTAGTATAATTTATCAAACTATTGCCTTATGGCTCCTGGCCCGTGTGTGTGTGTGTGTGTGTGTGTGTGTGTGTGTGTGTGTGGTGTAGGGTGGTGTGCGTGTGTTTTGTCATGTTTAGAGGTTTTTGGTCACGTTTAGTTTTGGCAGTAAATGGTTACTGCAGCTTAACTTGCAAATATAGTTTTCAGGTTGTTCATTTTGTTTCACAACGATGACATTAAAAGAGAATAGTACTAATAGTCCAGAAATCTGGTAATCCTGCAGCAGGATTCTATCCAGACTGTGCAACACTTTGCCTGCCAGATATTAAGGGAGGCTAACGGTGAGGTTAAATTAAATTCAGAAACCTTCAATTGGGAAACCATGCTAAACACTGTATGTAGTAGCCAGACGTCTTCGTTGAAAGGCTTCTGCTCACTGCCCAGAGCCGGGTTGTCTAATGCAGCATTGATAACTGTATCAGGTCGAGGGCGAAGATTGATCTGGAGGGTTCAGTACTGATGCTCCTTTCTCCCTATCTTCCTTGTCCTACATCTTTTGAATAATGTTCACTTTCTCCTCATTATCAGGTCAAAGTTTCAGGAAAGTCCTAGATGTAACAAAGTTCAGGCTAAAAATTTTTGAAATGTTAAGCTTATGCAAGACATTAAACTTTGTCACGCCATCCCAGCCAAAAATAAACTAAAACTCCAAACCTGTTGCATAACCAGACGTGACATCTGCAGAGCCGGCCTGTAGAAATAAGCAATAAACTACACAGTGAACAAGGAACATAGCAGGTGTGGTCAATCAGGAAGAGCTTTTTGACACAAAATGATGATATTTTTACTTCTGG
The DNA here is from genome assembly GCF_041296235.1 of Equus asinus. NCBI lineage: Eukaryota > Metazoa > Chordata > Mammalia > Perissodactyla > Equidae > Equus > Equus asinus. Next base: position 101,889 of record NW_027224823.1, read on the forward strand.
AACAATCAGAGGTATGTTCTTATTTTATGTGTTCAATCTTTTTTGTAAAACATATTATTTAATAACAGTATAAGATCTAATAATGGTTTATTGCACTATCTGTGGGGGTGAGGGTAGGGCTTACTTTCTTTCACCATCTAAATGTCCCTAAAAGAATCTTTACCTCAACACGTGCATTCCTCCAAATTATGTGTGAAATTTCCTTTGAAGAGAACTCAAATACTTCAGAAAAGTTTGGATCCTACATAAGCAAAGTCATTTTGATTTTCAATTTTCATGATCTTTAGAAGGCGGTAATGTCTTTAAACCCTTTTGGCTAGAGGTGGATTTTTTAATAAGAACGTGAAGAAAACAAGTCTTGACTCAAAGCACGTGGAAAGACATCCGTAGTTTTCAAAGCCTTCTTAGACCATTAGGGTAAAGTCTTCGTAATCCTATTCTGTCCTCAGCAAACTCTAAGGCACTCATGGTTACAATTTGTGTGGCACATCTCATTTCTGTATGACATTTTGGTTACTTAATTATTGGAACTCACCATTCCATAAATCTGCGCTTGCCATTTGCCTTCTGACTCCAATTCCTGCCTCGTGCCTTCCTGCAACTCCAGCTCTCAGGTGAGATGGGTCAGCTCAGACCTGAGGAGGGAGTGACGGCTGCTTGAGATGATGGAGATGTTGGATTCAGAGCAGCTGCTTGGGAAGCAGGCAGTTGTTCTGAGCAAGAAGGCTCAGTGCTTCAAGGCCGTTACTCTCAGCCCAGGAATAAAATTCTACGGGACACAGTTTAATTGCTTCAAGATTCAATTCATAACCCTTTTTCCTGCATCCTGTCATTATTAGGCCATTATTTTTTTGTCCCTTTTATTACATTCCAACAGATCCAGGCAAATATTTGCAAATATTTTTAGAGATGAAGCTACATGTGACTCTTCACTCAAGTGCTGAGTGACTACTATCATAGGCTACAACCAGTAAGCAGTGAAGCCTAGACAAAGGTCCGGATACGAAGGGTAATAATTAGTATATTCATCTCTCTTGTTTGTAGTTCCCACAGATACTAAGTGGTTAATTTATTAGCTTAAGAAAGATACTTCACTGTATCATAATTGTCAAGGAGTGAAAATATTGCCTAAAAGCATTGGCCGAGCTGTGCCTCTGCTGTGAAATCTTTTATGTAGGAAACGTTAACGTGTCATCATATGCCGATAGGAACCAAGGCCTTTGAGGAAGGTATAAGAAATTAAAGACCAAAATCATTTAATTTGAGAATAGATGCATTAACAAGATCAAATACAAGTTACTTGTCTTTTGTTTCAGATACTACCCTGAGAAAATTTTCCTCAGCACATATTGACTATATTTTGAAGGAAAAGGAGCATAATATAACCTTTGAGTCCTGAGAAGAGCAATTGCAATCAATGGACTTAATGTCTTAAATGGCTTTTATTATCATCATTGGTGGTATATAGAAAAAGGTTAATAAAGCCTCTTTCACAGCTGGAACTTACAAATTAATCCTGTTCAGCAGCATTCTCTCTCTGTGCTCACTAATCAGCTCATGCAGCTGGTGGCTGACGGTCATCTCTTCCTAATTAGAGGAGCACGTGCTGCAGAGCCATCATTCTGAATGAGAGCCATGGTGTTTACTCTGTTTCCCTCACCCTTCCTGCTTCATTCACCGTTAAGCAACCCGTGACAATGACACAGGTTGTCACACAGAGTATGAGGAGATGGAATCACAACATTTGGAGGTAGATTGCTTGGATTTGAGTCTAGGCCTTCAACTAGCTGTGTGACCTCAGGCACGTTACCTAATCTCTCTGAGCCTCGGATTCTCCATCTGTAAACAGTCGTTCCAGTTGCTTCCTAAGTTCTGATGATTAAATGAGATAATACATGGAAAAGCACTACGCAAATATCTTTTTACATTTTTAATTGTTGAAAATTTCAAACCTATTCTAAGGTTGAGAGAAGACAGTTGTACCCTCATGTGCCCATCACCCAGCTTCAACAATCATCCATTCACGGTCAGTGATGTTCATCTATACTCCAACCAGTACTCTCTCTTGCCCCCAAAGGAATCTTATACAGCAAGTTCCAGATGTCATATCATCCCCATGCTTACATATTTTAGTGTGTATCTCTAAAAGGTAAAGTCTCTTTTTTAAAAGCCTAACTATAAAGCCATTATGCTACTTAAAAATTTTAACACATACCTAGTCAGTGGCCATTTCCCAGTTGTCTCATAAAATCTTTTTAGAATTATTTTGTTTGACTCAGGATTTAAATAAGGTCTACACATAGCATTTGACTGACCTGTCTCTTTAGTCTGATCTATAACTGCACTGTTCAACATGGCAGCTACTAGCCACATGTATCCATTTAAATTTAAACACAAATTAATTCAAATTAAATAAAATTAAAAATTCAGTTCCTCCATTGCAACAGCCACATTTCAAGTGCCAAATAGTCGCATGGATAGTGCAGATACGGAACATTTCCACGATTGCACAAAGTGTTATAGGACAGTGCTGATCTACAAGTCTCTCTTCCCTCTCTGTTTCATCCATTTTGATTGTCAAAAAAAACCCAAGTCATTTATGTCATGGAATTTCCCACATTCTGGAGTTTTCTGATTGAATCCCCATGGTGCCATTTAACATGTTCCTTGGCCCTCTGTATATAATTGATGGTTACAGCTAGAGGCTGAAAAGCTGTTTGTCTGTTTCATGAGCTCAAGTCCTACCATGTGACCTTAAGCAGGTAACTTGACCCCTCTAAACGTCCATTCCCTCACATATAAAACAGGAATAGTAACAGTACCTACACCATTGGGTTGTTATGAATGTTAAAGGAGATAATCTGAAGTGCTTGGCCTGGTGCATGGCTCATGGCATGGATTAAGTATACATTAGTTATTATTTGCATTATTATACTTGTTATTAGGCACTGACTCTCAAATCTTAGTCCATGCATTGGCTGTGTCAAAATCCTCCACAGACATAAACAAAAGCTTTCCAGAGATTCTAATTCAGCGGGCTGTAATGCAGTCTCATTATATTTGTTAAAATAAATCTATCAAATCTTTGTCTAGGATTTACTTTTATTAATTGATTTGCATTCAAGTGATTAGGATGATTACAATAATTATCCAGTGAACTCTTAGAATTTTACTAAGATTCCTCTCTTTGGGTATGCTTGGAAAATCTGTCCCTAAATCAATATTGCAAAGTATATACAAAATATTCACCACAGCACCTTTACAATTAAATATTCATTCCATTTTTATTATTATAGCTTAGCCTAGAGAATTAAGTAAACATGTGTTACTTCACTCCTACACACCGTTTAAACGCAGCTAACAGGCTTTCTGAATAAACCAGCCCGCCCCCGGCGGTATCAGGAGTTAGGTTCCGCATATGCTTTCGCCAGGCTGCAGCCGCCTGAGGGGACTCGCCCGGGGCCCCGCCCTCAGAGCTCACACCCGCCGTGCGCTCGCGCCCCAGGGGCCGCCCCCCGACACTCCAGTGCGACTCTGCGTGCACAGGCCAGAGGCTCAGAACCAGCGCCGGGCTGCCCTGCTCGGCCTCCTGGGCGCAGCGGCGTTTGCCCGTGCACGTGCCCTCGCATCGCGCGCTCCGGGGCCGGGCTCCGGGCGGTTCTCGCCGCTGCAGTTCCACCGGGACTTCCGCGCTTCGGCGGCCTGTCTGACGAGCCGCCGCGCCCAGAGAGGTTCAGGTTGGAGCGACACTTGCCAGAGGGCAGCGGTCACGCCAGATCTTCGGCTTCCATTCCGTTTTCGCGCGCTTCTCCCTCTTTGCAAGGTGAGTGGAGCTCGTTTGTGGATGTGTTAGCACAGGATGCGGGAATCCTGTGAAGCGAGTCAATTCGGAGCCCGACGTGAACCAGGTGGGGTGGCAGCGGGAGCGCTCACAGGGTGGAGGCCCGTAGTAAGGACGCCAGTCCTCAGGGGACTCTCGGGCATGAACGGCAGAGGACGGTGTGTGTCTGTGGGGACAGACGGGCAGCGTGTGGCGGGGTGTGTGTGAGAGACGCGAGTGAGCGGTGGGATGCGCCTCCGTGCCGTGGGTGTGGCTGCGAGGCTGTGACAGGTGAGTGGCTGTGCTGGGGTGACGGGGATTTGGTTGCGTGTCCTTCACCTGTGCGGGTGTGATGGCTGTGGCTTTGTGGCGTCACTGTCTGGTGGCTCTGGGCTCCCTGGCGCTTCCTCCTCTTCTCTCCTCACAGCCACTTGGCTGCAAGAGGAAAGTAGGATATTGAGCCCTAAAGGAAGATTTCCAGCCAGGGGGCACCGAGGTTAGTTTGGGAAAGCCTGGGGAGTTCTCTACTTGGGAGCTCTGAGGGGCAGCTACTGTCTCAGAGCCTCGGGGTTCCCAGAGCTCGGACCCCAGGAACGTGCTGTAAACCTATACCCGTAGTCCAGGCTCTGTCGTCTTTTCCATCTGTTTATGTGTATGAGCAGGGCGGGTGTGGACCTGGAGAGTGTCGTGTAAGAGAGTCATTCTGTGCCCCAAGAACAGCCTGGTGCCTGGTGACTTCCTCCTCAGTCCTGCCATACCCCAAAGAAGAACCTTGGGGAGGGGAAAGAATTGTTTTCATGCAAAAATCAACATTGAGGATAGTTGTTTCTTTCTTTCATAAATTCACTGATTTTAAATTATTGATATAAGAAAAATTTAACAAAACTTTGGAATAATATCTGATTTTTAGTTGTCTTCCCAAAAAGATTTCCAAATACTGATTGAAATACAAGAAAATAAGGAATCATTTTATTTACCCACATGCCTTTTGTTGCTGCTTCAGGGCACTGAGAGTCTTACTGATGTTCTCACTTTATGAGACGCTTGATCACATCAGCTTCTTTGCGCAGGTTGTGATTCACAAATGTCTCTTTGTTTCTGCTGCATTTCGGCGGGAGGGAAATTTCCTCCTCCTCTTTTCTAGAAACTCTTGATGTATGAATTAAAAATGCATTCTCAAGCAAAAGATCTAATTTTGCCCATTATTTTTGTGAGCATTATCAGAGCAGGGCTGATAAGCACAATTTTACTCTAGGAAGGAGAATCGTTTCTTTTATAATACCCAATTAGGGGACATGCAATGTTCTTCAATAAAAATAGCTAACATATTTATATTTATATGGGATTACAACATATTACTAAGTTTTAATGTAGATCATATTTCTCCAACATATTCATGCTAAGTAAGTGATCTTCGTACTCTTGCCTTTACTGATGAAAAACCCAAGACACTAAAATGTCATGAACTCTAAGAGCAGTTACATTTAGAAAATCTGAGAACAGAATCTATGTCTTAAGTTTCAACTGGATACCATTCCCCGGTTATGAGTGTGTACTTTACACTGGGACCAGTATCATCCTGATTAATAATCCTGTACATGCCATCACACAGCAGAACCAAATTAATTAACCTGTTCCCTGTTAGATTTTTGTGTTTCTAGTTTTTGGCTGTCAAAAACTCTGTATTGAAGATACTCGTACATGCATTTCTTTATCTCAATATTTTCTTAAGAAATGTCTAGAACTAGAATTTGGGGTAAAATAATCAGATTTTTAGTAAATGCTTATCATATGCCAGACCATGCCATCTTAGTATTTGGGGTGATAAAAAGACTCAAATGACACTGTTGATACTCTTATGTTCCTTCTGGTAGGTAAAGTAAACCCTGAATAGGAATAGATGCATTGAAGGCCACTAGGGAGATTCAGATAATGTGACTTGGTGTTTGATAAGGCAGTGATGTCATTCTGACTGCAGCCACCACTGTCGGGTTGCGATCAAACTATGATGACCTATGAGAGCACCATGATGGTAAGGAATTTATGTTGTAAATTTTTACCTTACTTTTTCAGTTGAGATATATACATGATCATAAAATTCCCCCCCCTTTTTTTTTTTGGTGAGGTAGTTTGGCCCTGTGCTAACACCTGTGGCTAATCTTCCTCTTTTTGCTTGAGGAAGAGTGGCCCCGAGCTAACATCTGTGCCCGTCTTCCTCTGTTGTGTATGTGGGGTGCCACCACAGCATGGCATGATGAGTGGTGTAGGTCCATGCCTGGGACCCAAACCTGTGAACCCGGGCCACCAAAGCAAAATGTGCTGAACTTGACCACTACGCCACTGGGCCAGCCCCAAATTCACCTTGTAAAAGTGTACTCAAAAGAAAACTTTTTACTATATTCACAAGGTTGTACAAATCAGTACCACTATCTAATTCCAAAATATTTGATCACCTTAGTAAGAAACCCTGTCCTTGTCAGCTGTCACTTCCTATCCCTCGTCCTCCCATACTCTGGAAACCACTAACACGTCGTCTGTCTCCATGGATTTGCTGAGTCTTGAAATTCAGTCTACATGGAATCATGCAGTATGTGTCCTTTTATGTCTAGCTCCTTTCACTTAGCCTGAGGTTTTCAAAGTTCGTCCATGTGGTAGATAAGCACATCATTCTTTTACTTTATTTTGGAAAGTATACACGGCATTACATTTGCTATTTTAACCACTTTTCAGTGTACAGTTCTGTGACAGTAAGTACATTCACACTGTTGTACAACCATCAGCACCACCCACTTCCAGGACTTTTTCATCTTCGACTGAAACTCTGTCCCATTAAACACTAACTCCCCATTCCCCTCTCCTCCCAGTCCTGGCAACCACTGTTCTCCTTTCTGTGTCTATGAATTTGACTTCTCTAGGACCCTCATAGTAGAGCAATCGTGCAAAATTTATACTTTCGTGACTAGCTCATTTTACTTAGTGCAGTGTCCTCAAGGTCATCCATGAGGAGCCGGTATCAAAATAGCCTTATTTTTCTGGCTGCGTAATATTCCCTTATATCCATAAATGGCATTTTCTTCATCCATCTGTTGATGGACATTTGTATTGCTTCCACTTTTTGGCTGTGACAAATGTGAACATTTGTGTACTAGTTTTTGTGTGAATGCATATTTCCATTCTCTTCAGTATATACCTAAGGGCAGAAGTGCTGGGTCACATGGTAACTCCTACTTTACATTTTTTATTCTGATGATGATGGTTGCTGAGTGAGACTGATGGGATAAGATAATTGAGCAGCTTTCTGGAGGACGTGGCTAACAGGATGGGAACGGGTTCCATGAAGAGAACTTGCAAAAGGATGTAGCCCCGAGACCAGCAACAATACATATTAGCTATACTCAGGGACTTCAGCCATCTGTCTAGACAGTAATCCAGCAATGAGCATGCCTAGAAACCTGAGAGGAGATTGTGTCACTGGTAACTGAAGGAAACAAAAACCATTTAATAAAACAACCCAAATTTAGTACATTTCCCCAAGACCAACTAAACTCTGTTTAGAAGAATGAACTTTCCACATTTTGGAAAACAGCTTCCACTTAACACACAACAAATCTTCACATGCATAGATATTTTAACAAATGAACATTCAATCAGCAAGTTAAGATATACTCAACAAACAAAATCCCCCATCAGGGGCAAAAGATAAGCACTGTCAACATGTAAATGTAAAACTTTCTAGATTTTTTCTGTCTATTGAAGTCTGATGATTTTTCAGTCGTTTGATATTGAGATACACATATGTTCTTCAAATGGTATCATATTGTACCTATAGTTTTATAACCTGATTTTTCTACTGACAGTGTTTCCGGAATGCTTTCCATGTTCACGATATTTTTCCTGACTTCACGTTTATTACGTGGATATGTTGTAATGTGTTTAATCACAGTCAGTTTTTCTGGAATTGGAATACTGAATATTTCCTGACCAGTTCTATGTCTTTTCTAACCTCTTCAACCTCACCTGACCCCAAGGCCATGAGGTTAGGTGTGCCTGGATGGCGTGGCTCCTTTTCAGTCCTGGAAGGTGTGAATGGAGGGAGGAGGACCTGTTCAGGGCTGGGCTGAGCAGCCTAGTCTCAGGGGCAGAGCAGCTTCCCCAAAGTGGAGGTCTGGCCAGAAAACTGTCTGCTGAAGTGTTTGGGTTTCCTGGGCATTAGGGGAAGAGTTTGGGTTTATCTACAGTCCTTCTAATTTTTTCATATTGTTATGTTTGTACAGTTAGAGGTATTATGCAAAATGGAATGGAGGAGCCAAATGTTACTTCCTCTCATGGTAACCCTAAATTATGCTTGCTCTCATGGTCTCTTTTTCCTTTCCCAGCTCTGGATTCTCTTTGTTCTTTCCCAGTAGAGGAATCCCAAGGAGGACTGATCCGTTTTGGCAGGTGCACAACCATGGTATGTGTAAGTTAGTGTTTCCTTCTCATTGAAATAGTGGGACGTAAATGTTTTCATTAATTGTTCTGAAGCTTCCTACCCAAAAGAACCCCATGTTATTATGTGCTTCCCAGTTCCTCCCATTCCAGTGAACTGAACAATGGTTCCAAATAACCTAGTCCTCCTTATGTGGCCGAGTCTCTTCTAGCCAGTGTTTATGTTTTCACTGACCAGATTATTCTCTCCTATATGTTCAACTTAGTAATATTAAGAGCTATAATGGAGGAATGAAGAAATTAAGTCCTGTCAAGAAATGATTTGAGCTTCCCGTGTCAGGACTGTAGTTGCATGAGAGATGGAGATCCCATTTGGCCAAGCAGGGAAAGACTCTGACATTCTCACAGACGTGAGTTTTCTAGATACACGTGATAAAGCCCAGCAATGAACGATCTCTGGAGGCTGAGATCCAATGCTCTGTGAGGTTTTTGGAATTGAATAGCAATATGATTTAAGACTTGAAAATATATGGATCATGGTCCTTGGTAAGGGATTCCTGAATGATAAATATGACTATTTTATTGCTGACTAGGATGCGATGAATTTTAATGACTTTGATATAATTCTGGATCATCCTACATTAGTATCCTCTAACTCATGAACCACAGAAGTACTAAGTCGGATTGCTAGTGGCCATAAGAGAGAGTAAAATCATGTCTTAAATTAACAGAGAGCAAGAGCAGAAAAGACCTTAGATATGTTGTCCAACTTAATGTATAAAATCATAATCATCTAAACATGATTAATTCTATTATACCATAAGTTAGAGTGCTATGCAGCCATTCAAAATATTTTTCAAAATAATGAAACTACATATGATAGAATTTAACAAAGAATTTGAGTATTTAAGATATTCTTTTGTTTCTTTTTAAATGCTGTTTTTCTATCTGTTATGACAAACTCTAAGTTTCAATTGGAGAATTTTATCCTTTTACATTTAATGTAATTATTGACAGTTAGATTTAGGTCATCCGTTTTACTATATGTTTTCTTTTTTTCCGTTTGGCTTTTGTTCCCCTTTCTCTTTTTTTCTTCTTTGGGGTTAATAATATTTATTTAAAATTCCATTTTAACTTGCTTTTTCTATATGTGCCTATTTTTAGTGGTCAGTGTCTGTATTTAAATATATATATATGTATATATATATATGTATTTATATATATATAATTATTTTATTGGGTCATATTGGCTTTCAACCTTGTATACATTTCAAGTGTCTATCGTTATATTTCAGTTTCTCTTTAGACTGCATTGTGTTCATCACCAATAATTCAGTTTTTATCCATCACCATACATATGTGGCTTTACCATTTCATCCTCCCTCATCCCTTTTTCCTCTGGTAACCACTAATCTATTCTCATTTATGTGTTTGCTTATATTCCACATAGGAGTGAAATCATACAGTATTTCTTTCTCTGTCTGACTTATTTTGCTCAAGATCCATCCATGTTGTCTCACATGGGAGGAGTTTGTCTGTTTTTATGGGTGATTAGTATTCCATTGTATATATATACAACACCTTCTTATCCATTTGTCTCTTGATGGGCACCTAGGTTGCTTCCACATCTTGCCTATTGTGAATAATGCTGTGGTGAGCATACGGGTGCATATATCTTTTTGAATTAGTGATTTCATGTTCTTTTGATAAATACCCAGTAGCAGAATGGCTGGATCATACAGTATTTCCGTTTTTAAGTTTTTGAGAAATTTGCATACTGTTTTCCATAGTGGTCACACCGGTTTGCATTCCCACCACCAGTTTATGAGCATTCCCTTTACTCCACATCCTCTCCAACGTTTGTTATTTTTTGTCTTGGTAATTATAGCCATTTGACTGGTCTGAGGTGATATCTCATTGTCGTTTTGATTTGCATTTCCCTGATGATTAGTGATGTCTAACATCTTTTCGTGTGCCTGTTGGCCATCTGGATATCGTCTTTGAAAAATGTCTGTTCGTATCCTCTGCCCATTTTTTTATTGGATTATTCTTTTTTCTTGTTAATGAGTTGTATGAGCTCTTTATATATTTTGGAAAGTAACGCCTTGTCAGATGTATGATTTGCAAATGTTTTCTTCCCATTGGTAGGTTGTCTTTTCGTTTTGCTGATGGTTTCCTTTGCATTGCAGAAGCTCTTTAGTCTGATGTAATCCCATTTCTTTATTTTGTCTTTTGATTCCCTTGCCTGTAGAGACATGGTATTCAGAAAGATACTACTAAGACCTACGTCAAATCTGTACTGCCTATATGTTCTTCTAAGAGTTTTATGGTTTCAGGTCTTACATTCAAGTCTTTAATCAATTTAGAGTTAATTTTTGTGTATCATGTGAGACAATGGTCTACATTCATTCTTTTGCATGTGGCTGTCCAATTTTCCCAACACTATTAATTGAAGAGATTTTCCTTTCTTCATTGTGTGTTCTTGCCTCCTTTGTTGAAGATTAGCTGTCCCTTGATGTGTGGTTTTACTTCTGGGCTTTCAATTCTGTTCCATTGATCTGTATATCCGGGTTTTTTATGCCAGTACCATGCTGTTTTGACTACTACAGCTTTGTAGTATATTTTGAGTTCAGGGAGCATGATACATCCAAATATTGTTTCTTTTTTCCCCCCTCAGAATTGCTTTGGCTATTCAGTGTCATTTGTTTTTCCATATAAATTTTAAGATTCTTTTTTCTCTTTTCATGAAGAATGTCATTGGTATTCCATTCGGGTTTGCATTAAGTCTGTAGGTTGATCTGTAGATCAATCTGTAGATTGATTTAGGTAATATGGACATTTTAACTGTGTTTATTCTTCCAATGCGTGGGAATGGAATATCTTTCCATTTCTTTGTCTTCTTTGAGTTATTTCATTAATGTCATAGTTTTTGGAGTATATGGCATTCACCTCCTTGGTTAAATTTATTCCAAGTATTTTATTCTTTTTTGTTGCAGTTGTAAATGGGATTATAGTCTTGACTTCTCTTTCTGGTGGTCCATTACTAGTGTATAGGAATGCAACTGATTTTGTGTGTGTGAGGAAGACTGGCCTTGAGATAACGTATTTTGCCAATCTTCCTCTTTTATTTTCTCCCCAAAGCCCCAGTACATAGTTGTATATCCTAGTTGTAAATAGTTCTAGTTCTTCTATTTGGGATGCCACCACAGCATGGCCTGATGAGCGGTGTGTAGGTCCACGCCCAGGATCCCAACTGGCAAACTGCAGGCCCCCGTTATGGAGTGAAATGCAAATGATTTTTGAATGTTGATTTTGTACTCTGCAGCTTTACTGTATTCGTTGATTATTTCTAATAGTTTTTTGTTGGATTCTTTACAGTTTTCTGTATATAGAATCATGTCAACCACAAATAGTGACAGTTTTAATTCTTCCTTTCCTTTTTGGATACCTATTATTTCTTTTTCTTGCCTTACTTGTTTGGCTAAAATTCCCAGTACTATGTTGAAGAAGAGTGGCAAGAGTGGGCACCCTTGTCTTGTTCCTGTTCTCAGAGGAATGGCTTTCACTTTTTGACCATTGTGTGTGATGTTGGCGGTGGGTTGGTCATATATGGCCTTTGTAATGTTGAGGTACTTTCCCTCTATACCCATTTTATTGAGAGTTTTTATCATAAATGGATATTGGAAATTGTCAGATGTTTTCTCTCCATCTATTGATATGATCATGTGATTTTCATTCTTCATTTTGTTAATGTGGTACATCACATTGATGGATATGCTAATGTTGAACCATTTCAGCACCCCTACAGTAAATCCCACCTGATTGTGGTCTATGATCCAATTAATGTATTGTTGTATTCAATTTCCTAATATTTTGTTGAGTACTTTTGCGTCTATGTTCATCACTGATATTGGCCTGTAATTTTCCTTTTTTGTGTCATCCTTGTCTGGTTTTCATATCAGGATAATGTTTGCCTCAGAAAATGAATGCAGAAGTGTCCCATCCTCCCAATTTTTCAGAATAGTTTGAGAAGCATAGGAATTAAATCTTCTTTGAATGTTTGTTAGAATTCACCAGAGAAGCTGTATGGTCCTGGACTTTTTCTTTGGGAGGCTTTTGATAACAGTTTCAATCTCTGCTTGTGATTGGTGTATTCAGATTCTTTATTTCTTCATGATTCAGTTTTCAGAGGTCATATGGTTCTAAGAATTTATCCATTTCTTCCAGGCTATTCAGTCTGTTGACATATAGTGTTTCATAGTATTCTTCTGTAATCCAATGTGTTTCTGCAGTGTCCATTGTAGTTACTGCTCTGTAATTTCTGATTGTATTTATTCGAGTCTTCTCTCTTTTTTTCTGAATCTGGCTGAGATATTGTCAATTTTGTTTATCTTCTCAGAGAACCACTTCTTAGTTTCATTGATCCTTTCTATTGTTTTTCTACTTCCTGTTTCATTTATTTCTGCTCTGATTTCATTATTTCCTTCCTTTTCCTGATGTTGGGCTTTGTTTATTCTTTTTCTAGGTCTTCCAGGTATAGTGAGGCTGGTCTATTTGAGACCCCCCTGGCTTTCTGTTGGCTCCCATAGGCTTGGATGCTGCTGCCCCATCATGACCGGTGATGCTTGTCCTGGGTTGTCTGAAGGTGCTCACTGCACTGCTGCCAGGGGTGCTGGGTTCACAGGTGTCACTATCCCTGCCAGGGACCTGGAGAACTATATGTATCTCCTGCTGCTGCTGAGCTGGTGTTGGGGGGTGCCACCAGTGGGGGCTAGGTCACCAGATCTGCTGTGTTTCCTGAAGCCTCTGGTCACAGGTTCCACCTGCCACTGCTGGGGCAAAGGGGCTATTTCTTCTGCCCCCACCCCGTTTGCTCACAGTTGTGTGGGCCAGGCCACCTCCACTGTGCCAGCAGTCACACAGGCCAGGCTGGGCTGTCCTCACCACTTGTGCAAGCCACTGTGTGAGGATCCACAACCTGGATTGCTGCCACTCAGGGAGGGTGGTGGGGGCTTCTCCCCTAGTTCCACTGCTTACTGGGGGTTGAGTCCACCCACCTTCAGATGTATAGACGCATGGATCTCTTAGGCATCCTCTAGTGCTGTATAGGAAATCCTCTCTTGGTCAGTGCATGTCCATTTGGCTGTAACTTAGAGGGGAGTGACAAGGGGGAAAATTCCACCATGAGGCTGATGTCACTCATGTTGTCTCACCTTTTTTGAACTTTCCAAAAAACCAGTTTAAAAAAAATTATTGTGGTCTAACTAGTTTATAACATTGTGAAATTTCAGTTGTACATCAGTATTTATCAAACACCATATCGATATGCCACCTCACCCCTTGTACCCACTCTCCTGCTGCCACAGTAACCACTAAATTGTTCTCTTTGTCCATAAGTTTGTTTATATTCCACATATGAGTGAAATCATATGTTCTTTTCTCTCTCTGTGTGGCTTATTTCTCTCAACATGATGCCCTCAAGTTCCACCAATGTGGTTGTGAATGGGACGATTATGTGCTTTTTATGGTGGAGTAGTATTCCATTGTATATATATACCACATCATCTTTATCCAATCATCAGTCGTTGGGCACTTGGGTTGCTTCCACATCTTGGCTATTGTGAATAATGCTGCAATGAACTTAGAGGTGCATACATCTCTTATTGTTGATTTCAAGATCTTTGGATAAATACCCAGTAGTGGGATAGCCTGGTCATATGGTAATTCTATTTTTAACCTTTTGAGAAATCTCCATACTGTTTTCCAAAGTGGCTGCACAAGTTTGCGTTCCCACCACCAGTAGATGAGGGTTCCCTTTTCTGCACAACCTTTCCAACATTTGTTATTTTTTTGTCTTGGTGATTGTAACTGTTCTAACAGGCATACGATGATATCTAACTGTAGCATTGATTTGTATCTCCCTCATGATTAGTGATGTTTAGCACCTTTTCATCTGCCTATTGACCATCTGTATATCTTCTTTGGAAAAATGTCTCTTCATATCCTCTGCCCACTTATTGATTGGGTCATTTATTCTTTCATAGTTCAGTTGCGTGAGCTCTTTATATATTGCAGAGATTAATCCCTTATCATATATATGATTTGCAAATATTTTCTCTCAGTTCCTGAGTTGTTTTCTCATTTAGATCTTGGTTTCTTCTGCCTTCCAGAAGCTCTTTAGTCTGAGGAAGTCCCGCTTGTTTATTGTTTCTTTTGTTTCCCTTGTCTGAGTGGACACTATGTTTGTAAAGATCCTTTTAAGGCTGATGACAAAGAGTGTACTGCCTATATTTTCTTCCAGAAGTTTTATAGTTTCTGGTCTTACATTCAAGTCTTTGATTCATTTTGGGTCTATTTTTGTCTATGGAGAAGGATAATGGTCTACTTTCATTATTTTAGATTTGGCTCTTTAGTTTTCTCAGCACCACTTATTGAAGTGGCTTTCCTTACTCCATTCTATGTTCTTGGTTCCTTTATTATTTATTTATTTATTTGTTTTTGAGGAAAATTAGCCCTGAGCTAATGTCTGCTGCCAATTCTCCTCTTTTTGCTGAGGAAGGCTGGCCCTGAGCTAACGTCTGTGCCCATCCTGCTCTACTTTATATGTGGGATGCCTACCACAGCATGGCTTGCCAAGTGGTGCCATGTGCACACCCAGGATCCAAACTGGCCAACCCTGGGCCACCAAAGAGGAATGTGCAAACTTAGCCACAGCACCACCAGGCCAGCCCCTCTTGCTTCCTTTATTGAGGATTAGCTGTCCATGTATGTGTGGTTTTATTTCAGGGCTTTCAGTTCTGTTTCACTGACCTGTGTGCCTGTTTTTGTACTGGTACCATGCTGTTCTGATTACTACAGTTTTGTAATATGTTTTGAAATCCGGGATTTCGATGCCATCAGTTTTCTTGTTTCTCAGGACTGCTTTGGCTATTCTGGGTTTTTTGTTGCCCCATACGAATTTTAAGATTCTTTGTTCTATTTCTGTGAAGATTGTCATTGGGATTCTGATTGTGATTGCATTGAATCTGTGGATTGCTTTAGGTAGTATGGCCATTTTAACTATGTTTATTTTTCCAATCCGTGTACATGGACTATCTTTCCATTTCTTTATGTCATTATCGATTTCTTTCAGTAATGTCCTATAGTTTTCCTTGTATAGGTTTTACACATCTTTGGTTAAATTTATTCCTAGATATTTTAATCTTTTTGTTGAAATTGTAAATTGGGTTGTATTCTTGAGTTCTTGCTCTATTAGTTCATTATTAGAGTAGAGAAATGCCACTGATTTTTGTACGTTGACTTTGTATGCTACAACTTTGCTGTAGTTGTTGATTATTTCTAAGAGTTTTCCAATGGATTCTTTAGAGTTTTCTATACATTTTATGTATAGAAATCATGTCGTCTGCAAAGAGTGAAAGTTTCACTTCTTCAGTGCCTATTTGGATTCTTTTTATTTCTTTTTCCTGCCTAATTGCTCTGGCCAAAACCTCTGGTACTATGTTGAATAAGAGTGGAGAGAGTGGGCATCCTTGTCTTGTTCCTGTTATCAGTGGGATGGCTTTCAGTTTCCCCCACTGAGTATGATGTTGGCTGTGGGTTTGTCATATATGACCTTTATTGTGTGGGGATATTTTCCTTCTATACCCATTTGATTGAGAATTTTTATCATGAATGGATGCTGGATCTTGTCAAATGCTTTCTCTGCTTCTACAGAGATGATCATGTGGTTTTTCTTCCTCCTTTTGTGTTTATATGTTATATCACATTTACTGATTTGTGGATGTTGAAACATCCCTGTGTCCCTGGTATGAATACTACTTAATCATGGTGTATGATCTTTTTAATGTATTACTGTATTCAGTTTGCCAATATTTTGTTGAGGATTTTTGCATCTATGTTCATCAGCGATATTGACCTGTAATTTTCCTTCTTTGTATTGTTCTTGTCTGGTGGTGGGATCAGGGTGATGTTAGCCTCATAGAATGTGTTAGGGGAATTTCCATCTTCCTCAACTTTTTGGAATAGTTTGAGAAGAATAGGTAATAAACTGTCTTTGAATGTTTGGCAGGATTCTCCTGAGAAGCCGTCTGGTCCTGGACTTTTATTTTTGGAGAGGTTTTTGATTACTGTTTCAATCTCTTTACTTGTGATTGGTCTATTCAGATTCTCTGTTTATTCTTGATTCGGTTTTGGGAGGTTGTAAGAGTCTAAGAATTTATCCATTTCTTCTAGGTTGTCCAGTGTGTTAGCATATAGTTTTTCATAGTATTCTCATAATCTTTTGTATTTCTGTGCTATCCATTGAAATTTCTGCTCTTTCATTTCTAATTTTATTTATTTGAGCCTTCTTTCTTTTTTTCTTAGTCTCACTAAGGGTTTGTCAATTTTGTTCATCCTCTCAAAGAACCAGCTCCTTGTTTCATTGATCCTTTCACAGTCTTTTTTGTTTCTATTTCATTTATTTCTGCACTTAATTTTTATTATTTCCCTGCTTCTCCTGAGCTTGGGCTTTGTTTCTTCTTCTTTTTCTAATTGTGTTAGGTGTAGATTAAGATAGTTTATTTGAGCTTTTTCTTGTTTGTTAACGTGGTGCTGTGTTGCTATAAACTTCCCTCTTAGGACTGCTTTTACTGCATCTCATAAGAGTCAACATGGTGTTTCCATTTTTGTTTGCCTCTGAATATCTTTTGATCTCTTCCTTTATTTTTTTGATGACCCTTTGGTTGTTCAGTAGCATGTTGTCTAGTCTCCACATTTTTGGTTCCTCTCCCAGCTTTTTTCTTGTAGTTGATTTCTAGTTTCACGGCATTATGGTCAGAAACGATAGTAGATATCATTTCAATCTACCTAAATTTATTAAGGTTTGCCTTGTTTCCCAATATTTGCTCTATCCCTGAGAATGTTCTATGCGTTCTTGAGAAGAATGTGTATTCTGCTGTTTTGGGATGGAGGACTCTATATATGTCTACTATGTTCATCTCATCTAGTTTTTCATTTAAGTCCAGTATCTGTTTGTTGGCTTTTTGTCTAGATGATCCATCCACTGATGTAAGTGGAGTATTGTGGTCCCCTACTATTATTGTGTTGTTGGTAATATCTCCTTTTAGCTTTGCTAATAGTTGCTTTATGTACTTTGGTGCTCCTGTTGGGTGCAGACATGTTTATAAGTGTTATGTCTTCTTGGTGGTGAGTCCCCTTTATTATTATACACTGCCCCTTTCTGTCTCTCTTTATCAGTTTTATCTTGAAGTCTACTTTGTCTGATATAAGTATGGCATCACCTGCTTTCTTTGGTTTGCCATCAACTTGAAGTATTGTCTTCTATCTCTTCACTCTGAGCCTATGTTTGTCTCTAGAGCTGAGATATGTTTCCTGGAGGCAGCATATTGTTGGCATTTGTTCTTTAATCCATCTTGCCACTCTGTATCTTTTGATTGGAGAATTCAATCCATTTACATTTAGAGAGACTATTGATATATAGGGCTTAACACTCCCATCTTCTCACACATTTCCTGGTTCTTCTGCATTTCCTTTGTTTCCTTCCTATGTATTTTGGACTACCAATTTGATTAGGTAGTTTTCTCTGTTGTTTTTCTTCTTTTCCTCCTCGTTTATTGTAAAGATGTCTGTTCTGATTATTTGTTATTGGTTACCCTTAAGTTCATATAAACAATCTCATAGTTGAGATAGTCCATTTTCTGACAGCCTCCTACTTCCTTAGACTATACTGATTCCATCCCTTTACTATTTCCCTTCTAAGTTATTTTGTCATATCTTTTTCCAACCTGTGTTGTGCATCTATGGATAAAAAGATGAGGTCATTTTTGTTTTGGTATTTTCTGTTTATATTATCCTTGACGTTAGAATTGTTTACTAACCTTATCTGATAGAGATCTGCCACTTCTTGATTATTGCCTGCCTATCATCTCCTTGCTCAGGGCTTTGTAGCGCCTTTCCTATTTCTTTTTTCAGATATGAGGGCCTGCTTGAGGATTTCTTGTAGGGGGGCACTTGTGGCAATGAACTCCCTTAGCTTTTGTTTATCTGGGAAAGTTTTTCTCTGTCATATCTGAAGGAGATTTTCATTGGATAGAGTATTCTTGGCTGGAAGTTTTGTCATTCAGGATTTTGAATAGATCATTCCACTCTCTTCTAGACTGTCAGGTTTCTGCTGAGAAATCCACTGAAAGCCTGATGGGGTTCCTTTGCAAGTTATTTTCTTCTGCCTTGCTGCCTTAGTATATTTTCTTTTCTTTTTTTTTTTTTTTGAGGAAGACTAGCCCTGAGCTAACTACTGCCAATCCTCCTCTTTTTGCTAAGGAAGACTTGCCCTGAGCTAACATCGGTGACCATCTTCCTCTACTTTATATGTGGGACACCTGCCACAGCATGGCTTGCCACGTGGTGCCAGATCCACACCTTGAATCCGAACCAGTGAAACCTGGGCCGCCAAAATGGAACATGCAAACTTAACCACTGCACCACCGGGCCAGCCCTGGTTGTCTTTTCATTTTGATCCTTGTTCCCTTTTCCTTGCAGAAGCTCTTTAGTCTGATGAAGTCCCAGTTATTTCTTTTTTTCCCTTGCCTGAAGAGACATGGTATTCAAAAAGATCTTTGTAAGACCCATGTCAAAGAGTCTACTGCCTATATTTTGTTCTAACAGTTTTATAGTTTCATGTCTTACCTTCAAGTAGTTGATCCATTTTGAGTTAATTTTTGTTTATGGTGAAAGATAATGGTCTACTTTCATTCTTTTGCATATGGTTGTCCAGTTTTCCCAATGTCATTTATTGAAGAGTCTTTCCTTTCTACATTGTATGTTCTTAGCCCCCTTGTCAAAGATTAGCTGTCTGTAGATGTGTGGTTTTATTTCTGGGCTTTCTCTTCTGTTCCACTGATCTGTGTGCCTGTTTTCTTACCAGTACCATGCTGTTTTGATTACTATATTTTTGTAGTATATTTTGAAGTCAGGGATTGTGATGCCTCCAGCTTTGTTTTTTTTTTTTTTTCCTCAGAATTGCTTTAGCTACTTGGGTTCTTTTGTTCCCCCATATGAATTTTAGGATTCTTTGTTCTATTTCCGTGAAGAATGTCATTGGGATTCTGATTGGGATTGCATTGAATCTGTAGCTCACTTTAGGTAGTATGGACATTCTAACTATGTTTATCCTTCCAATCCAAGTTCATGGAATATCTTTCCATTTCTTCATGTCATCATCAATTTCTTCCAGTAATGTCTTATAGTTTTCATTGTATAGGTCTTTTACCTCCTTGATTAAATTTACTGCTAGATATTTTATTCTTTTTGTTGCAATTGTAAATGGGATTGTATTCTTGAATTCTCTTAGTTCATTATTAGAGTATAGAAATGCAACTGATCTTTGTAAGTTGGTTTTGTACCCTGTATCTTTGCTGTAATTTTTTATTATTTCTAATAGACTTCCATCTCTGCTCTATTCTTGATCATTTCCTTCCTTCTGCTTGCTTTTGGTTTTGTTTGCTCCTCTTTTCTACCTTCAATTAGAACAATTAGGTATTTATTTAAAATAATTTTTTCTAATATAGGTGTTAAAGCTATAAATTTTCCTCTGCATCCTCGTTTACTTCTAATCTGTTGTGAGATGTTGTTTTTGTTTCATTCATTCAAATTATTTTTAGTTTCCATTGTGATTTCTTCTTTGACATATGGGCGGTTTAGAAGCATGTAGTTTAATTTCCAAACTTTGAGATTTTTCCCACATTTCTTTCTGTTGCTTTTTAATTCAATTATGTTGTGATAGGAGAACTTTACATTATTTCAGTTCTTTTAAATATATTGAGTCATTTTATAGCCTAGCATATGGTCTCTGCCTCTATTCTACACATGTGATGTCAATCAAATTGGCAGATAAGATTGTTCATATTCATTTTTTAATCTAGTTTTTCTCTCCATTATTGGGAATGCTGTGTGACAGTTAAAAAATTATTGACTCAGCTATAGTTTCATTCATTCTGGCTGCTCTGTAAATACATCTGTGCTCTTTAATCACACACTCATCCTTGGGTTATTTTATGGCAGAGTATCCCCTTGGCTCCTGTGTCACTCAGAGCATCTCCAGTGCCTGGTGCCAGCAGCTCACAGTAATCAGCAGTTTCCATGTGTGTCCTCCATTGCACAGGTTCGCACTTAAGTATCTCTGGTGAGATGCCCCACGGACAGCTTTACGCAGCACACTAGGAGGTGGGCTTCTTGAAGATCCATTACCATGGCTTACTCGCAGAGTCCTTTCAGTAAGTAAAGGCCTTGCCCTCTCCCACAAGGTCTGGATCTCAGTCCTGTCAAGTGGATCTCCCATGGGCTCTCAATCTCAGCCCTGTTTAGTGTTCCTTATATCTGTAGTCTTATACTCTGTAGCGTACTGTTTACTTACTTGCTAATCTCTCATTATTCTAATCCCCTTATGTAAGTATTAATTAATAGTTAGTCATTTATATTAACAGTTTCCTGTTCAAATTACTGTGAGGTTTCTCTTCCTTCATTGGACCCAGACTGAGAATGGCATATTAAAGACCCCAGCTATTGTTGACAATTTGTTTATATCTTCTTTAATTCTGCCAGACTTGCTTCATATATTTTGTTGCTCAGCTGTCAAATATGTTTATGTCTATAATTGTTAAATATTTATGTAAGTTTCCCTTTTCCTCCTTATAAAATATTCCTTTTTGTCTCTAGTGACATTTTTTGCATCAAACAGTATTTTGCCTGATATTGATATAGCCACTCCAGCTATTTTGTTACTATTTGCATGGTGTACTTTACTATGATTTACTTTGAACCTATTTGTCTATTTGAATTTAAAGTTTGTCTCTTGTAAACAGCATACAGTTGTATATTGTTTTGTTTTGAGACTGACAATCTTTGCTTTTTTTTTTTACCCCGAGGACGATTGGCCCTGAGCTAACATCTGTTGCCAATCTTCCTCTTTTTGCTTGAAGAAGATTGTTGCTGAGCTAACATCTGTGCCAATCTTGCTCTGCTTTAGTGGGAATGCTGCTGCAGTGTGGCCTGATGAGAGCTGATAGCTCCCACCTGAGATCAGAACCTGCAAACCTTGGGTGACCGAAGCAGAGCACATGAACTTAACCACTGTGCCACAGAGCTGGCCCCAACCATCTCAGCTTTCAATTGGAGTACTTCATACATTTCAAATTTAATTCAATTATTGATATTGTTAACTTTTTATCTCCCATTTTGCTGTTTCCTATGTCTTATGTGTTTTTGTGCCTTTTTTACTGCTTTTTCATATCAAATATATTTTTTTCTAGAGAAACATTTTACTGGTTGTCTTAATAGCCTGAATTATTTTCTTAGTAGTTACTCAAGGGAAGACAATATACATCTTAACATAATACTCTTCAGATTAATATTTACTTCCAGTAAGGTTTAGAAACTGTTTCGATATAGCTCCATTCTTCCCTGTCTTTGTGCAATTTTCATATATTACATATTTATATAGGTCCAATATTACAGTTTTTTCATCGTTTTGTGCAATCATCTTTACAATCAGTTGAAAGAAAGAGAAAAATGCATTTTCAATGTCATCTGGCCTGCATTGTTTCTGAAGAGAAGTCAGCTGTCAGTTGCTTGTGGTTCCCTTGTACATAACGAGTCCTCTTTCTCTTGCTTCTTGCAAGATTTTCTACTTGTCTTTGGCATTCAGTAGCTTGACTATGATGTGTTTATATGTGAATTTCCTTTTGTTTATCCTACTTGAAGTTTGTTGACCTTCTTGGATTTGTAGATTGGTTTTTCCTCATTTGGGGAAATGTGGGGCCATTATTTCTTCAAAGAACTCTTCTGTCCTTTTCTCTACTCTCCTTCAAAGTAACTATTATACTCCTGGAACTTCTGTCGTGTATGCTTGCTATGCTTGATTGTTTTCCCAGCAGGTTGTGACATTCTGTTAATTTTTATTCCTTTTATCTTTGTTTCTTCAGACTGGATAATCTCCATTGACCTATCAGCAGGTTCACAAAATCTTCCTTCTGACAACTCAATTTGCTGTTGAGCTTCTCTTTGGAACTTTTCATTTGAGATATTCAACACTTTATATCTTGAATTTCTATTATGTTTTTAAAAAGTAATCTCTCTTTATTGATTCTCTATTTGATGAGCCATTGTACACATTATTTTAGTTCATCAAATATGGTTTCATTTCGATCTTTGAATATATTTGTAGTAGCTCCTTTTAAGTATTTTTTTCCTGAGTCCACTATCTTCACCTCCCCCAGAAACAGTTTCTGTTGACTTTTCCCCATGTATGGTTCACACTTTCCCATTTCTTTGCAGTTCCCATTTTTTATTGTTGACAACTGGACATGTTAGATAATATATTGCACCAACTCTGGATTTAGATCTACTACTCCCCCAGGAACTGATATTGTTTTTTGTGTACTGACTTGGCTAATTCTGTGATCTGTCTCCTTTGCAACGTGGAGATGCTGATGTCTCCAACCACTTTATTGTTATTTTTTAAATTCTTTTTTTCCTTTAAGCCTGGCTTCACAGCGTCACTTCTGGGTCAGCATAGCTTAGTGGTCAGCCAATGAATGCTCAGATGTTGTCCATAAGCCCCTTGATTAGGTGAGCCTTCTACCCCTTGGCAATGGCTCTGAGTGTTGGTTGGGAAACACATTAAAATCCCTGGCTTTTACCAGACAGAAAAAGACAAACACCATATGATTTCACTCATAAGTGGAAGATAAACTAACACACAAAGAGAACAGTTTAGTGTTACCAGAGGCGAAGGGTGTTGGGGGGTAGGGACAAGGGATGAAGGGGCACATTTATATAGTGACTGACAAACAATAATGTACAACTGACATTTCACAATGATATAAATTATTATGACCTCAATAAAATAAAACAAACAAATCCTTGGCTTTTTACTTTCTGCAGGGCCTTCTCCTGTCACCTCTTTGCATACTCAAGGCCTCATATTCAGCCAGAGATGAACAGATGGCTAGGGTTCTCACAACTTTATGCATAAACCAACCTTCCGGACCACCACGAATATGTCAAATCTTATTAAGAACTTCTCTGGCTTTCTCATTTCCAGAATTGTCTTAACCTCTGGTTAGTCTCATGATATTGCACCCTCAGACCGTCTGTGTTGGCTATCCATCCCCAGTTGTTTGCACTGAGGTTCACATTCCTTTTGCACAACACCTCCAGGCATGGGGTTTTTCCAGACTCCATTCCAACTCATGTCAGTCTCCCAGAGCTCAATGCTGCTGGTTTTCAGAGCTTGTTCAACTCTGGTAAAACAAAGCCAGAGGCAGATGGGAGCATCCCTAGGCTAAAACTCTGGACACTCCCATTGTCCCTTCCTGGAGTTCAGTAGTTTTGCTTGAATAAATGCTTCTTGATTCATTTATATGTTTGCTCAATTTCCACAGAGTGAAAGTAATTGTTTTAATAACGTTATTCAGTTTCATCGTTGCTTTGTGGGGAAAATTGCCAAGCTCCTCATTACACCATTCTGAGGGTCCCACTCAGTTATCTTTTTACTAATTTAAAAAATAAGAAAGAAATATACTTACACACATTTTTATCATGTCTTGTGTAGATCTAAGTTTTCATCTGATTTTATTTTCTATCTGTCTGGGGGACTTTAACATTTTTATAGTGCAGGTATGCTGTTAAATCAATTCTTTCATTTCTTATGTCTGTGAGAAAATTGGACATACACTAATTTTTACTTTTTTACGAAAATATTTTACTTTACATAGAATTCAAGGAAATATTTTTCTTTTCAGCACTGCAGAAGGAGTTTGCTCAATTGCCTTCTACCTTCTTGTTTCCAAATAGAAATCTGATTTTATTCTTGTTTTTGTTCTTTATATAATGAGTCTCCTTTCTCTGCTGACTTCCTCTTTACTTCATCACTGTTTCAAAATCATGGGTTATGATCAGCCTTGGTTTATATTTCTACATTCCTATGATTACAGTTCACTGAGTTTTAATTTTAGGTCTATAATTTTCATCAATTTTGGAAAATTGTTTACCATATTCTTCAAATAATTTTTCAGTCCCCTCCTCTTTCTTCATTCTTTGGGAGCTTTAATGACAATATTAGTTCACTTAAAGTTGTCTCACAGCTCACTGATAAGTTTACAGTCTTTTCATTCTGTTTCTTTTTGATTAGTATACCTTCAACCTCAATAATCTTTCCTCTGCAGTACCTAATCAGTTGTTAATTTCCCCAATGTAGTTTACATTTCAGGCATTGTAGTTTTCATTTCCATATGTTTAATTTGGGTTTTTAAAAATCTCCCATGACTCTCTTAACATGCTCATATTTTGCTCTACCTTTGTCACCATATGAAACATAGGTATAACTATTTTAATAACCTGTCTACTAATTCTATATCTGAGTCAGTTTTGAATATTGATTTTTCTCCTGATTGTGTATCACATTTTCCTGCTTCTTTGCAGGTGGTATAACTTGGAAAGTGTTTGATCCTTTCAAGGTGCATTTTGAAGCTTTGTTAGGCAAGACCAGAATAGCTTTTAAAAAGTTAAGGGCTTTTTTATGTCATAGGTCTAATTTTTCCTCTCTATTAAGCCAGTCTCCTTTTGCGTACTTTACCCAATATTCCATATATTATGGAGTTTTTCCACTGTGGCTATTGGTTCATTACGTTTGGAGAAATAATAGGGTTCACCTTGACTGTTTATGCAGTCAGGGATCTTAGTCTTGAGCAGTTGACTAATGTCTGAACACTGTCATTTCACACATATTTTTATATTTTTAAGTTGTTTGAGGTGAAAGAGTGCCTGCTATCCTTGTTACTCTATCATAGGGGAGGAAGGGTCTGAAACTATAACTTAACCCATCTCAATCACGTATTTGTAAGAAGGAAATAAAGGAAAGATATTTAGGGGCCTCCATCGCAAGGTCACCAACACCTAGGCCCTGACTGAGAAATATTTGGTTGATAAGCTAGATCCAAAACATTCACTTTTTGTGATTACACTTTGTGTGTGTGTGTCAGGCAAAAACATGGAAACTGCAGGAATTATCTAAAATCGTCCAGTTATCATAATCACAGGGGAAATATGGTAAGAAATGAGAATATGAGTAAGTATAAACATAAAAATGGTAATAACAAAATGTAAGTCAACATTTTTCCAACTTACTATTTTTAAACAATATTTTTGCATATTGTTTCTACTAGACAAGAATTAAGATGCTTTCAAATATCTGACAAAGATTTATGATTTTAACCATATGCTTTACAGTACTCAATTAATTTTGCAAATGATTAAATGTGTGGCAGTATTTAATTAGTTAAATCCATAAAATTCTCTTTATTTATGTAAAATGTAGGTATTCAGAATATTCCTATGTGATAGAAAGTTTTATGATGATAGAAAACTTCTTTATCTGTAAAGTCCGATACACATGGCTAGTGAACACTTTGTTATGGCTAGTACCCGTGAAGGATTCAATTTTTAATTTTATTTAATTTTAATCAATTAAATTTAAATAGCCACAAGTAGCTAGTGGCTATTGTATCTGACAGTGCAAATCTAGAGGGATGTTGATAGTTTAATGAAATGACAATTATTTGACAAATTATAACTTTAGGCATGATACATTAAACAAATAAAACCATTAGTGGATATTTCTCACCCTGCTTTAAAACCTTCACACATTAAAGAATCTGCACTATTGTTAAGTTTGCTGGTAAGTATCGAAACACGGCTAAGTAGCCACATGGCATTTTATACTCTCGTAGACTGGCCCTGAGCTCCAGCATACTATTGGCCAAGAACACATGATACCTGATTTTCACTGAGGGGCTCATTTAGAGATGCTCCTTTTATGTGGGACCCAGCGGTACTACCAGGATGAGAAGTGCTCAAAGGAATTGGGCTGGGGCAGGTACCCAGGTAATCTGTTGGCTTCAAACAAAGTAGAAATGGAAACACTAGTCTGTCAGATGAATTTGGGAAAGTGGTTAACACTCTAATATTAAAATCGCAAGAAAGGAAATGAAATGAAAAAACAGAGCCATATGGGTTTGCAATCAAGTTGAACGTTGATATTTTTTTTTATTTTTTGGTGAGGAAGATTGGCCCTGAGCTATCATCTGTTGCCAATCTTCCTCTTTCTGCTAGAGGAAGTTTGTTGCTGAGTGAATACCTGTGCCAATCTTCCTCTATTTTGTATGTGGGATGCTCACCACAGCATGCTGTGATGAGCAGTGTATAGGTCCATACCCAGGATCTGAACCTGTGAATTCTGGGCCACAAAAGTGGAGCATGCAAGCTTAACCACCAGGCCTGCACCTCTAACTTTTAATGGACATGTAATGGCGATAACAAAAATTTAAGACTATTAAATTCTTAATTTTGAGTATTAATGTATGAAATCAATATTAATACCAATTTTGAATATTTGTACAAAACTTATGAATAAAATATTCACAAGAAAAACTGAGCAGTTTTTCAAGAGAATAATATGCCATGGCCAAGCATGTTATACTCTGCCTCAAGTGTTATATGTGGTTTTATTCATTGTTATATGCGGTTTTATTGCACGGTCCTCCTCAGCTGTCTGGCTATTCGGTGTCTGGTTATTAAGGAATTCTTAATCCCCTAAATATGCCAGCTACCTTGTCACTAACATATATTTAGGAAGACCAAAGCTGCTCTCTACTTTGTGTCCACTTGGTGAGTGAAAGCCAAGGGGGAGGGAAGAAGCCCAAGGCAGAGAGCCTCGAGCACCACCGCAGTGCATCCCCCTGAGTGACATTCATTCAGGAATTCCTCTACTGCCGTTAACTGAGGATCAGCAGTTTTTTTCATAAAGGGCCAGATAATAAATATTTTTGTAGTTACTCAGCTCTGCTGTTGTAGCTGGAAAGCAGCCATCGACAATATATAAACGAATGGGTGTGGCTGTATTCCAATCAAATTCTCTTACCCCTTGGTTTAAATTAATAGATAAAAAGCTCTCAGAGATCTCCTGAGTTTGTGTCTGCCAGGTGTAAGAATTTTGGAGGGGAAGTGGTGGAAGAATGAATTTTTAAAATTTCTTTAAAAAAGGACTAAATGCATAAAGCAAAAATAATAATGATGCATTGTATGATGTACATTATAGGCAGAAGTGAGCTTATGATGAAAATAATCCAAAGGATAGGCAGGCGAAAGGTAAATATACTGTTGACTTAGTGTGATCAGTTCTCAATATATACAAATATTGAATCAATATGTTGTACACCTGAAACTAATATAATGTGATGTTGCTGACGAAATGAAGAAAGTTGGGGCCCCAAAAAAGAGACGGACACTGGTGTCGACAGTGGAAGAAAAAAAGCCCCGTCTGGCACGGGCTGTTTATATTTATATCCCCCTAGACAAAGCCGGCAACTAGCCAAAGGCGGTGACTCATCATACATGCTTCTATGCAAGCACGCTCACGTGCTTACAATGCTGTGTTTGTTTCCCATCCCTAGGCTGAATTCCAGGATCTGAGAACACTCCTGTTTGCAGGCAATGTTCTCCCCGGAAGGGCCATAAGAGGAATGGGCAGAACATCCTGTTTGCAAGCCAGCTCAGCCGCAACTCAGCTCCATGAAATGTCCTGTATGCAAGCACATTCATGTTCTTAGGCCAGATCTCCTTCAATGTTATATGTCTATTATATCAAAATTTTAAATAAACGAATCCAAGTGTATACTTTAAATATGTGCTGTGTTCTATATCAATACAGATGTTATTAAAAACATGGTATTATAGTTTTATATAAAGATAGATGTAATATATATGACAGCTGCAATATAGAAGATGGGGCTATAAATTGCAAGGTTCTTACACTTGACGAGTAAGAGCAGAGTTCAATATTAACTCTAAGTAGATTCTGAATAGTTAAGAATATATATTATAATACAGACCGTGACCACTAAAAATGATCACAAAGTATAGCAAAGAAGCAAATTAACATGGAATTTTAAATAAATACTTAATTAACCCAAGAAGACAAAATAGAGCAATATGGGAACAAAAGCCAGATGGAAAAGACAGAAAATAATAAAATGGGTGACCTTAATCTAACTGTATCAATGATTACATTAAATGTAAATGGGCTAAACACTCCAAATGAAAGAAAGACATTGTCACAAGGGACAGAAAAATAAGAGGGTTTGATAAACTAAGGGATGTCTTCAATCCTCAAGTTCTTTATGTTAAATCCTATGCCACATAGTTTTCTTATTTTAACAAATATTTTGAATGGCTGCATAGCACTCAAACTTACAGTTATAACAGATGTAATCATCTCCAGATGACTAGGTTTCTATACACTAGGTTGGACAACATATCTAAGGTCTTTTCTGTTCTTCATCTCTGATAACTTAAACAGCTTATGTTTTTATTCTCTTTTATGGCCATTAACAATCCTTCACTGAACATTTTTGCGGTTCCTGATTTAGAGAATACTCGATGTATGATGATGCAGAATTATACCAAGGTCATTCAATTTCAGCACATCCTAGTCAATAATAAAATATTCATTGTACTCATCATTCAGAAATTCCTTACCAAGAACCATGATCCATATATTACAATCACTAATTCATATTGCTATTCAATTCCAAAAACCTCACAGAGCATTGGATCTCAGCCTCCAGAGACCGTTCATTGCTGGGCTTTATCACATGTATCTAGAAAACTCATGTCTGTGAGAATGTCAGTCTTTCCCTGCTTGGCCAAATGGGATCTCCATCTCTCATGCAACTACAGTCCTGACATGGGAAGCTCAAGTCATTTCTTTATAGGACTTAATTTCTTCCTTCCTCCATTATAGCTCTTAATATTACTAAGTTGAGCACATAGGAGAGAATAATCTGGTCAGTGAATACGTAAACACTGGCTAGAAGAGACTGGGCTAGAAGAGATACGAGTATCTTCAATACGCAGTTTTTGACAACCAAAACCAGAAACACAAAAATCTAACAGGGAACAGGTTAATTAATTTGGTCCTGCTATGTGATGGCATGTACAGGATTATTAATCACGATGATACTGGTCCCAGTGTAAAGTACGCACTCATAACTGGGGAAAGGTATCCAGTTGAAACTTAAGACATAGATTCTGTTCTCAGATTTTCTAAATGTAACTGCTCTTGGAGTTCATGACATTTTAGTGTCTTGGGTTTTTCATCAGTAGAGGCAGGAGTATGAAGATCACTTCTTAAGCATGAATATCTTAGAGAAATATAATCTACATAAAAACTTAATAATATGTTGTAATCCTGTATAAATATGTTAGCTATTTTTATAGAAGAACATTGCATGTCCCCTAACTGGGTATTATAAAAGAAACAATTTGCCTTTTTAGGATAAAATTGTGCTTATCAGCCCTGCTCTGATAATGCTCACAAAAAAAAAGGGGGGGGGGAATCAGGACTTTTACTTGAGAATGCATTTTTAATTTATAAATCAAGAGTTTCTAGAAAAGAAGAAATTTCCCTCCCACCGAAATGGAGCAGAAACAAAGAGACATTTGTGAATCATAACCTGCTCAAAAAATCCGATGTGATCAAGCGTCTCATAAAGTGAGAACATTAGTAAGACTGACAGTGCCCTTAAGCAGCAACAAAAGGCATGTGGGTAAATAAAATGATTCCTTATTTTCTTCTATTTCATTTAGTATTTGGACATGTTTTTGGGAAGACAACTAAAAATCAGATATTATTGCTAAGTTTTGTTAAATTTTTCTTATATCAATAATTTAAAATCAATGATTTTATGAAAGAAAATCAACCATCCTCAATGTTGACTTTTGTGTGTAAAACAATTCTTTCCCCTCCCCAAGGTTCTTCTTTGGGGTATGGCAGGACTGAGGAGGAAGTCACGAGGCACCAGGCTTTTCTTGGGGCACAGAATGACTCCCTTACACGACACTCTCCAGGTCCACACCCGCCCTGCTCATACACATAAACAGATGGAAAAGACGACAGAGCCTGGACTACGGGTATAGGTTTACAGCACGTTCCTGGGGTCCGAGCTCTGGGAACCCCGAGGCTCTGAGACAGTAGCTGCCCCTCAGAGCTCCCAAGTAGAGAACTCCCCAGGCTTTCCCAAACTAACCTCGGTGCCCCCTGGCTGGAAATCTTCCTTTAGGGCTCAATGTCCTACTTCCCTCTTGCAGCCAAGCGGCTGTGAGGAGAGAAGAGGAGGAAGCGCCAGGCAGCCCAGAGCCACCAGACAGTGACGCCACAGAGCCACAGCCATCACACCTGCACAGGTAAAGGACATGCAACCAAATCCCCGTCACCCCAGCACAGCCACGCACCTGTCACAGCCTCGCAGCCACACCCACGGCACGGAGGCGCATCCCACCGCTCACTCGCGTCTCTCACACACACCCCGCCACACGCTGCCCGTCTGTCCCCACAGACACACACCGTCCTCTGCCGTTCAGGCCCGAGAGTCCCGTGAGGACTGGTGTCCCTACTACGGGCCGCCACACTGTGAGCGCTTCCGCCGTCACCCCTCCTGGTTCACGTCGGGCTCTGAAGTGACTCGCTTCACAGGATTCCCGCATCCTGTGCTAATACATCCACAAATGAGCTCCACTCACCCTGCAAAGAGGGAGAAGCGCGCGAAAACGGAATGGAAGCCGAAGATCTGGCGTGACCGCTGCCCTCTGGGAAGTGTCGCTCCAACCTGAACATCCCTGGGCGCGGCGGCTTGTCAGAAAGGCCGCCGAAGCGCGGAAGTCCCGCGAGAACGGCAGCGCGAGAACCGCCCGGAGCCCGGCCCGAGCGCAGGTCTCTCCGCCAGGAGCGCGACGCGAGGGCGCGTGCGCGGGCACGGAGCCTGCGAGGAGGCCGCTGGTGCGCGTGCTCGGTCCAGAGGTGCCGCTGCGCCCAGGAGGACGAGCAGGGCAGCCCGGCGCCGCTCCGAGCGTCCGGCCTGTGCGCGCAGAGCCGCGGGGGAGGATCGGCGGGGCGGCCCCGGGGCGAGAGCGCACGGCGGGTGTGAGCTCTGAGGGCGGGGCCCCGGGCGAGTCCCCTCAGGCGGCTGCAGCCTGGGGACAGCATACGGGGCAAGCAACTCTTGATCCGTTTAAATGGTGTGTAGGAGTGAAGTAATACACATTTACTTAATTCTCTAGGCTAAGCTATAATAGTCAAAATGGAATGAATAATTAAATGTAAAAGCGATCTGGAGATACACCTGCATATGTTTTTGTAATATTAAGTTAGGGACAGATTTTCCAACCATAACTGAAGAGAGAAATGCTAAATAAATACTGAGATTTGACTTGATAATTATGTGTGAACATCCGAATCATCTAAATGACAATCAATCAATGAAATAAAAATTGATGCAAGACAAAAATTCAATAACTTGACTCATATAATGAACAGACAGATAATCTCAAGGCACTGTGTTTTTGTCGCTCAAAATAATGGTCACTAGTCTAAGAGGAGAGTAGCAATAACTATAGAAATATAAATTATATATGCAAATTATCAGCATTACATGATGATAGTTGAAAATACAAATTACCATTAGTAATAAACATTATCATCAAATACATCAGAATCAGAATTACTTGACCTTTTAGGAATTGATCCTGCTCTCCATAATGAGTAACTAAGAAAATATGGGTCATTTTTTTCCCTTAACTCTGTTTATGCTCCTGAATCTCCTGATGCATTTTATTGCTCCATCTTTTTCATAATTATTTTTTGTAGCTTCTTTCTCTTCAGCTGAGACATCTCCTACATTCTCTTTACACTATTCCATAAATGATCCCAATTTCTTCCTAGGCATCATTGGTGAATTCCATGCTTTTGATGACAATGTAATGATAAATTATCGATGTGTTTTTTCTTCCAGTTTTGTCTATTCCTCAAGTGACTCTCCTGGATGTAGCAATAGGCCAGTAGCGATGCATGACATTTTGGTCAGGTCAGGCAGTGAGAAGGAAAGAAAATCTAAACTCTCTCTTTGAGATTTTCAATGCAAGATCTGAGTGGAAGCCGACAAATAATTTGGAAGTACCCAGATTAGTCAGTATGAGGATTTTATGCTCCCTCAAGAGTAATTGAGGTGGGGGGTCGGGATGGGGGGTGAAAGGGATGAAGAGGGTTGAATAACAAACTTCCAGCTATAAATAAATGTCTTGGGGATGTAACGCACTTGTTGACTCTATTTATATTTATATTAACTATAGTTAATAACGCTATATTGTATATTTGAAAGTGGCTGAGTAGATCTTAAAATTTCTCATCAGAAGAAAACAATATGTAATTATGTATAGTGGTGGATGTTAACTAGACTTATTGTGGTGACCATTTCACAATATACACAGATATTGAATCGCTATGTTGTACACCTGAAACTAATATAATGTGTCAATTATATCTTAATTATTGTTTTTAAAAAGAGTACTCGAGGTTGTTTTATCAGATGGACAAAAGAAGCTATTTCAAAGGGAAACAAGAAGACCTAATATTTAGAGTCTAATATTTAGACTCCGTGGGGTCCTTGAGAAATGACTCTGTGTCCTGGCCACACTACTGGACAGTGCACTTGAAATACCAAGTAAAGTAAAAGAAATAACTGATATCAGTGCCCCACAAACATTTTCACGTAGGATGATGTAGGAATCCCGGGTTCCCTCCTACCCTGTCCCCCACACACAAATCTTGACCAGGGACAGAATTACAGAAAAGAAAAGGCTGAGTAAATTTACACCACAGTCATCACCACACACCCACCAGAAGCCTCAAATTAAAATCTGGACAGTATTAAGTGTCAGCAAGAATGTGAAGATATGGGAATTACAGTGTGGGACTATCAATTGGTTTGTTGACTTTGAAGGAAAAAAAGACAATATCCCCAGTAAAACTGAAGATATGGTTACCCTATGATCCCTGCTTAATACCATAAGTAAATCCATGCGAATGGTAACCAGATATATATATATGTGTATATATATATATATATACACACACACAGAAGAATCATCTCAGAAGCATCATTTGTAACTGCCAAAAGTGAACACAATCCAGACCTCCATCAACAATCGAAGGAATAAACAAAATGGTATATTAATAGGATTAACTTGCAACACTGAGTATGAATCTTAAATACTTAATATTGAATGAAAGAAATCAGATGCAACAGTATATATATATGTTACCCTAATTACACAAGGGAAAAAAAACAGGCAAAAATCAGACTATGATTTTGGCATAGAAATAGACATGATAAGAGTATAAAGAAAGACAAGGGAGGGTTATTATGCTAATTTGGATATTCGATATCCTGGGGGCAAGTGGAGTCTAGCAACAGTAGGGGGCATGCAGGAGACCTACTGGTGGTAGTAGTACTCTATTTCTTGACCTGGGTTGATGTCACACAGTTGTTTATTTAATAACCATCTATATGTATCCATTTTTTTTGTTAAGATTATGATAGTTTACAACCTTGTGAGATTTCAGTTGTACATTATTGTTGGTCATGTTGTGGGTACACCACTTCACCCTTTGTGGCCCTCTCCCCACCCCCCCTTTCCCCTGGTAACCAACGATCAGTTCTCCTTGTCTACTATGTATCCATTTTTGTGTTTGTATATTTCACCATGAAAATGAAATAGAAGAAAGGAAGGTGAAAAGAAAGAAATTTCTCTATTCATGAAGTTCTTAAAGTTATAATTTTGGTCAATCAGGTTCTTCTCCAAATTCAGATTCTAAAAAAGTGAAAGCACAAACACTGTTTTCAGGACAAGTGTAACTGTTCTTTGTAAATGTATTTCACGTCAATGACCAGCTCACACTGACCTCTGAGTCCGTAGGTTACAATCTGATTGCCTCAGTACTTAAAATAAGCTTAACTGGACATTTTCAAAGATTATTTTCACAGAGCTACAATTCACTCAGGCTCTTTTTTCTGTGGATCTCAAAACAGGAATCCTGCCTCAGCAAATCTAGTATTTATTTGTCAGTATGCTTTGGAGAAGAAAGAAGAAAATTCTTAATTTTGTCAACTTAATAATGGAAATTGAATGTGACTGTTGGGGGAGGCGAGCCTCCTTTCACAATTATGAAAGAACACAGGTTTATTAACCGTGCAGGATCCCAAAGTGAAACCTCTGGGTCTCTTCCTAGGTCTGAGTTGACTTGTGGTGTCTTCTTTTTGTCCTTTTCTTCATATTCTGATGATTCAGACCACTTAACCCTCCTTCATGCTGACAGATCACCATTGGAGCTGTGAGGTTCCTGTTACCCCAACCTGGTGGCATAGTCTCTCCAGTTCCCGCTTTCCTCATTGCCACTGGAACAATCCCCTAGGTTTCCTCAGTTTGAAGTTCTGCTTATTTCAAAATAGTTTCATTATCCCCGCTACTGCCAACATCTCGCCCTCTTGTTTCCAAGAACAATGTTTAATGAAAAGACCTCTTCTCAAACTAAAGATGAAATCCCATCATTCTACTTATTGTATGTAGGAAATCCACATCTACAGGACCCTTCAGAGAGGGACCCCTCTTGCCCTGGAGTAATCCTATTAAGCACCTTCATCTCACTGTTTCTAATTATAATAAGAAAGACAGAAGAAACTCAGTTTCTCCTATAATGAATTCATACAAGAATTTCTGCAAGTGACAAAACATTGGAGAGAATGACTTCAACATTCAACAGACTTATTTTGAAAGAAAGAATAGATCTGATTATTTCCTACAATGTGAACAGCCTTTGTGTGTCTCCTATGGTTTGACTGACTCCCAAAGTTGTCCTTTCTTTCCCTCCAATACCAGAAGTTGGAAGGAAACCTCTCCCAGCTACTGTAACGTATAAGCATGTAACTCATTGGCTAAACACTGTAATCGTGGAGGATATTAAAACTTGGCAAAGTGGAGAAGATTGTTCTGTGCCATGCATCATGAGGTCATGATCATCAACGAAGACTGTCAGAGCCCTCAGTGGCCAGATGGCCCGCGTGCATCAACTGGCGTGGTGTCACTGAGTTGGAGATCTCTCCTTGTGTTCCAGGAGTAAACACATGGAAGATGTCATAGACATACAGAAGGGAATGCTGTGTGAGGTCGTAGCGAGGACTCTCCTCTTCAGACCAGGGCAGGGAACCCAGCACACCAGAGGGATATGGCACCTGCATAACTGCTTCAGTGTTTTTGTTATTATTGTTGTTTTTTATCAAAATAAAGCATTGTTTGCTTTGATTCTCATTCAGAATTTTCTTGAAGATACATTCCATCCTTTGAATTATAGAAAATTCCTGTATTTCAATGAGGCAAGGACATATTCACAGGAAAATGGAGTTCCCTTATACGTATGAACCTTCTTGTGTCCATTAAGGAGACATGGCAAGACAAAGTTTTCCTCAGCACACTCCACAGACATCCACTGTTAACTCTTCCCTCTTCCAATGTCCTATTTCAACATGTCAGTTCTGACACTCCAAAAGTAAGTAATAGTTCTTCTAAGTGATCTAGGGTTAACAGAAAAATTTCTCTGCTCAGGACGTTATCCCTATAGTGGAAGCCTAGGCTGAGAGACCCTGAAATCCAGCTTAATAAAGTTTCTCTCTGTTGTCATTCATTCTGCTGCAGTAGAGATTTTTAAAAAGTTCTGGAACCTACCCAATATCCCCTTTTGGTCTTGGGTCATTTTTTCCAAATCCAGCAGTCCCTGTGGCACTGGAGTCTCAGGGAAGGAGTAATTAAATCAGCTAGCTCAACATGATATTCGTGATCAAGTTGTTTAACACAGCCTGATCATATGTACCCCTCCCAGAAAAGAGAGACAAAGGATGCAGCGATCTGTGAACATCTTTGGGGAGGCCAATGGCTCCATCACTTGATGTTGGATCTTTCTTTTGTAAAAGGGGTAAAAAAGAAAATAAAATTCATATAAAATAAAAGAAGATCCAGGGACCAGCTCCATGGCCGAATGGTTAAGTTCGTGCACTCCGCTGTGGCGGCCCAGGGTTCGGATCCTGGGCGCGGACATGACACTGCTCGTCAGGCCACATTGAGGCGGTGTCCCACATCCCACAACTAGAAGGACGTGCAACTAAGATATACAACTATACAGGGGGGGTTTGGGGAGATAAAAGCAGAAAAAAAAAAGATTGGCAACAGTTGTTAGCCCAGGTGCCAATCCTTGGGAAAAATAAAAAAATAAAGAAAAGAAGATCGGGCTTCTCTTTGGCTTTAGGCAGAGTTCTTAAAATCTGTATAGGAAGGAAACTCAGAATTCCTGTCCTACAATGCCTACCTTTGTGATTGCATTCCAAGGCTCCCTTTCCAAAATTATTGTTTAAAGAAATACTAATCCCTTATGGTAACGCTGTTGAGGTAAGAAACTTTATGTAGTGCTGGTGGAAATATAAATTAGGAGCAATTAAAATTTTTCTCAGTTCATGCTCTCTTATACGTCTAGCGTAAGAAAATAAAAAATATACAGAATGTTTTAGTATGATTAATACCAGCATCATTTATAATCGCATATTATGGAAAACAACTAAATTTCCCAAAGATTGAGATGGTTAAGTAAGTAATGAAACACGCTCAATATAATTTTGTAGCTGTTAAAATGTTTAAGTGTTTATTTTTTTGTATGGGGAAATTATTTTGTTATGATACTGATAGCTGAAACTGGGTTATAATTGTATATTAAGTTTAATACTTTAAAATGCACACACACACACGC
Organism: Equus asinus; assembly: GCF_041296235.1. Classification (NCBI taxonomy): domain Eukaryota; kingdom Metazoa; phylum Chordata; class Mammalia; order Perissodactyla; family Equidae; genus Equus; species Equus asinus. The sequence goes on from NW_027224823.1 coordinate 138,878, forward strand.
AAAATTCTATAGCACACAAACAAATTTTCACATTTCTTTTTATTGTACAAGCATCTTATGGCCATTTGTCTCTCCTTTCCTGGCTTGTGTGATTTCCACATTTCCTCAGATAATATTATTAATTCTTATAATAGAATTATTAAAGAACAGCTATTTCATGTCACTTCCTTCTCTGTTCCTCTTTGAGGTTCCTGGACCCAGGACCCTGGACCAGCTGGCTGTCCTACAATGCAACTCAATTCACCCAAATTCTGACACTGTTTACCTGGAGACAGCATCAGATTCCACAGGTTGAGGGTTCAGTCCTACCAGACTGTTCCCCCCCAACCTCAGATTCCAATCCCAAGCCCCGGTTGTCACTTACACTTCTGACCGACAGGCTATAGATCAGACGTTCCCACAACCTCCTCCTTGGGTTCAATTTAATTTGCTACAGCAGCTCAAAGAACTCAGAGATATGTTTTACTTTTAAGATTACCAGTTTATCATAGAAGAATATAACTCTGAAACAACGAAATGGAAGAGATGCCTAGGGCAAGGCATGGGGAACCGGCACAGATCCATGCACTCTCCAGGCGTGCTACTCTCCCAGCACCTCCACGTGTTCACCCAGAAACTCCCCAGACGCTGTACTGTTGGGGTTTTCTGGAGGCTTTCTCTCGTGGGCATGATCAATTATTAACTCCGTTTCTAGCCCCTCTCCCTCTCTGGAGGATGAAGGATGGGGCTCAAAATTCCAAACTTCTAGTCAAGACTTGGTCTTTCTGGTAACCCGCTCCCATCCTGGAGTCATCCGGGGGCCCACCAGAGTCACCTGTTGGGACAAAAGATGCTCCTACTGCTCTCACCACTTAGGTTTTTACAAGGGTTTGAGGAGCTCTGTGTCAGGAACCAGGGGAAGACATCAATATATATATTTCTTATTATTTCACAGTTCCCAACTCATGTTTACTCCTATTCCATGAGCTTTCAGTGTCCACAAAATGTAACATTTTTTTAAACAGTTAAACTCTTTATAGAGGTACTGGATCATGTTCTCAGCCTAGTTTTTATCCATTGTCAGAGATTGAAATACCCTAAGTGATCTTAGAAATATGTGTGTGAATGAGATTTTATTTTGCTGAACCTACAAAAAGAATAATATTGCAGTCTTCTCCTGTTTGTAGTACAGATGTGGCTAAAGTGACAAGTGTGGAATCCTCGCTGAGCCTTGACACAGAGGGAAAATGTCTCTTTGAATGATATTTGAGGTGAGGAGAAAGTAGAGCATTAGCGCAAGAAGAATGGAGAATCAGAGTAGGAACTGTGGGCTGGGGAAACAGACACTCACATTGCTGTGAAAACGCAAAATGGTACAGTCACCGTGAGAAATTTTTCAAGTGAAAAGACACTCAAGTGAAAATTCATCACAAGTGAAAATGCACACAGAAAATACACTTTTGAAAATTTAACTTACGTGTAAGCCTACATAGATGCAAACTGTAGTTTATGCAGGTTTAATAATTGGAGCGCTGCTTGTAAGAATACAGGGAAATCCTTAACGCGTGTTACTAGAAGACGGGTTATTTAGCCTAGGGTGCAGCCACACATACTGTGACCTAACTTGAAGCTGTGGGAAATGACGACACGTCTAATGTACTGATTTGGAACCACATGTGTGTGAAGAAATAGATAAATACTTAGAAATGCATATATGTATTTGAGATTGCATATTAACATAGTATAGACCTATATATTTATATACGCATATAGGTAGGTGTGTGTATTTTCAGCATCTGCCTATTTGTATATGAAAGTAACTTCTCTGCAAGGATACACACCAAAATTAAAGCTCTGTTCTCTCTGAAGTGAACTACTGTGTGTCTGAGCACTTGGAAGGAAAGTTTGCCTTTTGAACGGTTGTGCTATGTATGCAATACATACTTAAATATATAATAATGCTGATAACTAAAATGTGGGCCTCCTTTGAGGAGAACTTTACATTTCCCATTTGCTCCAGTTCCTCATGAATCTAACTACTGTAGTGGAGCAGAATTTGCTACCCCAAAATGTGTCTCTTTGGCTTGATCAATTTTAAGAGCCAAAGACTTTGACCTTCCCCATAACTGCCTAAAAGAATTCTAGATGGAAGGCCTGTTCCAGGAGGGAACTCTTACCATGGAAACTACAGTGTGATATGAACGAGGTGTGACAGACAGCGAGGAACCTAGAAAGGCCCGGTGGATCACAGTCCTCTCTGTATCCAAAGTCTCTGCCAGGTACGGCAAACAATTATTTACCAAACATTTGCTTTTCCATCTCCACATGAATTGCCCCTGGAAGTCCCAAACCCCCACCGCCAACATCCCCTATGTCTTCAGCTTGAGTTGGTAATTAAGGTGGTGGCTTCAGCCATTTTGGTGAGTTACTCAGTTTTCCTAGGTTTCTCCCATGCATACATGTTATTAAACTTTGTTTTCTTTTTCTCCTTTTTTCTGTCTTATGTCAATTTAACTCTTAGAACAGCCAGAAGAACCAAGAAGATTAGAGGGAAAATTCTTCCCCCCCATCCTATGTAGGGATTCAGCTTCTAATAGCCCCTTCTTTCCGGATTTTGAGCCTCTGGCTGCAGTTTATCCATGTCTGCATATGCCTGAGGGGCATAGCATTTGTAGTCAGATACTCATGAACAGGCATTACAGATTACGGACGCTTCCCCGTCTGCGGCCTCTGGGAGCAGTCAAGCCCACCCAGGCTTAATACAGCAGAGAAGGGTGCAAACATGTGCTGTATCGACAGTCAGTATCTGGAGACAGTAATGTGAAATGGAAAAAACGTTGTGAGCTAATAGGAAATATAGATAGGTCTCTGCCCACAGTTCCTGACAGTGCTCCTGGAACACTGGTAAATTCCTAAGTGCCAAGAGCAATAGAAGCTTCTTTTGTTCTAACTAGGCAACTCTGGGTGGGCTCCTGTGTGGCTTTTGGATGCAGGCTGGACACCAGAAAGACCAGGCTGTGATTAGAAGCTTGGGATTTCCATCCCCCCTTTCTCCTCCAACTTCTCCAGAGAGAGAGGAGGGGCTGGAAGTGGAGTTAATAATCGGTCATGCTTATGTGAGGGAGCCTCCATGAAATCCCAATACTATGGGCTTTGGGGTGCCTCCAGGTTGGTGAACGCATCTGCCTACAGTGGGGGTGATCCATCCCGACTCCACAGGGACAAATGCTCTCATGTTCGGGACCCTCCCCAACCTCACCCTGTGTGTCTCTTCATTAGGCTGTTCATCTGTATCGTTCATCATATCCTTCAATAAACTGGTAAACATATATAAATGTTTCCCTGAGTTCTGTGAACTGCTCTAGAAAATTAATCGAACCTGAGGAGGAAGTTGTGGTAACCTCTGATTTGTAGCTAAATTGGACAGAAAATGTGGGTAACCTGGGGACCTACCACTTGCCATTGGCATCTGAAGTGGGGGCAGTGTCATGGGACTGAGCCCTCAACCAGTGGGATCTGACGCTATCTCCAGCTACAGAGTGTCAGAATTAGGTTAAACTGTAGAACGCCCAGCTGGTGTCCACGGAATTGCTTGGTGTGGGGAAAACCCACACAGATTTGGTGAAGTGAGGTGTTCCGTGTGAAAATTAAGATGAGACACTGCGTAAAGGAGAACTGTAAGGTTTTCTCCTAACACGAAGGCATTGCTTTTTGTTTTCTCTTCAAAGAACTCCTGCAATCAATGATCTTGAGAAAGCACTTGCATTTACTCTTCTCTTTTCTACAAGAAGTCATTAGAGTTTAAAAGGTCAGCTCTGAAGGAAGCTTGTCTGACCTGGTAACATGGCTTCAGCACTTAGTAAACGTGATAACTTCGTAGATGTTATGTAGTCTCTTCTGACCTCAGAATCTTCAGCACTAAAATAGAAATATAATAGTAAGCGCCTCCAGTGTTGCAAGTGAACTGAACATTAGAGAGGGGATACTGCGCATGCTACATACACAAATATAAAAATGATTAGATTATGAACCCAATGTAGCCAAGAATACGGAAACTTCTCAGGAATGAAGTGTCCTCCAAGAGATAAAACAGATGTAGCTCCTCTCAGGGCTCTCTCTGGTGGCAAATGCAAAATGAAAATGCGTAATGGGAGAGGCATTGGCTGCCACTGACACTGCCGGGAGAGGCAATCCAGCGCCTGTGGTCTGTGGACCCTCACTGGGCCACTTAGGAAGGAGTCTTGGGTGGGGAACACTTCCTCACCAAGAGGTAAGGAGTCTGCACAGCCTGTGCTGGACTTGTCACCTCTTGTGGGACTATCTTTTCCCATTCCAGACTCAATGTGTTCTCCTTCGTTCTGCTTAAGCTTGGGCGTCACATGGCAGCTGGCCAACTCCACTGCTATACTTGTCCCTTGCAGAGGGGGTCAGGTTCTTTCTTCTACGGCATGAGAGGGGTGTGTGCAGGCCAGCTGCCCTGCCTCAGCTGCCAGGAGGAACCCGCTGGCCATGGGGGACCAATGCCTACCACTGAAGCTGATCTTGCTCTGTCTCCTCTATGTGAGTAAAGCATTGTTCCACCCAGTGCTTGGCTGCGTTGTGTTTTCCTTGGAGACTCCAATACTAAGACGCAGTGGCAGAAGTGTTTGGGTTTCTGCCTCTGGTGATAGGCAACACATGCCGCTTGCATGGCAGACACCATCCACTCAAGATAGACTCTCATCATCTCTGACACCGTCATCACCTGCTGTACAGCAACCTGTTTATACATAGGGCTTACGGCATCTTTCAGTGAAAACATATATAAAAACTCAAGCCTCAATAAGATATATGTGTGCACAACCAGATACTATGGAGTTTTCACTCAAAACTCAATGTTAGGTAGACCACAATTTATCTGACAGAGGGCATAGTCAGTGCCTAGTCAGCCCTGAAGATCATCTCTGCCTCCACCTTCCTGTCATCCCAGCCATCTCTTTTCCTGCAGTCCATTCTGTTTCTGCCCTTTCATACACAGATGGCAAATGAGCACACAGAAAGATGCTCAACATCCTTGCCATCAGGGAAATGCAAATTAGAAATAACAATCAGATGCAAGTACAGTCCTATTAGAACGGCCAAAACCCAGAACACTAACAACTGCAAATGCTGAGGTGGACATGGAGCAACAGGAAACTTCATCCATCGCTGTTGGGAATGCAAGACAGTGCGGCCACTTTGGAGGAGAGTTTGGAAGTGTCTTACAAAGCTAGACATTCTTGCCCTAAGATCCAGCAATTTCACTCCTTGGTACATACTTGAATGAATTGAAAACATATATCCACACAAAACCTACAGTTGAATGTTTATGTCAGCTTTATTCATTATTGGAAAAGATGGCAACTAAACAAGATGCCCTCCAAGAGGTAAATGGATAAACAAACTGTTGTCTATTCAAACAATGGAATATTATTCAGCAATAGAAAAGAAATGAATTATCAAGCCAAGAAAAAAACATGGAGGAATCTTAAATGCACATTTCTTAGTAAAAGAAGCCAATTGGAAAAGGCTGCACACTGTATGATTCCAATTATGTGCCATTTTGGAGAAGGCAAAACCAAGGAGATGGTAAAAACTTCAGTCGTTACTGGGACTTGGGCAGAGGGAGGGAGGAATGACTAGGAGGAGCACAGAGGAATTTTAGAGCAGAGAAATTATGGTGTATGATACTGTAACAGTGGATAGATGTCCTTATACATTCTTCAAAGCCCATTAAAGATAAAACACACAGAGTGAACCCTAATATAAGTTGTTTACTTTATATTGTATCAGTCACCAAATATAACCAATGTATCTCACAAATGCAAGATATTGATGACAAGGGAAAGTGTGTGTGAACTTGGGTATGAGGGAGAATATTGGAACTTGTGCTGTCTGCTGTATATATATATATATATATACATATATATATATATATATATATTTTGCTGGGGAAGATTGGCCCTGGGCTAACATGTATTGCTAATCTTCCTCTTTTTGCTTGAGGAAGACTGCTGCTGAGCTAACATCTGTGCCAATCTTCCTATATTTTGTATGTGGCACACCAGCACAGCATGGCTTCATCAGTGGTACATAGGTCTGCACCCGGGATCAACCCTGGGACACCCGGGCCACCAAACTGGAACATACAAACTTAACCACTATGCCACTGAGCCAGCCCCATGCTGAATTTTTCTGTAAACTTAAAATTATTCTAAAAAGTAAAGTCTATTAATAAGAAAATTAAATCCTAGAACAGGGAGTTATTTGTGTACTGATGGCTTTCTCCTTGCTAGAACCTAAGTTTGGTTTGGGTGTTTCCCATCTCATGGACTCAGGAAACATGACCTTTTCTTCTTACCTGAGAACAGTGGGGAAGGAATTGAATGCAATCCTGTCACTGCTCAAAGTGTAGCTTAGTGATGGGCTGGATTGCAACACTGACCCAGAAAGTTCCCTTGGGGCTTCTGGAAGGAAAGCCCTGTCTAGTGAAAAGGGGTATGACAGGGCATATTTTCTCTCACTGTCTTTGGACATTTGGGGCCAAGAATAGAATAGTCTTGTGACAATGGACAGAACACGCTCACTATGAGAGAAAATGAAAATCTACCACTCCTGGAGTAGTCATGAGGTTGTTGATAGAGCCCTTTCATCCTTGAGCCACAGGGGCTCTTGACATTCTGTTGTGGGAGCTAATGAACTCTGTATTGTTTTCTTAAATTAAGGTAAAATTCACGTCACGTAAAATTCACTGTGAAAAGGTGAATGACCCACAATTCAGTGGGGTTTAGGACATTCCCAGTGCTGTGCAATCATCACTGCTATCTGGACCACAAGATTTCATCATCCTAAAGGAAACCCCATACAAATTAAGCCGTCGCTCCCCATTCCACCCTACGCCCAGCCTCTGGCAACCAGGAAGGGACATTCTATCTATTGATCTGCCTTTTCTGGGCTTTTCGTATCTATAGAAACATAAAGATTTCTCCTTTTGTGTCTGCCTTCTTTCACTAGCATAATGTTTTTAAAGATTATACACACATCAGCAGTTCACTTCTTTCCATGGCTGATTCATATCCCATTGCATGGATGTCCCCATTTTTGTTTCTCCCTTCATCAGTTGATGGACCTTGCACCTTGGACTATTACGCACAGGGCTGATGTGAATATTCCTAGACAAATTGTTGGTTGTATACCTGTGTTCGATTTTAGGGGGTAAATATCTAGGAGTGGAAGGGTCAGGTCATATGGTTATTCTATGTTTAAATATTTTAAACAAACTTCAAATTCAGGTTGAAATTTGCTCCACAAAATTGAGTTTCAGCACCAAAAGTAACAGCCATATTTTCTGTACTATTGGTAGAAAAACCCAAAAACAATTGCTTTGGTAGGTTTTCCAGGTTTTGCTTGTAAAGCAAGATGAGACAGTAGATATAGTCATGGAGAAAGACAGAAGAGAATAGACAAATCAGGTGCTGGTATCCATGACCTCTGACTCTGTCTTACCCTGAAACAGAGCTGTTCAGCATCCCCGCGACAAGCTTATGAAGACATAGGCTCAGCACAGGAATGTGAATAGCAACAAGCAGACAAGATTTTCTGCAGTAACCCCTCAGTGCTTCCTCAAGGGCCCCTTCTAATCATGAAGTTTTCCTCTGTATGAGCCATCCTTCTTTGTCCCTTTGTATGCCCTGCAACTTCTTGCAGGAGACTGAGTATTTGGAATAGGATGATGTGACAATTGAGGATGTCAGGTTCTCCCCATCCCCAGCGTTTCTTGTTTCTGCTTATTACAATAGTCCTTGTTCATTTCTTTAGTGAATTTTCTGATCCACTCCTGCGAGTTCTGTATTCTTTGTCATGTGTGGTCCCTGAAGTCTTTGTCCCATTAGCCCAAGGGTCAGCTAGGGTTTCTGAGTCTACCGGGTCTTCAGATGTCCTCCTTGGGAAAGAGGGTGAGTGAATTCCCTATGTGAGAGGGAAAGCAATCATATCCTTTGGTGAAAAGAAAGAGAGTGTGGTGCCAGCATCCACTTTTGCTTTCACTCTCGCACACAGAAGACTATGTTTCCTAGACCTCTTGGTTTTGGAAAGGATGTGTGGCACCTTCCAACCAATGGCATCACTTTTAAGCCAGAGAATAAAAGAGGAGGTGTAAGACACTAGGTGCTCTTTCTGTCCTTTGGTGGCAACTGAAGAAGGCATCAGTTTCAGATGGTGTACCAACAAGATCGTGGGGCCTCCATCAGCCTTGCCCCACGTGACTTAGGAACCAGGGGTCCCTTCACCTCAACTATCAATGTATGATGTAAATCTGAGGAGAAATACATCTTTAGCCATGAATTTCTCAATTGTTGCATTTATTACCAGAGCATTACCTAAGTTATCCTGGAGATTACAATGACCTACCCTCTCAGATTGTCTAACAGATCATTCTTCCAGAACAGTATTTGCCGAATCTCATGCAGCTGTGTTCAGCATTAATGTCTCCCGATTGCTGCCTGACACAGATGGGGCCCTGGAAAGAGACCGTGAGGGGGAGGATTCCATGTGGAAGGTTTAGGGAAGCGTTCTGGGGAGATATCCCTATGGGAAGTTAGCAAGGCGGGGATAGTTGAAGGAGAAGCTGAAGGCCAAGACAGTTGCCACTGAGTCTCTGCCAACTCTCAAGGATCTCTGGAGCTGGGACAGCCCTTTGGTGTTGTCCCAAATTGAGACCAGGCTTCTTATTCCCTTATCAGTCAGACATGGGCCTCTGGCTGTCCCTCGAGAGGGCTGTGTCCTAAGGTTAGGTGGTTCCCTATGCTGTGGGCATGTCCTGTGAGGGAAAGAGCTGTGAGCTGTCCTCAGCCAATGTTCCCAGGAGCAGTGTGGTGGATGCATTGGCCTTGAGCATGACCCTGGGCTGAGTCTCAATGTTTCCATGGCACTTCTCCTTCGCCATTATATTCCTTCCCAACCCAGTTAATAATCTGACAAACTGAGAAGTCCTTGGGATGACATACGTAGAGCTTCTGCCTTTCCCTATGATTGGATGAGAGAACTGATTGGTGAAGACCGGAATCTCTCTCTCCAGGATCCAGACCCCTTACCCAGGGGCATTGGTAGATCTCCAGAAGTGTTCCAACCTTAGCTGCAAATGCTGAAGTTATTCCTAAAACAGTGGCCCCAGTTTTGCTCTAGTCTGGTGGTTGTAGTTAGAGAGAGTTCAATTCCCTAAGGAGACTCAGAGTGGTCTCCAAGGTCTTGTGGTCACTGGGACAGGCAGTGTACACATCAAAACCTAAGGGCAGGTTGAGGAGTCAAGAAGGGTTCTCATTGGTCTCCTCAATGGTGAAGGAAAGGCCAGTACATCTTGGTACCTCTTCCAGAGCCACCAAAACCGAGGGGGCAGCAGTCGGGTGAATGGGCCAATCATGTCATTCAAGGGAAAGGCAGTGTTTGAGAGTCAGATTTCCCATTCAGAGACCCTCCTGTCTTGGCAATTGGAGGTGGTATGAATATGGTTCCCAGGGTTCTGGAATACTCTGGCATGAATCCCTCACTGTGATGAGACAGATCACCAAGAGAGGCTTGCGGGGCACTGTGAGTGGGGTGAGGTGGAACTTAGCTGGATGGTATGGCTGTCAATGGGGCAGATTTTTTGTTAGCTCCTGTAAATGGAAGATGCTTCAATGAATGGACCACGTGGCAAGATACTCTTGAGGGACGTGAGTGAGGAGTACACCCATGTCTTACACCACTTTGGAAAGACTGAGTTCACTCCTAATGTGATCTTGTTTTCACTTACACTGGAAGACGAGATGCAAGCACCCATCCCCACCTTACACCAGCAACAGTTTAAACAGAACCCAGCTTTCCAGTTCCTCAAATATTCTGACAATTTCTCTCTGACACTATATGCACCTGAGGGATTTCAAGAGATTCACATTGTTATTTTCTCTTCCCTTTACTTAGCTCTGAGGAAGCCAGTTTTGGTAACTCATACTTTCCTTCAAAAATAAACCTGTCATCCAGATTTTCTAACTGCTTTACTCATGGACTTCAGCAAACAATCTCCAATTTGGAAACCCAAAGATGGGATAAATTGTCCCTTCTCTGTCACAGCTGTACCTACGTGACTTACTGAATGTTGCTACCTGCCGGGTAGGCTCTCAGGAGCATCCCAGTCCTGGAGGAGACACTCGTGGGACACCCGTGCCTTCATCCTGGCCCTGGACTAGCCCTGGGACCTGCCACGACTCTTTCTCCCTGGAGGGACAGCACAGCCTTCCCCACCTTCCTCTGGCAAGTCTCTTTCCTGGGTGGCTGTGCTGCATCAGCAAGGGCCTGTGCTGCCGGGAACCAGGATTTATCCTCAGCTTCTGGCTGTCCGGAGACGGCCTCCCTGGCAAAGTCCGGCCTGCAGAGTGTCTGAGTGACACTTGCAGTGATCAGGAAGGAGGGGATAACTCAGAAGTGACAAGCGATTCATCTAGTCCTTGTTTACATGGTGTTTCCTGGGGATGAGGCTCAAAAGGCCGGGTGGTCACCCTTTAGCTGTTGGTTCTCAGGCGGGTTCTCCTGTTGAGCCAGACCAGTATCTGTTGGACACCCACACGGGGAGCATTTCCACATTATACTTGGTGAGGCTGTGTCCATGCACATCCACAGAACATTAGTTTGGTGGCATTGCCCGCAGGACCCCTAACTCACACCCTTCTTAGGCCTCATCTTTCCAACTTCCCAACAGGAAAGTTTCACACCTTGATGACAGAACCACCGCACAAGACTGTGGAAAAGACCCCAGTCACCCCAGGGGCTATGTGCTTCATGGGCTTGGGCCCAGCTACCACTTTAGGAAAAGCCAGTCAAATTACACCAGAGTGTGTAAACTGGTGATTGTCCAAGACCATGGACCTGAGAACCACACAGGCCCAGAGGTCACCCTGGGCAGCAAGGAACACTGTGGGGTCATTCCTGGTCAGGATGATGGTCTGTTATCCTGGAAAACCAGAGCTCCCCTGGGATCCATCAGGTCCAGCCTGGAAGGAGTGGCCACGATGGACCTGACAGAAAGGCTAGGGGCATCTAGGGAATTTCTGCCCTAAGAAAGAATTGCATGCGGAAGTGCAGGGATGCTGAAAATCCTAGTTCACAGGGAGCACCAGGTTCGTGGAGGGAGACCCGGCAGTGGCGCTAAAAGCTGCCTCCCCAATCTTTCCCCTTGGAGAGAAAAGAAGCAGGAAGTGGGAATCAGAGTCAAGGACCCGAATCCCAGGAGGACCAAGCCCAGGTCAAAGGTGAACAGGGAGACCCTAGAGGGGCCCAGAGAGGGAAAGTCCTGCCTACCCTTAGTCCCTTTGCACAGGACCTTCCTCCAGCCTCGCCCTCTCCACGTGCACATTTTGAGGTTTTACAGGATTTTCCCCACTTACAGTGGATGCAATTCCAGGGGCTGAATCAGAAAACAAGTTCCTCATTTGGGCAAGAGGAACTGGGAAAATGTTCCCTCGTCCTCCAAGTGCAGCAAGGCAGCCACGGTCCTGGGCAGGAATTGTGCTAGGCACAGGCCAGGGCAGCTTTTTGGCTGTTGAGGAAGGTTAGGTCTGAGCTAACATCTGCAGCCAATCCTCCTATTTTTGCTGAGGAAGACTGACCCTGAGCTAACATCCGTGCCCATCTTCCTCTACTTTATATGCAGGATACCTGCCACAGCGTGGCTGGACAAGGGATGCTTAGGTCTGCACTGGGGATCTGTACCAGCGTACCTCAAGCGGCCAAAGGGGACCATGGGAACTGAACCGCTGCGCCACTGGGCTGGCCCCAAGCAAGTGCTACTTTTAAGGACACCCCTGTTTCCGTGACTGTTGTTCTGCCAGAGAAAATCCCTCCAACGTCTCAGCCCCGGGAGATCGGAGAGGCCGCTTCTGCTCCAGGACCAGGTGAACCACACTGCAATGATCCTGTCCTCTGAGTGAGGGGAACACGGGACTGTCCTTCAGCAGCCAGGGACGACACTGGCACTTCTCTCTTCACCACATGCCCTGAGCTGAGGACTCTGCGAGGTTTCTGAATTCAAGGAGGAATGTGAGATTCTGGATATCATTTTCATGACCACAGAGAGCGAAAGAACCACATGTCCACTCCCAGGCTGAGAAAAAAACAGAAATTTAATAGAATACCCAAACTTAGCATTTATCATTGACAACAAAACCATGGCCCCTCCAAAGAGGGAAATAGGCGCTGGGGAAAATGTGTGAGGGAGATGGGGGTATCATCCACTCCCTTGTTGCCTTCAGGGACCCCAGGAAATGGATCACAAAGTTTTCATGCACATCAGCATCTGAGAGGTGGCCCCATGCACCTGAGTGTCCCCGCTGTGTCCCTGCTGTAGTTCAGCTGGTCTCAGGAGCGTCATCTGCCACCACGACTGGGCTCTTTTTTGGGGGCCTGGTGTCTGGATAGAGAGAGGAATTTCCTAGGGGGCCTCCCCCAGAAACGCAGCATACTCTCCCCCCTCCCCGCACCCACTGTACCCTGTGCCCCAGCCCCAGTGCTGAGTGCTCAGTCAGCCAACGCACCCCATCTGTCCCCGACACAGGGGCTGATATTTAGTGTCACCCACTTCACAGAGGAACAAACCAGTCCCAGAAATGCGAGGGGAATCGCCCGTGACAGGACTGCTCAGCGGTGGAGCTGGGGCCCCAGCACCACAGCTGTCCGACTCCCCTGGCCCAGACTTGGCCTGAATCTGTACTGAGCCCCTGGATTCAGCCACTGCCAGTCCAGACACTCACTCAGCCCTGGGCGGGAAGATGAGTGGCTCTTCTTGTCTTTGAAGAAGAGTCGAATCTTTCTGGTCCACTGGTATTGTGGCTCCAGCTGACAGGACAGGCTGTAGCTACAGGACAGAGTGGAGTTGTTGGCTCCCAGGAGCCACACCTGAGCTGTGCCTCCCAGAGCCTCTCAGCAGCTGGAGTCCCAGGGCCCCAGAGGTCACCATGCAGCCAGATCTGAGGCTGACCATGGAGCCACGGCCATGGACACTGGAGCTGGTCTGCAGAGAGAGTCTGCCCTGCCCTCACCCAACTCCTGCCCCGCCTCACCTCGCCTCCTCACTCAGGGGCTCCACGGCCTGGAACCAGGCCCCAAAGTGCTCATCGGGCTGCACAGTGTACAGATTTGCAGCCTTCTGGACCAGCTCGATGTCCTTGATGAATTTGAATTCCTGGGACAGAGGAAGGACAGGATGGAGACATGGCCTGGGTGGGGGACCCTGCAGGGCTCTTGGAGGGGGTGAGGAGGGGGACAAGGAGCCAGTGTGGGGCCTTTGCCAACTTGGGAACTCTCCTTCCCTGCAAATCCAGTCAGGACGTGCCTGTTCTCACAGTTGGCCTGAAATAGATCCTGTACCAGGAAGGGGTCATTGATGCCAGCCCTTCCCCTACCCGCCAACGCCATAGGACCCCAGCTCTGTATATCAAACTCTGCAAATAAATGTCCGACCCCAGGGATTGAGCTAGAGGGCTTGTTATGAAAGGGGGGCTCTCTCATTCCCACACACCCACACTCACCACAGTGAGGCCACAGCTCCTTACCTCATTCCGACAGCTGAGCACCTTCCCCTGGAAGACAAACAGCCGAAGTCCATCAGAAACAGCCCCCTTAGCCCAGAACTAGCCCCCATCCCACCCCTTCCAGTGTTGCACTGCTGCCTGTGGGCAGGCCCTTCCAGAGACCGGACTTGGACCTGGGCCAGGCTCTGGGCTCCAGACCTTGGGGCAGAGGAGCTGAGACCTTGTAATCTAACGCTCTCTGATGACACATGGGGAGACTGAGGCCTCAGGCAGGAAGGAACAGCTCAGCCACTGATGTGCTTCCTGACTGGGAGGGGCCCGACTTCTCTTCCCTCATGGGCAGGGCCAGAGGGAGACGCTGAGTCCAGCTCAGACACCACCTCCTGTGGCCACACAGCCAGGCAGCTCTGAGCCTCAGCAGCCCAGGGAGCCTGGATGGCGTCCTAGGCAGAGCCTCCCATCACTCATTGCTGAGATGGGCCTGATGCCCTGGCTTCCACAGGAGGCTGGGAGGCTCTGCAGAGGACCTTTCCAAGTGTGAGAGCTCAGGTCTCAAGCAGGACTCTCTCCTCCCAAACCCTCAGGAGCCTGATCCCAGGGCCCCACCTCCAGGCTCACTCACCTCCACATAATAATCCGTCTCATCATGCAGCAGCTCCAGGTAACTGAAGATCATCTCCAGGGAGGGGATGACACCCTGCTCCATCAAGGTGGGGATGGTGATGAGTTCCAGCACTCAGGTGCCCCCATGAACCCTCCCCTGAAACCCCTTACCCCAGCCACCTGCCCACCCCTGGCTCCCACATACAGTAGCCTAGGACCCTCAGGAGCACCCACCACACACAATGCCCTCCTCCCCTCCCCTCCAGGAACACCAAACTCCCCCAGTCACGTCCCAGGGCTGGCTGTGGGCCAATCCCAGGGGGTGTGGCCCCTTCCCCTCCCCACCCCAAAACCATCCTGCTCCCAGCCCTTCCAGGCCTCCTCCTGCTCACTGCCAGTGCAGGCACTTCAGGCTCGGCAGCCACAGCAGATGCGCTGGAGGAGGAAGGCCCCTCTCCTGGGGCAGGCCTCTAGCTGGGAGGGGGAGCACCCTCGCCTCTGACTCCTGGGCACCTCCCCCCCAGGCACCCTCACCTGCTGCCGCCGCCTCTCCCGGGCTCTATGACGGCCCCTCTGTGCAGTGGCCAACACGGAGGTCGCCTCCTGTCAGTGCCAAGGACAGGGTCAGAGAGGCCCTGCTCCCTTCCACATGTCCCCCAAGGCCCCTGACCTCAGACCCTGGCCATCTGGCTCCAGTCCCCTGCTGCCCATGCTGTTCCCACCTCCAGGGTGCTCTGATTCTAGACCAGTCCTGGCTCCAGGACTCACTCTTGTGTGACCTTGGGCCTGCCCAGGCCTCCCTGAGACTCTTTCCTCATCAGGAAACAGTGGGGAGAACTCCACCTGCCTCCAGGGCTCTCCTGAGGACTCCCTGTCATCTGACTGTCATCACTGCTCTCCCCTCAGCTCTCGCGGAGGAGCCAGCACAAATCTCCTCCCATTCCTGTCCGCCCTTGGACGGTATCACCCCACCGTGAGGCCTGCACCACGTCATCTCCCTCCATTTCCCAGAGGAGGAGACCGAGGCCCACAGAGGGGCAGAGACTTGCTCAAGGACCCACTGAAGAGAGTCCACTCTCTGTCCCAGCCAGAGTCCCTGTCCCCGCTGCCTTCACCCCTCGCCCTGCCCCACCACTGACCATGGTCCTGACCTCTGCACTCCCACAGTGTGTCCCAACAATAGCCAAACTGAGACATGGAGGGAGAGGGCAGAGGGTGTTGGTGGTGGCCGTGTGGCATCTCCTTCCTGCCCCACCGACAGGGGTCTCTGAACCCCAGGATGGCCTTACCATAGCCTCACTTCCTAGGATGCCCTCAGGATGTTCCCGGCCCCCTCGTCCACCCCTCCTCCCAGATCTCCAGCCCCAGGTTACCTTCAGGAACAGTCTCTTGTTCACGTGCTGCTGTCCCCTGCACCACTTCTTAAAGGTGTAGGATCTCTCCCTGGGGGAGTGGGGAAAGAAAGAAAGAAAGAAAGATTATGGGGTGGTTGAAGGGCAAATCCCATTTGTTTGAGATCCCAGAAGACCCAAACAGCCTGGGGCCTGGATGAGGGATTTCACTGGGTTGCTCTGAGCCCCAAGGTCCCCATGGGACTGGGGAGGGGCCTCTCCTGTTGTCACCTGGGGCCTCCATTCCCATATCTACCACACAGATCTGTTTGGAACACTCTTGGTTTCAGTTGGATGGAGATTTCTGTTGCTGCAAAGGAAACACTTGAGAATCTCCAACTGGGCTCAAGTCAGGATCTGATATTGAAGGAAATGAGTTCCTGGGCAGAATCGCTGGCCTAAGGGCCCTGAGAGGCTCAGAGACCCAGGAACCAGATCAGTCCGTGTCCCAGGCATTCACTGTCTCCCAGGTGGTCTCAGCTGACTGCGGGGGCCATGGCCACCCAATGCCGGGTGCAGGGTCCACCCACCCTCGTGGTGCTTGGATGGAGAGCAGCCTACCCACCTGGACACTTGTCCCCAGGTGTCTTTGAGACGCTTAATGGCAGGGCTCTGCAGAGCAGAAAGGATCGTGTGGAAGGATGCGAAATTTCTGAGGCCTAGGCACCCCTAGGGAAGGGAAGAGATTGAGCTGTGAGTGGGGGCTGGAGCTCTCCAGCTCTGGATTCTGTCCCCTCATGGACTTCTCCTGTCCTGATGAGACAGATGCCCAGGAAACCCAGGGAAGGCACACCTGGGACCTGAGGAGTAACACTGCCAGGCACAAGGATTTTTAGCTGAACATAAGGAAGGAGCACAGGAAGGAAGTGAGCTTGCCACCACCAGGACCTCAAGTCAAGGTCAGTGTGGCCCTGGCAGGAGTGTCTAGGGCCAGTGCAGGGACTCAGACCACAGACTTCAATATCGACAGCTGAGAAACAAGAGGCAATTCCCATGACTCCAGACAGGGCCTCCATGGGCCTCCCATGACTTACCTCGGCCACATGAATCCACAGCTCCACCATCCTGGCCCTGTCCTGCGCTGTCATGCCCAGGGCCCCGAGGCACGTAGCGATGACACTGTTGGCCAAGGTGTTCGTGTGTGCCACAGTGTCACGGATGGTGGGTGCCAGGTACTTGTGGTCCCTGCGGTCTCGCTGGGACCAGATGGAGCCCAGGCAGTGGGCAGGCACTAATTTCTTGAACAGCTCCTGAAGAAGATTCAGAGTGTAGCCAGCACTGCCTCACCCCAGGTCGGCTTCCATGGTCCTCCACAGTCCCAGGCGGGTTGAGGACAGAGCGGGAGCTCAGGAATCAGAGGATGTGATCTCTGAGGTGTGTGGGATTCCCTGGGTTTTATCTGTATCCACTGAAGGTGTCAGCACAAGATGACCTGGGACACAGTGCTGTGCAGAAGGGAGGGCATTTGCTCCCAGCCCCATCTCACTTCCTCCAGGCTCCGGAAAACAGCCCTCACCGGCCCACCCCAAGGGACATCTTCCACCCATCACAGTCCCCCTCGGGTCCCACTCCCCATTCCCATGCACATTCCCCCGAGGCAGGGAGAAGCACTGGCTTTGTGTGATTGTCTCCGCTGGAGTCAGTACACATCACATGCCTGATGTGTGCTGAGGATTTGAAGGCCCCCTGGGCACACGCGTGATCGGCCCAAGGACCTGGCAGCACTTCAGTGAGCTCCCTCCTGCACCAAAGGCCCAACTTCCTCTCTGTTCCACCTCATTCATCGGCACAGCCACCCCGTGCAGCAGGTGCCCTTAGTGTCCGGCTCTGCTGTGCACATGGGGACAGCGAGCGCTTGGGGTTAAGAAAGTGCCCAAGTCGCAGTGTTGGTAACGGGGGAGCAGGAATGTGGACCCAGATCATCAGATTTCGGATCAGGGAATGGCAAGTGTGGGGCAGCTCATGGCACAGGAAGGCAGGGCCCCCCTGCCCTGCAAGCCCCGCTGCTCACCGCCTCCATCCTTGTCAGCTGCTCTGCCACCAGCCGGGGAGGGAAGTCCAAGATGTTCGGCTTCTCCTCCCCCAGCTGGTTTTCGGTGGTCACAGCCCAGGGTCTAGTGGGCTCTAGTTCAGGAGCTGGCACTGGGGCTGAAGTTAATGGTGCCCCTTCCTCCAGCCCTGTAGGGTCCGATGCAGGTAACGTTGGCTCCAGCTCTGCCACGGGTGGTGGGGCTGGAGCTGGAGCTGGCTGTAGCCCAGGGGCTGGTTCTGGCTCTGGCTCTGGATGTGGCAGGAGCTTTGGAGCTGGCTCTGCAGCAGGATAAGGAGAAAGTTTCACCCACACACCTGACAGTTTCTGTGCCTTTCTAAAGACAGGAAGGACTCCACTGCCTTTAAGGGAACTCTAGCCCATGAACCTCAATACAGACAGTCTTCTCAGACTCCAGTCCCCTCACCTTTCCGTTTGGCCTCAATGGCCTTGAGGTGCTCCAGGTGGCCTGGCAGAAGGTAGGCATGGCCCTCCACATGTGAGCCACCAAAGCTGACGTGCAGAGTGGCCAGCTGCAGGGTCCAGCATGGAAACTGTAGGGGCTCCCTGCAATCCTGCCCTTGGCCCAGCCAGGTTCCCAGCAGGAAATAGATAGCACTGCGGGGAGGCAGATGGGCCAGAGAGTCAGTGGCCCGGCCTTTCCTTAAACACTGCCCGCCCAAGGCACTCTTGTTAGCATCTGGGCCCCTGTGCCATCCCCTCCCCCTCCAGAGGAGGGGCCCATCCCAGCCCTGAGCCCCGGCTGACTGTCCTGGCAGTGGCAGGCCTGCTCATCCAGCAGGCTGAACACAGAGTCTGTGAGAGTCTCTTGTTCCCACCGACACTCTCCTCCCCAAGGGTCTGGACACAGCCCACCCCAGCCCTCCATGCAAATGGGCCACTGGAATGAAGACACCAGCACATCTGTGAGCAGCTTGCTCACACACCTCCTACTATGGACCTGGTGGTGCCGCTCACAAGAGGTGGATGTGGAGAAAGGGAGGCAGAAGGAGCTGGGACTCTGCTGGGATTGGGTCTCTAGGAGGCAACTCAGCCCAGCCTCCCTTCCTGTTCTCAGGGGGCCTGGGCCCCATGCATAGCTCTCTTTGAGTCCAGCCCTGCTGGAGTGGAAGCCACCAGAACTCAGCCCTCCCATGGGAATCACAAGATGGGTGAGATGCAGGGTTCTCCCAGGCCTGACCCGGCCACAGCCTCCGTCCTCTCCCCGCACTCTGTTTGCTAGAGACAGGAGGCCCTCGGTCTGCACCCAAAGACCACTCACTTTGGGAGGTGGTGCTGTCCTCCAGCATCCTGCACACAATGGGCCAAGCTGCCTCCATGTGTCCCAAAGGGGATGAGGGCATCGGCCGGGATGGAGGGTAGATGGGACCTGTGAATGATGTCAAGTGTGACTGACTGACTCTCAGATTAGAGGAGAGGCCCAGGGAGGCTGTCTGCTTCATTCATTGAGTGACACTTAGTGTGTCCAGATGCCCTGTGCACAGTACGCCCTTCATAGACATTGTTAAATGAACTCCAACCTGAACCACCCCAGGTGTCTGAGTAGGCCTGGGGCCCCTCTGGGGCCCCAGAGATCCCTAAATGGCTACACCAAAGACAAGCACCAGGACCAGCTGGATGGCATCTCAAACTCCTTGACAGGATGCTCTCCAGGTGTTTTTCCAAACTCAAAAAGCCACAAGCCAGTGAAGGGAGAGGAAGACTACTTTCCGTGGGGGACAGAGAAATAATCAACACCAGCAACCACAGCATGACCCACCACCCTCTCTGCAGAGCCAGGCACCAGGGCAGCACCTGGAGGTCTGATCCCATTCATCCCTGGGAGAAGCCTAGCAAGTTCATCCTCTGCCACCCCACATTTCAGAGGAGCCAACTCAGGCTCAGAGAGATGTGGTGACATTCCCAAGACAAGACACAGCTGGCAGTGGGCAGAGTCACCACTGTGCTGAGGAGGAGGTGGGCAGTCACCTGGGAAACAGCTGGTCCAGCACCTGGTGGGCTGTGCTGGAGCCTGAGTAGCTGCAGAGGGAGGTGATGACACTGCAGAGGACTCTGCTGGGGAAGGCTGGCAGCACAGACTCTGAGAGCCTCTGCATCGTGCCTGCCTGGAGGACACGCATCCTGCAGGCCTCAGTGACAGACAGAGTGGACTCATCTTCACTCTGGGTGGGACGAGGAGGGACACAGAGTCAGGGTCACCACTGCGAACCACCAGCATTATCGAGGTCTGCAGCTGACCCAGGAACTCCTAGCCCCTCCCAGACGTGTGCGACAGGAGACACAGGAGCTCCCACACTCAGCAAGGTTCTGGGCTCTCAAAGTACAATCTGACTTTGGTCCTGCGAAGGACTCCACATTGATCTCCCTCGAGGCCATTTGCTCGCTGAGGGACAACACACCTCCCTCTGTGCAGAGCACCAGCCCAGTGAATCCTCAACAGACATGCCCTCTCTAGAGAGGAGAACAGAGGCTTAGACATGCCAGGTGGCTTCTCTAGGTCCTGTGGGTCAGAACTGAGAACCGCCCAAACTGGCGGCTGAGGGCCAGCCCCTCTAACTGCCTGAGGCTTCATCGGACCCTGACCCGGAGGGAAATGTTATGTGGCCACCTCACCCCTCCCAGGTATGGAAACAGTGTACAGGGCAGTGACACACTCTGAGAATCCCTTTGACTTCCAAAACACGCTGATGGTTATCTCTCTTACATTAAAGGGAGTTTGGAGACCCTCATTATCAAGGTTCCATTTTCCAAAAAAGGCAAAATTCAAAGATACTCAGGGCCTATTGGGAAGTGACAACGACAGCAACGTTTTCTCTAATCTTCCTAGGGAAATGCAAAGAGTGCCCTCCTACCCTCCTATGCAGCTGGTGGGGAGAAGCAGAAGTCCAGATTCCTTTGGGAATGGGACTGTGGGACACTCATGGGGGACAGCCCTGTTAGGGTCCCAGGAGAACGGCAGTTTGAGGTTGGATTCTGGGCCGGCCCTGGTTATCTCAGGGTTCTGGGTGGGAAGACCCCTCTGTGCCCACTCTCACCTCAGAGCAGCCCTGGTTATTGATGATGGTGCGGTGCAGCTGGTCCCTGTCCAGGGAGATGGAGTACCCGAAGCCATCCGCCAGCTCTTCGACCACCTCCTGCGTGCAGCTCTGCAAAGACAGTGCCCGAGATCCCGGCCGGGAGGTCTCAGGGGCCTGCCTCGACTTGGCCACAGGAGGAAACCCCAGCACAGATCAGGTACCAAGCAGCATTTGCATAGACCTCCAGCCAGGGAGGGAATGAGATGACAACCGGATGGCTCGGGACTAACCTATGGGTAGAGGAGCTTGGTCCCCAGCACCCACTCTCCCATCCTGCTAGCCACCACCTAGGCTGGGAACATGACACACTGCCAGGCTTCCAACACCGAGCAAACGGCTCCTACCCAGGGTGGGTCCCCGCTCTGCCCCGCCGTCCCTCACTCACTCCCCTCAGACACACAAGTAGGCTCAAAGGGGTGTGCGGGTGGCATTCAGTTTTGGCCTAACCCGGATGGCCTGCCCTGTGTTACCTGAGTGCTCCTCCTGCCAATTGGACAGAGGCGGTGCAGGTGAGGGCCAAGCCAGTGTCTATAGTGACTGAAAAGGCTCTTTTTCTTGGCTTTCCTGAAGCCAGAGCCTCCACAACTCGGGAGACAGCAGGAGAACATCCTCTTGTCTTCAGTGTCGCCACTCAAGTGGGCTCGATAGGATGCTATGTCTAGAATGTGGGCGCCTGGAGACCAGTGTGCTAAGTTCTGTTGGGGTCTGTCTCCAAGGAAGTGAGGTCACTTCCTCAAGGTTCCCTTACCTGGGCCCCTTCCTTCAATCACACCCACCGAAAACCTCTCTGGGATCTTGGCTGCTCACCCTCCTTGCCCATGTCACCTCCAGAACTGTACACAAATAGCCAGCACAGATCCCAAAACAGGACCTTGAGATGGAACCAGGGTGCCAGCTTGAGGACATGCAGCTGAGTTCCGACCTCTTTTTTCCTACAAGCTCTGTGTCCTGGAAATGCCAATGGGCCTCCCAGGGCCTCCTCAATCACCCAACCTGCACAATGGGGACGAGGCCAGAAATATCTCCCTCCGGACGTCCTCAGGTGTAGAAGAGACAATAGCGACAACACCTGTGGTCTGGTTTGCATGTGTCTGATGCACACACTTAGAGATGAAAGAATGACAAGAGGGGGTGGGATGTAGTGTGGAGTACCCCTCAAAACAGGCCTGGGTTCCAGCTGTGTGACCTTGAGAAAGTCACTGCCCCTCTGGGCCTCGTTTCAAGGTCTGCAACTTTAAGAGGTGGAAATTAGCGGAAATTCAGATATTTCCATTCACTGGCATGAACCTTGCACGGTCTCCTGTTTGACTTAGAATCAGACCCAAGTGCCTCATGTCGGCCTATGTGGTGGGCAGCCTCCACCATGGCTTCCAGTGCTCACTGCCTTCTGCTGTGCATGTCCTTGTGGAACCACAAGTGGTCAGGAACTGCCTTCTGAATAGAATGCAGCCAAGGTCATGGGATGGTCTGCAACCCAGGGTTAAGAACAAAAAGCCTGGCCCTTCCTTCTTACTCATTGGCTTTAGTCCCCTCCCTCTTTCCCCCCTTCTGTTTCCATCTCTCTCTCTCTCTGTCTGCATCATATATCTCTGGAACTGGGGGAGCAAGTGTGCATGTTTTCAGTTGCCCTATGTAGAGGCTCCATAGGAGAGAATGGAGGGAATGATCGGCCAACAGACAGGCAGGAACTCAGACTTTCAGTCCAAACAAACCCCGTCAGCATGCATGTGAGTGAACTTGGGAGCAAACCCTCCCCGTGTCGAGCCGCAATAGAGCCGCAGCCCCTGCTTCACAAAGACCTTGAGGCAGAGGCACCCAGCTAAGCTGTGCCCCATTCCTGGCACACACACTTTGTGAGATGTTAAGGATTTGTATTTTCTAGGTGCAATGTCTTAGAGCAGTGTCATCAGAGAGTGACGGGAAAAGCACAGTCTGCCAGTTCCTGCCTTCTGGCCCTGCCTGTCCCCATCTGCCCTCCTCTCTCTTCTCAGGCTCCTTCCAGCTACACCGCCATCTTTCTGACCTTGTCTGGTCAGACCCACTTCTTCCTGTGAGCCTCTGTGCCAGCGGTGCCTTCTCCCTGACACTCAAACTGTTCCCAGACACAGGCAGGCGTGCCTCTCATCTGGCACCCTGCTCACAGCAAATGTCACCCCTATGATGCCTTTCAGAGCCTCCCAGGCACAGGCTCCACTGTCACAGGTCTCCCACCTGCAAGGGCATCTCATGATGTCCTCCTTCTTGGTCTCATCTGGATAAAGTGAGTCCATGAAGGAGGGCTTTCTGCTTGGCGGACGAGGAGGCAGCTTCTTCCGGTTTCCTCAGGATCATGACTGTCTCTTCTGGGCTGAATGTTTCCCCTCCCAAGTCCATTGTGAAAGGAAATTCTCATTCCCTTGCTTTCAAGGGTCTGGTTTCCCCAAGAACACAGGGAGACTCCCCTCTCCCTGGAATGCAGCACCAGCCCCTACACCCAAAGCCTGAAAATTAGCACCCAGCTTGAAACACAACCAGATCCTGAAGTCACTTCCTGCTGAGGCCCCCCATCCATTTTGTAACCCCATTGTAACTCCTTTGCTCACCTTTCCCCTGAGA
The DNA here is from genome assembly GCF_041296235.1 of Equus asinus. Classification (NCBI taxonomy): domain Eukaryota; kingdom Metazoa; phylum Chordata; class Mammalia; order Perissodactyla; family Equidae; genus Equus; species Equus asinus. The sequence goes on from NW_027224823.1 coordinate 162,150, forward strand.
CACAGCTCCCAGCCTGCCCTTGGCTTCTTACAGGAACAGTGGGATTTCCCAGAAGCACTCCCAGCCTGGGCAAGAAATGTTTTGAAATGTTCTCTATGTATTTTCCAGGACATGGGATATGGGGAGAAGTCATTTTGGTTGTGTATGTGCAACAGTTTTGATGCGAATAGCATCTTTTTCAGACAGAGATCAAAGAGTGGGGCTACCGGGTGTAACAAGAAAATGGATACACTGAGCCATCGTCTTCATGGTGTGAAGTCTTAGAGAGCAAAGAACATGGTTAAGAGCAGAGAATATGGAGCCAACATCTTATGTTCAAATTCCACCTCAATCACTTCCTAGATATTGGTAGAGGGCAAAGTACTTACCTCATTGGTGCCTCAGTTTCTTCATCTGTTGTTGGCAAGAAGGATAAGCGTACCTAATTTGTGAGGATATGGAGAGTGCTAAAGGAGTTAATGTTTCAAAACACTTGCAACATCCAGCACATTGCATGCCCTGTACACATACATTATAAATGAAATGCAAATGTTCTTCTGACGCTGTCTGTTTGCTCCAGAGGGGAGACTAGGGGCTGGAAGGATGTAGACAGCACTCCCTGAGACAGGATGAATCGATGAATGAACAACACTGTTGAAGGCATTACCAATGGCACATCCGCCTCCCTATGGACATTCCCAAGGACAATCACACCCAAGCATCCCTCCTCCGTCCTGCATCGTCTTCTGGGCTTCTATCCAGGAATCACGGGGGCTTCTTGAACCCTGGGACCCACACCCACCTCAGGTTCTCTTCTCTCTGACAGCAAACCCCAGGCCTTGTCCTAATGGCTGCAGCCCACAGGCTCTGAACTGACATCCTTTTCTTCACTTGAGGGAGACATGTCATTCCCAGATCTGGGCACACAGAGTGTCAGCCTTGGAGGAAATGCCTCCCTGGCCAGTGGCAGGTGGAAGAGCGCCGTGATGGAGTAGGATTTGGGGAGAGTCCTCCAGGTGTGGTCAGAAGGGGCCCAGCCAGGGCATTTGTCAGCAAGGTCTGGTTGGTGGACCTTGGTGGCAAAAGAGTGGTGGGGGCAGCATGTTTTAGAGGTCCTGGCATGAGACAATCCACAGGATGGTCATGAAGTCAGAATCAGCCTAGTGAGGTCCAGCTCAATCCACTGTCATCTGTTCCCTGACTGGCTCACTAATCCAGGAGTGATTTACAAGGGCGATATTCGTCTTCTACCATCTTTTCGTTGATTGGCAGGAGCTAGTATTCTTTACAAAACTTGTGTATTTTTACATAGGAAACGATAGGTGAGTTCTGTAACAACCCTTCTTGCAAAGTTCTCACTAACGTATTGAGTCTCTAACAGAATCCACCACTGGGAACTTCACCAAAGATCCTGACCTTTACTCTCTGGTTTTAGATCTTCCTGATTGGTAAATTTTCTTGACTCCTGGCTCCTTTCCTGAGGTCGTCCACTTAGAACAATGTAGGACTGCAACCTCTTGCCACTTGAGAAGTAGTGGTTCAACTCTATGATGATGTTGGTCTTACTTTCTAAGTGTGTGTGTGTGTATGAGACTGTTGTCTGCATCTTGCCACGTGGGTCAGATTGACTCCTTTCCTTGGAAAAGTTGTCCCTAACCACTTTCTCTGGGCTTCATTTTCACGTCTTGAACAGTGCTGTCCAACAGTAGAATTTCACACTCTATCTAATGAAATTTAAACTTTTTTTAAATACTGACATTTAAAAAAGTAAAAATAAACAAGTGAAACTAATTTTTAATTATATATGTAAACCCATTATAACCAAGATATTACCATTTGTCCAGGCAATCTATATAAAAATTAATAGTGAGATAGTTCACATTTTTTTTTTATTGGGATCAACAAATCCATTTACATAGTCTCCATTTGTAAGTTGAAAGTTTTTACATACGCAGAACCTGGGCTGACGTGTTAGAGAGGAAATAAAGCAGAACAGGCATAAGTAACGATCACTGTCAATCCAGCTCAGCACGAACACTCACCACTAACAAAAAGGCTGTCCCTGAGCAGGGAGTAGAGGCCCCTCGGGGTGACAGGGTGGATCAGCTGGTTCAGCACCCAGGAATGCTGCTCTCTGTCACATGGGGTCTCTGTCACACTCTCCATCATGAGCCATGGGGTCAGGGTGGTAGGTGCAGACAGCTTCCACGCTGGTGGCTGCCCCATCGTCTGCAGGCCTGGGGAGAGAGGAATGTGAGGACTCTAGAGAGATGTCCTTAATCCTCTGATAATGGGGGCCAGAGGGAGGGAGGAGCAAATTGGCAGTCAGTGGGAAGAGTGAAAACTGGGGTGGTCACCGAAAGTGTTCATGACTCTCAAATGCTCAGAAAAGGGACTTCCCTGAGGGAGATCAGTCTACAGCCCAAGACAAGGGGCCCAGGCTGCTCTTCTTGAACAAGGATCCAAGCTGGGGAGGAGGCAGGAGGACGACGAGCAGGAGAGACAGCAGGTGGAGAGTGGCTGGCTGGGACTCATCCAGCCAGGAGCTGCTGACACCAGGGTCTCATTAGGGGCTGCAGGCCTCTCTCAGTGGAGTTCAATGTGGCTGAGCTCTTGCTCATGTCTGTCAAATACTGGATGTTGGAGAGGGTGGAACTGAGTGTGAGGGCCTTCAGGTCGTGTCCCTTGGCTGCAAGAAGAGAGGGGGAGAGATGGCCATCACTGAGAGCTGAGCTGAGACCAGATCAGAGTCCTGAACTCAGTATCATCTGTTGCCTTTGCTCCCAGTGGAACCACCACCCAATGCTGTGCTCATCCAAGTCGAAGCCAGCATATCTCTCAGCTCCTCCTCCCTCACCTGCCAGTAACACCAATTGCACTTACAGATTGCTCCTCAATGCGTTCCTTCTGTTCATTCACGTCCCAGGTAGGTCTTACCTTTTCTCACCGGAACCAACACCCTAACATGCTCACTGGATGCATTGTCTAAAGGATGTTCTCTGCCTTGAACATTAGAAGCATTTTTCTGAAGTGAAGATCTCACTAGAACACTCCTGCTCTAGCATCACCCATGGCTCCCTAAGGCCTTCAGGGTTAAGTTCAAGCTTCTTGACCTGGCACTCAAAGCCCTTGCACATCTGGCTCCTGCTGACTCTTCAGCCTTATTGATCCATTCACTCTGAGTTAGGCTTTGTGCTTCAGGCAAACCAAATTCCTGTCAATTCTCCCATACACTATGCTGTTTTTGCCTACAGGGCCATTGCTCATGCAATTTCCTCTGCCAGGAACACGCTCCACACCCTATTTCCCTATATAACTCCTACTCCTTCTTAAAGACCCCAATTGGGCAAAACTTCCTCCAGAGAGCCCTTCTCACCCAAAGGATGCCAGGTGCTTCTCCTCAAAACATCCCACCTTGTATTAGAATTTTCTGTGACTTTCACAAGACCAGGGGCTCTCTGAGGGCTGCATCAGATTGAAATATTGGTATAATCCTTGTGATCAGCATGCTTGCCCTCAAAGCAGAATTGCACACCTCGGCTTCCCAGCTGCCCAGTAAGAATTGGGCAGTGGAGTTGTGGGGCTGGAGAGCTCCTCTGGGGAAGGAAGAGGGGCCCCCCCTAGGCCTGTGGTGGCTTCTGGTTGCTCAAGCAATGAGGAAGTAGGCAGGAACATGCTGCCCGGCTCAGGAGCTGTGGAAAGGGCTGTCGTCCGGGAGAGACAGAGACCCCACACAGTGGGTGAAGCCACACAGGCTCATCTGCACTCCAGCAGTGGCTGTCCCAGGACAACCATTCACAGGTGAGCCATAAATGTGAGTGACAGAAGGAGGGATTGTGTGAGTAGAGTGATGTTCGAGCCTGTGAGTGAGATGAACCCAAGAGAGACAGTGTGCTTGAAGAAGAGAGAGACGCGACAAAGAGATAGGTAGAGGCACAGATAGAGGGGATACCTGGATGGACAGAGGAAGAGCGGACAAATGGAGGGTCACAGGGAAAGCAGGAAGAACAAAGACAAGGAAGAGAAGTTGAGACATGGGAGGAAAGAGGATGGAAGGAGAGAAGGAGAAACAGGCGAACAGGCAGGAGGACAGTTGGACAGATTGATACCTGGACAGATGCTCGGGTGGATAGATGGAAGGAAGGAAGGAAAGAATGGAGGGAGGGAGGGGGGAATGAAGGATAGAAGGAAGAGAGGAAGGAAGGAGTCTGAGAGGAGGGAGAACTGGGAAAATCACCTGCCCACGTTCAGAGGGTGCTTTAAAGGGAGGGTAAGGCTGAGAATACAGGACCCCTAACTCCCAGGCTTGTGTCCACCTGTCCCAATGCTGCCTGTTATTACTCGTAGAGACGGGCATATGGATGTAAACGAAACCTTGAGCCCTACCCTCACAATACACAAAACTCAATTCCTGGACACTTTGACCTAAAGGGGAAAGGTAAAATAATGAAACTTCTAGAAGACAACATAAGAAAACATCCTCGGGACCACAGGGTAGAAAAAACTTCTCAAAGAAGACACACACACACAGACACACTCTCCATAAAAGAAATATCGGTAAACTGGGATTCATTAAAATTTAGGCTTTCGGTTCATCATAAGACACATTACAAGAGGGAATTGGCGAGTCACAGGATGCGAAGAGATTGTCCCAGTTCCAATATTCAACAAAGGATTCACATGCAGAATACAGAAAATCTTCAGCATATTTATTAGATAAAATGCAGTGAAAGAGATACATATTAATGCTGGTTATTTTAATGAGCCACATTTATTTTACAAGGACAGTGAACAAAGCAATCTGAAAAGCAGGGGGTGAAAAATGAACAGGAGATAAACAGAATCCCAGGAGGGTTTGGAAAAAGCAATAGAAGCCCTTTACATAACAGTTCATTGGCCTTAGAAAAGGAAGGTACTACTGGATTGTGTTAGGAAGTCAGATTGAAATATCTAGTGGCTTCAGTGGAAAAATAAGATAGGAAAAAGTAACTATGATAGTTATTTGATTTTCCTCCAAATGACTTTATCCCTTAGAGAGCAAGGCACTTTCCTTTTCAATCATCAACACATCAAAGTTTAATTTCCCTCCATTTAGCCTTTTTCGTGGCCATAGGTTAGAAGCAGCAAAGGGGCTCAGCAGGCTGAACCAGTCTGCAGACATACTCTGTCCTGTTCCACACTGGCTCACACACGTGCAAAGTGGGCGCTTCTCACAGGGGAAAAGCCTGCAGGGCTGAGGGGCAGACACCCCTTGGACCCTGTTTGTTTGTACCATTGGAAATTTCTCCTGAGTCCCTACTCAAAAAGGAAGTGGGTGCGGGGTAGAATAAGAAGGCCATATATTTGAAGGAAATAGGAGAAAATATTTCATTGTGAAAGTAATAAATGTTGCTTTTCAGAAGTCATGTGTATGTTGAAAGTCTATGTCTTAAGGTACCATAATGAAACAATGTACACCTCATCTTCTCCCTCTTTTATCTGAGCATAAGGTTAAAATCCATGAAATTCCTAAGATTAAAAAAACACACAAAAATCACAAGGAAATTTTTGGAGGTCATGGATGTGTTCAGCACTTGGTTGTGGGGATGATATGACGGGTGTATGCATATGTCCAAACTAATCAATACACATATAGAAAACGTGTGCATTTTTTGTCTATTACTCATACCTCAACAGAGCTAAAAATTCAAATAAATTCCTAAGTTTACTTTTTGAGGGTGTATAAAAGTCAAAATTTCTAATAAAATTCAGATTGTTAATTTCTGAACATAAATAGCATTCCTGCTTTGATGGGTGACCCCACAACTCTCAAAAAAATCAAGAGCAGTTGCTACTGTCAATCTCAGTGGAAGTTATTTTCAACACCTCACCCCCTTCTTTACACCTCATTATTTAAAAACCAAGGAAATAGTCTTCAGCTTTTAAAATGAACGAGTAAATGAGTCAGCTTGACATTATACTTTATTCAAGATTTAATGTTAAGTAAAGGAAATAACTGAGCATGAGCAGAATCCCTTCCATAACTCATCTTTTCTCCTATGCTGATAATAAAAATGACACTCTACTTAAACGTAGTTTGCATGATATATTCTCAAGTAAATATACTTAACTGCTGGACATTTGATTTCATTTTTTTCTTTTTTTAATCAATAATTTACACAAAAAAATCAATTTAGGAGATAAAACGTATTGCTATTTAGAATTACTTCCTGATTGTAAATTACTAGAAGTGTAAACATGAAGTCAACGCTAAGGACGTTTTAAGTCCTTTAATACATTTTGCCAAATTTCTTTTTTAGAAAATAATGTTAATATAGGACTTTAAGTTTGAGAGACCTGTTTCATGACACCCTAATCTGTTGAAGGATAATTTTGAGATTCTTATTCAATTTCTTCATATTCATCTATAAAACTTATTTGGCGTCTTTCATCTTTTTAACATTTTCATCTTTTTAACTTTCAAAGGTTTAACTTTCCAAGAGACGATTTTTTAATGATGAGCTAACTGATGAATTTGTGCACCGACTGTTTTTTTGAGACTGAATATACAAATGGACAAAGGCCAGATCATATATGACAGTATAACTCTGACCCCCAACGTGGGAAGCAAACATCCCAAGAAGCCAAGTCACAGCCCCTGCAGCATTCAGCACAGAACAGTCAGCACTTGGTCAGTAACTGCCAGTTTCCAAAACTCTCGTTCTGCTTTCAACACAGGACCGCCAGAGAAAGCCACGTATGCTCCCTAAACCATCACATAGGATGCCTGCCTTCTACTTAGTGACCTCCAGCTTCCCCACGTCAACAACTTCCAATCAGGCCACCCCTCCCCCACTCCCCTGACCTCTGCCACCCTCTCCCCTCCCTTTCCCTTCTCTCCTCTTCTTGTGCATGCAACAATCCTCTCCTGTCACATTACAGTCTCTGCAATATTTTTAACGTGTGATAGAACAGTTCCTCCCTCAGAGTTCTTCCTGGTCCATATTTTCCTAGCTTAGCTTATGCGTTTATTTTTTCCATGTAGGATCATTTATCTAACTCAACAGAAAAGCTCGTTAAAATTTTTATTGGCATTATATTCAATTTATAAAGTAATGGGACTGACCATTTAATGAAACTTCCTAACTTAGAACATAGACTGACTTTCCATTTGCCAACTATTTTTAATTGAAATTTATAGTGTGATCGTTGTAGATTCCACACTGCTGTAAGGAATATCTCCAAAAGTTCCAGTGTACACTTTACCCAGTTCCTTACAATGATAACATTCTGCAAAACTATAGGACGATACCACAGCCAGCTTGTTGGCATTGATACAATCCACTATCTTATTCAGATTTCTTCAGTTTTACTTGTACTAATTTGTTCCTGTGTATTTAGTTCTGTAAAATTTTATCAGATGTGCAAGTTTGTGTATCCATCACAGCTAAAATAATGACTAGTTTTATCACCACAAGGTATTCTTGTATTGCCCATTAAAAAATAAACAGATGTTACTTTTTAGAGCAGTTTTACATTTACAGCAAAATTTAATGAAATATACAGTGTTCTCATATAGTCCCTGCCCCCACATATGCATAACCTTTCTGTTGTCAATACCCCTCATCAGAGTAGTATACTTCTCACAATTGATGAACATACATAGGCACACCATTATCACTCAAAGTCCATAATTTACATTAAGGTTCACTCTTGGTGTCAGAGATCACTAGGGTATAAATCTGTGGCCCATTTCTGGATTCTCTACTCTGTTCCATTGATTTATGTAGCTGTCCTACAATGAAAATGACGATGCTGTGATTACACTATCTACAAGGCAATACTAAATATTGTTAAAGTGTTTACTGCCACATTATTCTTCCTGTCACGATTGTTTTAGCTACTCTCAGCTATGTGCCTTTCTATATAAATTTTAGAAAAAGGTGTCTCTGTCTACAAACTGTGGTGGAATTTTTATTAGAATAATATTAGACCTATAGATCAATTTGGGGATAATTGAGACCTGTACTCTTTATTCTATCCAGTAGTATGGTGAGGACTGCAGAATTCTCAGCACATAACAACTCCTTCCAAACCCCCACACCAGGAGGAGACTCAACCAAACTCTGGCGTGGCTTCTAGCAGCATAAGGCTGTGTAACCGGAATGACTCCAGCCCACCATTAAAATGCCTTCCTGAGAGCTCAAAGCTAACAGAAAAATTTGCTATTTATTTTAGTCAACACCCAATTATAGGCCTCTGATCCCCCTCCTTAGAGTATTTACTAAAGAGGGCTTACAACTGTCGATATGTATCTCTCACAATTCTCTAAAGGACCTAAGAGCCACTCCTTTGAAATACGATCATTAAGACAGATAGAGACTCTTTCTCTCAACTTCTGAGTGAGGATAGAATCCTAACTTTGATAACTGCAAAGTAACGAACACAGTGGGGCTAATCACAGTTACACTGACCAACCTTTGTACTTTTTCACTTCTTTGACTCCACTGAGCCCCTGAACCCTGCTCCTTCATTCCCTTTAAAATTCTAAATTCACCTGCGTACAAATCTGAGCGCAGCTCAGCTTCTGTGAGCCGTTACTGAATAAAATCTGCTTTCACCACTTTAACTAATGTCTGTTGCATTTGTCTTTGACAATAGTAAGGCTCTCAATTTATTTGCATCTTCTTTAATTACCGTAATCGGTATTTTATAATTTTCAGCATCAGATCCTGTACACATGTTCCTGAATATATGCCTGAATGTTTCATGTTCTTCGGAGTGGTTTTAAATGATACAGCATTTTCAAGTTTATCATCTGCAGGTTCATCATTAGTTGTAGAAATAAAATGGTCTTTTGTGTGTTGATCTTGTACTTGGTGAACTTTTTGTACTCATGTATTAGTTCTGATTTTTTTTTTTTTGTAGATTCCCAGACTTTTTTACACAGACAACAATGAAACTAAGAATGGTTATATTTTTCCTTTCTAAACTCTATGGCTTTTATTTCCTTTACTTCTGTTATTGCCAGAAGCTTCAGTATTTTATTGAATAAGAATAGTGAAAGTGGTATTCCTTTCCTTGTTCCTTATTATGGGGAGAATCCTTTAGTCTTTCCCTGTTAAGCATGAAGTCAACTGTGCATTTTCTGTAGATGACCTTCAACAAGTGAAAGTAATTTCCATCTATTTCAAACTTGCTAGAAAATTTTATGACAAACAGGAGTTCGATTTTATCAAATGTTTTCTCTACATCTCTGGCTTATTAACAAGTCTTGACCTTAAACAAATAGACAGCCAGTTATTTCTCTGGCGAAAATTGGTTTACCTGGGATTAGCAAAGAATAGCCATTTGGAGTGTGAAACCATGGCAAGCTATGCAGGAGCACCCAGCAAGAAAGAGAGGAGAAGCTCTTTTATCTCAGAGTGGGGAAAATTGGGGGGCTATTGGACACAGTCTTGAGGGCAGTGGCTTTTCATCGGCAGAGTTGTGACAGTCTCTCCTTGGCTTAGTTTCTGACTGGTCAGGAAGAGAAAGTCTTTCTTCTTCCTGTTGCACTGCGCCTTTGACATAGGGCATGAGAACTCCCTCTATTAGCCTTCCAACACTATTTCAACTACGTTTCCGTTTATTAACTTTCACATGTCCCCATTTTGATTGTGATATTTCTCTGAAAGCATTGTTGATCTGCAGTCAGATTTTTCCAGTTTCAGTAGCCTCTCGTCCCTCGAGGCCAGGAAGGACCTTCTCTGGGAGTCATGTCCCATGTTGGAGGAAAAACACACAGATTGGAAACCTATCGTGGCCACATTTGAGGAACACGGAGTGAGAGGAAGGAGAACTCTCTGGCACTTTTGACCTAAAGTTTGCGTGTTATCAAGATCATAGGCATTGGAGATGATCTGAAGTGTCATGTCATCATCAAAGGTTTGGCAGACAAACTTCCAACAGACCTGGTCCGGACACCTTGGAAACCTTCGCATCAGATACTGTCTGCTTCCATTTGGAGAAATCTTTATTTTTAAGTCACCAAATGATGTGCAGTCCCCCAGGGTTTTGTGCTTTCTTTAGGTGTGTCACATGAATCCAAGTCTTGAGTTTTGTGGCAAAAAGCTTGGCTGGCAGTGCCCGATCGAGGAAAATACTATCATCTTGGTTGAGTTTTGTTAGTTTGAAATTTTAGGTAAATTGTTCCTTGTTTTCAAGTTGTTAAATTTATGAGAATGGAGCTGTTTATATTATTTTCAATGGCTGAAGAACCTGCAGTGATCTATCCCTCTAGTGTGTCTCAGGCCTTTGAGGGTGAAGAGGCTTCCCCAAAGCATCTTGTGGCAGAACCTTGTTTGCTGTTGGCCCCTAACAGCTTGAGTGTATCTGGGTTGGGGAGGAGACAGAGACTTCCAAGAACAAGTTGTTTCTTCTTGAAGGAATGCTGAAGATGCCCAAAGTATGGTACTTTGACAGACAAATTATTTGGAGCCAAAAGCAATCGAGAGCCAGCAGATGCAGGAAAAACTCTTGATCTCCACCTTGACTGCTTTAAATGAAGGATAGACTTCCTCTTTAGAAAGGAAATTTATGTTTCTAAAGGAAATTTCCATTAGTAAAAGCATCTGCACCAGAAAGAGAATGACTCAGAGAATTTTTTTTTGAGGAAGATTAGCCCTGAGCTAACATTCCCCACCAACCCTCCTCTTTTGCTTAAAAAGATTGGCCCTGAGCTAACATCCGTGCCCATCCTCCTCTACTTTATACGTGGGATGCCTGCCACAGCATGGCTCAATAAGTGTTGTGTAGGTCCGCACCTGGGATCTGAACTGGTGAACCCCAGGCCATCAAAGCAGAATGTGTGAATTTAACCCGTGTGCCACCAGGCCAGCCCCTAGAGAATTTTTTTTTTTTTTGAGGAAGATTAGCCCTGAGCTAACTGCTGCCAATCCTCCTCTTTTTGCTGAGGATGACTGGCCCTGAGCTAGCATCCACGCCCATCTTCCTCTACTTTATATGTGGGACACCTGCCAGAGCATGGCGTGCCAAGTAGTGCCATGTCTGCACCAGGGATCAGAACCGGCGAACCCCAGGCCACCGAAGCAGAACGTGCGCACTTAACCAGTGAACCACCAGGCCAACCCCTAGAGAATTTTTTTAACTGAGAGATTTATCTGCATAACAAGGCAAGCTTTATTTATTATACATTTTTTCCCCTCCTCTTCCCATAATTTTTCTTCAGCCACTTCCTGCTGCTGCTCACCCAGATGGCTGCCTGCTTCCAAGCTCCCCCATGTGCACCCAGTGTGGACTGGACTTGCAACCTGCAGCTGGTGTGGAGCTGCCTGCTCGAGGGCTGCAGAGCACCATCCTAAGTCTCATCCCCAGCATGACCTACATCGCCAGCAATACTCAGGATCTGCCTCCACTGCACAGGATTGGGGCAGCTGCACTGATGGTTCAGATTGTGGGCAGTACCCAGCCCAATTCCCACCCACTTTTGTTGACCACACACCTGTGCTGTTTGCAGATGGTACAGATTTAAAAGAGAAGTCATATCCTGTCGTTAAAGCAGAACTGGTGGGCTGCCTTGAGGAATTTTTCAACACCTGTAAAACTAAAGAGAAACTAGGAGAATTATCAGAAGAGTTCTACAAAAATGAACTACTATTGATTGAAATGTTGAATATACATGTCCCTGCAGTTGCTAAATTGAGATGTCTTTTAGACAGTTCTCCTAGGGAAGATTTACTAGACATTCTGACATCACTTATCCAAACAAGCAACAGAAATGCTCCAAATTTTAGATACTGTGACTCTGGAGGAAACTGTCCAAGATGATGATACCACTGCTGGTGAAACAAATGCAAGAATTGAAATTGCTTTAAAAAAACAGAAAGCTTGGGGCCAGCCTGGTGGCACAGTGGTTAGGTTTGCATGTTCTCCTTCAGTGGCCTGGAGTTTGCCGGTTCAGATCCTGGGTAAGACCTATGCACCACTCATCAAGCCATTTTGTGGCAGGAGTCCCACATATAAAGTAGAGGAAGATGGGCATGGATGTTAGCTCAGGGCCAGTCTTCCTCAGCAAAAAGAGGAGGATTGGTGGTAGATGTTAGTCAGGACTAATCTTCCTCAAAAAAAAATGATAATAACAATAAAACAGAAAAAGCGAGAAAGATGATAATAAATGCATTATATGAATATGCCTCAATAGGATTTCACACATCCTAGGTACTTTATTTTCTGGCACATTGTTATGGGATATCATGCAGGTGATTTCGACATATCCTGTGTGTTTTCCATGCGTGTCCGACAGCTGATTCTGGCGCGTCCGGCAGGTAGTTTCAGTGAATCAGGCACCTGGTTCCGGCGTATCCAACAGGTGGTCCCGGCATGTCTGGTAGGCGATTCCAGCACATGTGACATGTGGTTCCGGTGTATCCGGCAGGGGATTTCGACGTGTCCGGCAGGTGGTTCCAGCATGTCCAGCACCTGGTTCTGGCATGTTTTGCAGGTGGTTCCGTCATGTCAGCACCTGGTTTTGGCATGTGTGACACCTGTGTCTGGTGTATCTGGCAGGTGGTACTCACAAGACTGGCAGGTGGTTCAGATGTGTCTGGAACCTGGTTTTTGGCATGTGCGACACCTGCATCTGGTGTATCCGGCAAGTGGTTCTCACAAGACTGACAGGTGGTTCAGGTGTGTCAAGCAGGTGGTTCTGGCATTTCAGGCACCTGGTTCTGGCCTCTGCTGTACCTGTTTCTGGTGTATCCATCACATGGTTCCAGCGTGGCTGGCACATGGTTCTGGCATATTCGGCAGGTGGCTTCAGCGTACTGGGTGCCTGGTTCCGGCGTATCTGACAGTGGGTTCCATGGTTTCTGGCAGGTGGTTCCTGCATGTCTGGCATGTGGTTCCGGTATGCTCTGAATGTGGTTCCAGCGTGTCCGTCAGGTGGCTACCATGTGTCCAGGACCTGATTCCGTCGTGTGCGGTTGGTACTTTCAGAGTGTCCAGGTGTTGGTTCCAGCATGTCTGGCCATTGGTTCCCGCATGTCCAGGGGTGATTCCGGTGTGTCCAGCAGGTTGTTCTGGCCTTTTCCAGAAATTGCTTCTGGCGTACCCAGGACCTGGTTCTGGTGTATCCGGCAGGTGATTTTGGTGTGTCCAGCAGGTTGTTCCGACGTGTTACGCTGGTGGTTCCGGCCTCTGTGGCACGTGTTTGTGGCATGTCTGGCACCTGACTCTGGCGTATACGGCAGGTGGTTTCAGAGTATCTGGTACCTGGTTGCGGCATATCCAACAGGTGGTTCCGAAGTGTCTGGCAGGTGGTTCCGGCGTGTCAGTGAGGTGGTTCCGGCATGTCCAGAAGGTGGCTCTGTCATGTCCAGTGGGTGACTCCGCCACTTCCCTCAGATGGTTCCGGTGTGTCTGGCAGGTGGTTCCTGTGTGACTGGCATGTGGTTCTGGTACGTTCAGAAGGTGGTTCCGGCGTGTCTGGTGGGTGCTTCCGGCATGTCCGGCAGTTGGTTCTGGCATGTCTGGCAGGTGGTTCCGGTGTGTCTGAGTGGTGGTTCCAGTGTGTCCGGCCGGTGGTTCATGCATGTCTGGCGGGTTTTTCCAGCATATAAGCTGCCTGTTTCCAGCGTTTCTGGCAGGTGATTTTGGCATGTCCAGCAGTGGTTCCGGCAAGTCAAGCAGGTGGTTGCAGCTTGTCCGGCACCTGATTCTGGTGTACTTGACAAGTGGTTCCGGCGTGCCCAGCATGTGGTTCTGGAGTTTCCATCAAGTGGTTCACGCGTATCTGGCAGGTGGTTCAGGGTGTCCAGCAGGTGGTTCAGGCATGGCCAGAATGTGGTTCCAGCATGTCCGGCGGGTAGTCTGACATTCTGAAGCACCATGCCAGGCACACTAAAACCAGATGTCCAACACGCCAGTACCACCTGCTGGACACGCCCGAACCACCTGCCAGACTTTTGTGAACCACCTGCCGGACACGTTGGAAGCACCTGCTGGATATGCCAGAAACAGTTGTGGCACACGCCGAAACCTGGTGCCGGACATGACTGAAGACCTGCCAGACACTATGGAGCCACATGCCTGATACACCATAAACAGGTGTCTCACACCTGAACCAGGTGCTGGACATGACTGAAACACCTGTTGGAGAAGCCTGAACCACCTGCTGGACGAGACTGAACCACCTGCCTGACACTCCTTAACCACCTTCAGGACACGCTGGAACCCTCTGGTGGACACGCCAGAACGACCAGCCGGACAAGCTAGAACCACTCGCCTGCCACATTGGAGCAATGTGCGAGACACGCCGAAATCACCTGGTGGATATGCTGGAACCGGGTCCTGGATACGCCAGAACCAACTTCAGAACAACATGCCGGACATGCCAGAACCATCACCTGGAGATGCTGAAACCACCAACTAGACTCGATGAAATCAGGTCCCAGACATGCCGTAGCCACCTGCCAGACATGCTGGAATCACCCGCCAGACATGCGGGAACCAACTGCCAGACTCACCGGAAGCACCCAATGGACAGGTCAGAACCACCTTCCAGACATCCCAGAAGCTCATGCCAGACACACAGGAACCCCCTGCCTGACACGCCGGAACCATCTGAATGATAAGCCAGTAGCACCCACCGGATATGCCAGAACAACCTGCCAGACAAAACTGAACCACGTGTCAGGCAAGATTGAACCACCTGCCGGATATGCCTGAACCTCTTGACAGACACTTCGGAACCACACGCCGGGTACGGCGGAACCACCTGTCAGATATGCCAGAACCAGGTGTCAGACACGCCGGAACCACCTTCCAGACAGGCCTGAACTACCTGCTGGACACACCTGAACCACCTGCCCGACAGTCTGGAACCAACTGCTTGACTCTCTGGAATCACCTGCCGGACAAGCCAAGATTCCCTGCTGGATATGACAGAACCAAGCTCCTTATACACCAGAACCACCCAGGACTCATGCTGGAATCACCCACCGGACACACTGGAACCACCATTAAGACACACCGGAACCACCCCCCACACACGTGGGAATCAGGTAGGGGACACAGTACAACCTGCTGCCGGATGGTCCGGAACCACCTGCCAGACACACTGGAACCAGGTGCCCGACACGCCAGAACCAACTGCTGGACACGCCAGAACCACCTGCCAGATTTGCGAGAACCACCTGCTGGATGCACTGGAATCACCGGACGGATACTCCAGAAACATGTGTCGCACACGCCAAAACCAGGGTCCAGACACGACTGGACCACCTGCAAGGCATGCTGGAACCACCTGCCAGACACGCCAGAACCACCTGTTGGATACGCCAGAACCAGGTGCCTGATTCGCAGAAACTACCTGCCGGACATGCCAGAACCAAGTGCCGGAAAAGGGAAAATAATACTGGGTGAACACTGGGTTTCACCCAGGGGTCAGTGATAGGGAGGGCAAGGAAAGAGACCTAGGAGTCCAGAAAAGCCAGACTGTGGACAAACAAGATTGATGTCGAGCATCCTCAACAAAAACAAATGACAAAAAAACAGACTCACCAACTCAAGAGGGGGCTTGACCGCATCTAAGGGGACCCCTCTCCGATCACAGACATAACACAAAGACAGACTCAGTGACTTCGGGGGGGAGCCTAAAAGCCCCACCTCATCATTCCAGAGGAGATTCATTCTCCAGAGGGATCCGGAACCCTAGACTAGTCAACAGGGATTGCTCCTGTTTCACCAGAGCCAAGCATCGTCCCATCCTGAGTAGCTGGGTCATGCAATCCTTCCATTCAGAGGGGACTCTCACTCCCCTGAGCCAGGCTACCCCCAGATGGGACTCAAACCCTGAAGCCAGACATTAACAGGAAGACTTTATGAGGCAACTTAAAGAAATAAATCTTATAGCCATGCTGTGCGGTTGGCGCCACTCACCTCCATTGAAAGATCCACAGAGCAAAGCGCTCAGTGCAGCTGCTGCTGGGTCTCCCGAGGGGGCGGAGACATCAAGCTGGCAACATGAGCACCACAAAGAGGCAAACCCGATATTGGGTGCCAATTTGTTACTGAAAGCAAAACGCGTTCCATCCTGGTGAGTTACATCAGACTCTCTACCAGAAGTAGTTGTCTCACAAAGTAAGCTATATTTGCAGCAAATAGGAGACCATGAGGAATCATTTCCAGAGTCATGGTGTCCCCAGACAAAGGGAAGGAGGGACATTTATTTCAGATGGGGAATGAATATTCAAAAGGGAGAGGTGAGTATCCTCTTGCACAGACTCAGATAGAAAGCATGCTTCCACACACACTGCAGGTGATGGTAACAAGGCCTACGCTCCTCCTGGAGAGAACTTAGCATTAAAAATAAGGCAAAGGTCATACATGTAGCTCTTGTGGGAAGGTCTGGTCTGGCACCAGGAGGTTGGTGATGGCATCTTCTTAACATAACAAAAGGAAAAAATTTGGAAAAAGTTAAATTCTTGTAAACCCACTCTTGAGTTCCTCAGGACAACTAGTCAGTGATAAGGGCAGGTCCCTGTCAGTTCTGACAGGGTCACTGTGAATTCAAGGGAGGACTCTGTGAGGTCAGAGGGGGTATATGTGAGGTCAGGGGAGGTATCTGTGAGGTCAGGGGCACTCCCCCTGAGTTCAGGGGTGGGTCTCTGTGAGGTAAGTGGGTGTCTCTGTGAGGTCAGGGCAGGTCTCTATGAGGTCAGATTTGGTCTCTGTGAGGTCAGAGGGGTTGCCTCTGATCACATGGGAGAGCCATGTGGCCAGGGAAGTTCTCTGTTAGGTCAGGGGAGGCCTCTGTGAGGTCAGAGGGAGTCTCTGTGAGGACAGATGTTGTCTCTGTTTGATCATGGGTGGTCTTTCATGTCAGGGGAGGTCTCTGGGTGGCCATGCAGGTCTCTGAGTTCAGGGTCATCTCTGTGAGGTCAGAGTTCTGCAGGGGAGGAAGACATTTCCTCCATCCACTCTGGGTCCTTCTGGCTGTACAATGAATTAAATTCACATGAGACAGAATAGCAGGAGAAAATTAAAGCTTTATAACATGTATACATGGGAGAGACCTCACCTTAAATACCATCTTCAGCTAAAGACAAAGGAGGATGTTGGGGGTGGAGGGAGTCAGTTATGGGAGATTGTCAGAAAAGCACAGTACACAAGAGTAAGGTTATATACAGATATAAGTCCTTGCCTTCTGCATTGATAAGAGTTTCTAGAGATAAGGTCATCCCCCTTCATCCTGGTACAGAAAGGGAGATATCTTTACAGATGGAGATTTCCTTTACAAATGTAAATATCTCTTAACAGAGGGTAAGTAAATTCTACTTTTCAGAGTTTCTCTCATGTCTGCAGTTTTTTGAAAGATTTTTAAATTTTTTTTTATTTTTCCTTTTTCTCCCCAAAGCGCCCCTCTACACAGCTGTGTATTCTTAGTTGTTGGTCCTTCCAGTTGTGGCATGTGGGATGCTGCCTCAGCATGGCTTGATGAGCGGTGCCATGTTCACACCCAGGACTCAAACTAGCAAAACCCTGGGCCACTGAAGAGGAGCGCGCAAACTCACCACTTGGCCATCGGGCCAGCCCCCATGTCTGCAGTTTTTAAAATTAACCAGCCCAAAATAATCCTCATGCTAAAGAGACGTATCTTGGGATGGCCAATTCCAGTCCCCCACAGTTCTCTGTGTCTTCATGGGAGGTCTCTGTCAGGTCAGGGAGATCTCTGAAATCAAGGGAGTTCTCTGAGTTCAAAGGAGGCTTCTGCGAGGGGATGTGAGGTCTCCGAGGTCAGCAGAGGTCTGTGTGTTGTCAGAGGAATTCTCTGTGAGGTCAGAGGAGATATCTATGATATAAGGGGAGGTTTCTGTGAGATCAGGGTAGGTCTCTGTGATGTAAGGGGATGTCTCTCTGAGGTCAGGGTTGTCTCTCTGAGGTCAGGGTTGTCTCTCTGAGGTCAGAGAGGTCTCTTGATGTCAGCTGTGGCTTCTGTGAGGTCAGGGAGTACTCTGTGGAGTCAGAGGTGGTTTCTGTGGGGTCATGGGAGTTCTCGGTGAGGTCTTGGGAGGTCTCTGTGACATCAGAGTGTGTATCTGTGAGGCCAGGGGAGGTCTCAATGAGGTCAGAGGGGCTTTCTGTGAGTTAGGGGGAGGTCTCTTTGTGGCCAGATGGTGTGTCTATGAAGTCAAGTAAAGTCTCTGTGAGGTAGGAGAGGTCTCTGTGAAGTCAAGGATGTCTCTGTGAAGTAAGGGATATCTCTGTGAGGTCAGAGGGGCTGTCTCTCAGGTCAGGGTAGGTCTGTGAGGACAGAGATGTGTCTCTGATGGTAGGCGAGGTCTCTGTGAGAGAAGGGAGGCCTATCTGATGTCTGGGGAGATTTCTGTGAGATCTGGGTGTTTCTCAGATGGCAGAGAGGTCTCTGTGAGGTCAGGAGAGACCTCTGTGATTTCAAGGAGGTCTCTGTGAGATCAGAGGTCTCTGTGAGATTAGATCTTGTCACAGTGAGGTCAGAGAGCATGTTGTGATGTCAGGGGAGGTCTCTGTGAAGTCAGACCAAGTTCTGTGTGGCAAGATCAGCTCTGTGTGAGGTCAGAGTGGGTATCTGTGAGGTCATGGGAGGTCTCTGAGATCAAGGAGATCTCTGTGAGTTCAGGCAGGCCTCTGTGAGTTCAGGGGAGGTCTATGTGACATCAGGGGAGGTCTCTATGAGATAAAAGTGGGTCTCTATAGGTCAGGGAAGGTCTCTGTGAGATCAGAGGGTGTCTTTCTGAGGTCAGGAGCGGTCCTCAAAGACAGGGAGGTATCTGTGATGTCAGGCAAGGTCTCTGTGAGACAGGGGAGGTCTATTCCAGGTCAGGGGAGGTTTCTGTGAGATCAGAGAATGTCTCAGAGGGCAGGGAGGTCTCTGTGTGTTCAGAGAATGTCTCTGTGAGGTTGGAGAGGTCTCTTTGAGGATAAAGATGGTCTCTTTGAGGTCACTGGAGGTCTCTGTGAGGTCACATGAGGTCTCTGTGAGGTCAGAGTGGTCTCTGTGACATCACTGGATGTCTCTGTGACCTCACACAGGTCTCTTTGATGTCAGGGAGGTGTCTTTGAGATCAGAGAGGTCTCTTTGTGCTCACTTGATGTCTCTGAGTTCAGTGGAGGTCTCTGATGCCACTGAGGTCTCTGAGGTCAGGGAGGTCTCTGTGAGCTCAGGGGAGGTATCTGTGCAGTCAGGGGAGGTCTTTTAGGTCAGGGAGTTCTCTTTTAGGTCAGGGGAGTTCTCTCTGAGGTCAAAGTGGTCTATCTGAGTTCGCAGGAGGTCTCTGCTAGCCCAGAGGACATCACTGTGAGGTGATGTGAGGTCTCTGTGTCATCTGAGGGAGTCTCTATGAGGTGTGGGGAGGTCTCTGTGAGGTCAAAGGGTTTCTCAGTGAGGTCACGGGAGGTCTTTGTGAGGGCACAGTTGGTCTCTGTGAGGTTAGGGAGGTCTCTTGATGTGAGATGGGGTCTCAGCAAGGTCATGGAGGTCTCTGTGAGATCAGGGGATGTCTCCGTGTGTCAGAGCGGGTCATCATCAGGGCAAGGGAGGTATGTGTATGGTCAGAGGGGCTATCTGCAAGGTCAGAGGAGGCCTCAGTGAAGTCAGAGGGCTCTCTGTGAGGTCAGGGGAGGTCTCTGTGTGGTCAGAGCAGACCTCTGTGAGATCAAGGAGGTCTCTGTGAGGTCAGGGGGGTCTCTGTTTGGTTAGAGGGGGTCACTGTGAGGTCAGGAAGGACTTTGTGATGTCAAAGGTGGTCCCTGTGATGTCAGAGGAAGTCTCTGTGGGGTCTCTTTGAGGTCAGGGTGTGTCTTTATGAAACCAGAGGATGAGTTTGTGAGGTCAGATGGCATCTCTTTGAGAACAGAGGAGGTCTCTGTGAGGCCAAATGGGGTCTCTGTGAAGTCAGGGGAGGTCCCTGTGAGGTCACAGTAGGTCTCTGAGGTCAGCTAACGTCTCTTTGATGTCAGAGGAAGTCTTTGTGATTTCAGAGGAGTTCTCTGTGTGGTCACAGGAGGTCTCTATGAGATCAGGGATGTCTCTGGGGTCAGGGAGGTCTTTGAGTTCAGGGGAGGAATCTATGATGTCAGGGGATGTTTCTGTGTCATCACCAGGGTTCTCTTTGAGGTCAGAGAAGGGGTCACTGTAGTCAGAGGTGGTCTCTGAGGTCACTTGACATCTCTATGAGATCAGATGGGGTGTCTGTGATGTTGGACATCTCTGTGAGGTCAGGGGGATGTCTCTGTGAGGTCAGAGGGGGTCTCTATGAGTTCAGCGGAGGATGTGACATCAGAGTAGGTCTCTTTGAGGTCATAGGAGGGCCCTTTGAGGACAGAAAGGGGTCTCTGTGAGGTCTTGGTAGGTCTCTGTGAGGTGAGAGGGTTTCTTTGTGAGGTCAGGGGAGATCCAGGTGAGGTCAGATGGGGTGTCTCTGAGGTCAGGCGAGGGCTCTGTGAGGTCAGGAGAGGTCTCTCTGAGTTCAGAGGGCATCTCTTAGATTAGGGGAGGTCTCTGTGAGGTACGAAGATCCCTCTCCCCACCACTGCCGAGACCATCAACCTCCCTTGGGACGCAGGGCATGGCTAGCAAGGACCCAGATGAAGCAGGCACTACCTCCCATGTCGGGCACATGACACACCCAGGGGCTCCCTCCCCCAGCAGGGCCAGTGACACCTCCCAGAAAACCTTCAGGACTCAGGGCCCTTTTCTCTGTCCTTGCCCCACTGACAGAGTCTTGGCCCAAATGAGTGGGACAGTCAGCCTCCTTTGGGTATATCAGGCAAGCCCTAGGGTGGTCTCCCTCCGCCCCTCCTCGGTGGACTCAGGGAGTGGGCCAGGAGAGGGCTTCTCTCAGCCCTTCTTGTCAGGTATCTCCCAAGGGGAGCACCCTAGGCAGAAGGAATGCGGGCTTTCCTCAGTCCAGAGTGGAGGATGGGAACCGCTGATAGGAGAGCATGCCTGTGGGTTTCCCCTTCGTTCCCTGGGTGGCATGCCTGTGCTGCCACACTCCTTTGGCAAGCCTTTCTCAGCCTTCTGACTTGACACAGCTTTCCCAACTCCTGGGGAAGAAAGGTTCATTTGTGATGAGAGGCTGTGTTTTTTCCAGCAATAAGTGAGGATGGGGATGAACCAGCTGGCACAGGGAGTCTTGCTGCCCTTCTGGGTCAGTTGGGAGCAAACAGGGCCAGAAAACCTCTTCCAAGGAGGAAAGCAGCTACCTGAGCAGAGAGGGGAAAGGGTCATGAGAAGCCCTGAAGGAAGTGGGAACCCCAGCTCCCTGGCAGCTGCACGGGGCCTCCGCCAGAGGGCGCCCCCACCCCGCCAGATCCCCCCCACCCAGTGCGGGGCTCCCAGTGAGGCCAGAGGCCGGATTCCTCCCCCCACCCCTCCCTCCCACCCGTGCATGCACAGTGGGAGGAATGGTCCTCAGGCCAGGGAGCAGGGCTCCCACAGTCGTGAGAGTCAGTCAGAACCCTAGGTCAGGTCGGGGAGGTAGAGAGGCCATGGGTGCACCTGCCCTCCTCTCCTCAGGTCCCCAAGATTCTGGATGCCCACGTGGCAGCCCACGAAGCCAACGTCCAGCCGTCCCTACAGGTTTTTCTCCCACCGCTGCCCTACAAGGCGCAGGGAAGGCCAGACAGGGTGCTGAAAGGCAGTTTCCAGGCGTCATCCGTGGCCTCCAACCTGGATCTGGGTGCAGGAGGATAGCATCCGACGGGGAAGGCGGGGCGTGACACAATCCCTGCGAAAGATCCCCGAGGGCTGCTCCTGGTGAGGATGATGCTGGCCACCACCCATCTCGACCCTGAGGCGGCTCCCTCCCCTAGACTTGGCCAGAGGTGGCCCGTTCCATAAGGCCACCACCCAGGGATCTCTGACTCTCCCAGGGAAGCCCAGGCAACTGTGGAACGCCCCCATCACCGCAGGCATCCCTCAGGCCAAGGCCAAGACTAAGTCTGGCATCCTCCCTGGGGAGCCCAGGCAGGGCACTAAGGACCCGGGTGCGGCGGGCAGCAGCTCCCAGGTCGGGCACACCAGAATTCCAGCAGCTTCTACCTCTGATAGAGCTGATGACCCTTCACCGAAAACTTTCTGGACCCAGGGCTCTTTCCTTCCTAGCAGTCCCATGGACACCGTCTTGGCTCGAGGGGCTGCGTTGGCTGGCCCTCTTTGGGAAAGTCGGCAAGTTATAGGGTTCTCCTCTCCCTCTGCCCCAGAGTGGCATGTGGGTGGGTCCTCCCAGTGCAAGCACTTACCTGGGGGGATGCCCCATCCGTTACGTAGGTGGCCAGTCTGCTGTGCCGCTCTTCTTTGCAAGGAGCTCCAGGCCTTCTGACAGACTAGGCACAGTCTTCCCTCCTCCTGGGGTAGAAATGTTCAAAGGTGAACTAGGGTCCACCTTTCCTTCTCCTGTTTCTCACCTCCCCTTCTGACCTTCGGCTCAGGTGGCTGCTGGCCTTCTCACGGGGAGGCCTTCTGACCCTGTTTTCCAACAACGACTAGGGGAGGACACCCAGGCTGTCTCTCTGCCAGCTGGCTCATTCCAGGCCTCAGTGACTGGTAGAAAAATCACAGCCCCACATCACAAATGAACCCTTTGACTCCAGGAGGAGGAAAGGCCCTGTCTATTCAGAAGTCCCAGAATGCCTTGCTCAGTAGTGTGGCAAGGCAGACAGGCCACCTAGGGAGCAAACCAGGAGCCCTCCATGCAAGCTCTTCCCTCAGCAGGACTCACCCTCAGCTCCAGGAGTCAGACAAGCCTGATGTCCTGCTGCCTGGGGCACTACCCTTGCCAGAAATCCTAGAATAAGGGCGGAGAGACACCTTCTCCTGGCTCTTTCCCTGAGTGCACAGCCACAGGGCACAGGGGGAGGCGCACTCTGGCTTGCCTGCTTTCCTTCAGCTGTGTTTCACATCCCCTTACCCTGTTCCGCTCAGGTCACTGCTGCCTCCTTGGAAGAGATTTTCCAGCCCTGTTTGCTCACATCTGACCCAGAAGGGCAGCAAGACTCTCCCTGTGCCAGCTGGTTCATCCCCATCCTCACTTATTGCTGGAAAAAACACAGCCTCTCATCACGAATGAACCTTTCTTCCCCAGGAGTTGGAAAGGCTGTGTCAAGTCAGAAGGCTGAGAAAGGCTTGCCAAAGGAGTGTGGCAGCACAGGCATGCCACCCAGGGAACGAAGGGGAAACCCACAGGCATGCTCTCCTATCAGCGGTTCCCACCCTCCACTCTGGACTGAGGAAAGCCTGCATTGCTGCTGCCTAGGGTGCTCCCCTTGGGAGATACCTGACAATAAGGGCTGAGAGAAGCCCTCTCCTGGCCCACTCCCTGAGTCTACCGAGGAGGGGCGGAGGGAGACCACCCTAGGGCTTGCCTGATATACCCAAAGGAGGCTGACTGTCCCACTCATTTGGGCCAAGACTCTGTCAGTGGGGCAAGGACAGAGGAAAGGGCCCTGAGTCCTGAAGGTTTTCTGGGAGGTGTCATTGCCCCTGTTTTGGGAGGAAGCTCCTGTGCATGTCATGTGCCTGACATGGGAGGTAGCACCAGCTTCATCCGGGTCCTTGCCGACCATGTCCTTCCTCCTGAGGGAGGTTGATTGTCTCGGCAGTGGTGGGGAGAAGGATGTGAGTGGTGAGACAGGCCTTCCATCATTTCCTGTGTTGCCCTGGGAGGAGCTGGGTACCCCAGGTTTTGGGACCAGGGAACGGGCTGCCTCTGGCCTGGTCTTGGAAGGACTGTCTTGTGGTCCAGAGATTGTCAGTTGCCATGACCATACACTGGAATGGGACTCAGGGATCCTCACCACCCATGCCTCAGTGGATTTCATCCTGCCTCATGCCCCCCTTCCCCATGAAACCAGGTCTGGTTCAGAGGCCACAGATGTGACCTGGGGACCCAGCTTTCACCGCTCTATTGGGCCTATGCTGAGATATTATTGGCAGTGGTGAGAGGAAGGGTGGGGGGGGTGGCAGTGGCTGCTTTGGTGGGGTGTGGAGGTGGCTGTAATCCAGACACCTGGCATCTTGGGAATCTGAGGAGAGTGTCATGGACCACTCACACCATCCCCAAGTCCCTGACCTTTCCCAAAGTTCCTGCTGACTCTCACCCCTTTAGGAGCCCTCTTGCCTTTATTTAAGCCCATCACTCCAACTACACACGCCTTGTGACTGGTGCCTGTGGCCTCGCAGTGACCCTCACGATGGCTGAGTATCGGGTCAGCAGGGCTCTGATGGTGTGGGGCACACTCTTCCAGTGATCATTTGCCAGTGAAGGCAGTGGTCCCCATTTCCCTCAGCTGTGCCTCACATCCCCTTCTACTTTTCCAAGGGCCCATTTGCATTGTTTGGCAGTGGTGGTTTTCTCACCCTCTTTGCCTGCAACAGACCGCAGAGTCAGTCAAGCTGTCCCTCTGCCTGATGGTTCATTCCAGGCCTCATTTGTTCTTCTGACAGACACTGCCTCTCATCACAAATGAATCTTTTGACACCCAGAGAGGGAAAGACTTCGTCAAGTCACAAGGCCGAGAACAGCTTGCCAAAGGAGTGTGACCACACAAGGCAGACACCCTAGGGAACAGACAGGGAACTCATCAGGCATGCCCTTCCATCAGCAGGTACTGCCCTCAACTCTGGAGTCAGGAAAGCCATGCTCTCCTATTCCCTAAGGCACTAACCTTGTGAGAAATCTGTGACTGTGAGCTGATACTGGCCCTCCCCTGGCCCTCTCCGTGAGTGCATACATGCGGGGCAGTAGGAGAGGAGCACCCTGCAGCTTGCCTGCTTTGTCCAAAGGAGGCCAGCTGTCCCAGCCACCTGGGTCAAGTGATAAATGTCAGTTATAAAACCCAGTGGGGGCTATGACAGATGCAGCTGTGGGATGGGGAGATAGTATTATCCTGTGGGCTTGAGGCTTGGTCATCAGCCATGCTGAAAGGTCAGAGGGGCCTGAGACTTTTTTGCGTGGTGAAACTGACATGTAAAGCAGAGGAAAGTTGCGGCTGATTTGGGGAAGTTGGTTGAGCACCCTTGAGGACCCCTGCGGTGGGAGAACCTGGGCATGGAAGACTGTGTAAATAGGCTGCACTGGGAAGCACTGTGATAAGAAGAGGTGTCTCTGATCACTGATCTGAGAGGTGACATATCCAGGTAAAGCTAGAGTCTGGGGGCCACCCCTCAAGACCACCGGGTTTAGGAATTTGAGATTCAGAGACAGGCAGAGCTAAGTTTAAGTTCTGGCTCTGTCATTTTCTAGCCTCATGATTTTGTCATTTTAATCAAGCTTTCTGAACCTAGCTCATGTCACTTATAAAATGAATAACTTGTCTATAACTAGCAGGGTTATGGTAGAGGTTAAAGAAGCAAATACATGTAAATCCCCATCGCAGGGTTTCAATTAAAGCTACGAGAAATGTTTTCTCTTTTTGGGACCTCCAGGGTCAAAGTGTTTTAAGCCATCCTTGTTCCTGACACATTATCAGTATTTGACCTTGCAGTAGTTAATGATTAATATTGATTTAGGGCCAGCCCCGTGGCCAGGTGGTTAAGTTTGTGTGCTCCACTTCAGTGACCCAGGATTTCACCGGTTTGGATCCTGGACACGGAGATGGCACTGCTCATCAAGCCATGCTGAGGTGGCGTCCCACATAGCACAAGCAAAGGCACCCACCACTAGAACATACAACTACATACTGGGGGGCTTTGGGGAGAAGAAGAAGATTGGCAACAGATGTTAGCTCCAGTGCCAATCTTTTAAAAAAATATTGATTTAGGTGGTACTTTATAGTTTACAAATATATATGTATATACGTAAATTGTGAGGTGAAGAATGTTTCTGCCAATGCTAATGACTAAGACGGAACTCTAGCTAGCATTTCACTAAGATATCTGCAGGAGTCAACTCAATTCCCCCAAATTAAACTCCTGCACTCTCTGTTTGCTCCGCCTGTCCGCCCTGTGGGGACTGTGGGACACGACTAGACTTGTGATGTGTGCACTCCTCCTTCTTCCCTGGGTGAGAGGGGTTAGTGCCTGACTTGTGTAATGAGAGTCACTGACATGAGTCCTTAGATCGTTCCACTCACCACTAAAAAGATACTACAGGGGCCGGCCCGGTGGCGCAGAGGTTAAGTTCGCACATTCTGCTTTGACAGCCCAGGGTTTGCTGGTTTGGATCCCGGGTGCGGACAGGGCACTGCTTGGCAAGCCATGCTGTGGGAGGTGTCCCACATATTAACTAGATGAAGGTGGTCATGGATGTTAGCTCAGGGCCAGTCTTCCTCAGCAAAAAGAGGAGGATTGGCAGCAGATGTTAGCTCAGGGCTAATCTTCCTAAAAAAAAAAAAAAAAAAGAGATACCACAGGAGCCTGGCCACATGTCCGAGGCCATGTTAAGCAGAGCTAGGGCTGAATTTCTGATGTTATCTGAATCCCACATGTGGAGGAGCCAAGGGGACTGAAGGCAGGTGCATCCAGAGAGTGGTGGCAGGGCACAGCAGGGAGGGTGGGGGCTCTAAAGGGCTGGGGTGGTGTTGGAGAAGCAATCGGGTGCACCTAACCAAGAATTATTAACCCATAAATTCCAGAGTGGTGTGCTGCTGTGGAGACAAGAATCCCCATGTGACAATTGTGAGGGTTTCCTAGGATATGGTTTTAATCCTAGGAATTAAAAATTAAATAACAACTATGAACAGGAGGTCTAATTAAAGTCTAAAACTATTATTATTTGGCAAGGGCTGCCTTAACCAAATACTACAAACTGGGCTTAAATAACAGAAATGTATTTTCTCGCAATTCTGGAGGCTGAAAGTTGATCAAGATGTCAGCAGGGTTGGTTTCTCCAGAGACCTCTCTCCTTGGCTTGCAGACAGCTGCCTTCTCACCACGTCCTCACATGGTCTTTCCTCTGTGTGTCTTCCTCTTCTTACAAGGACACCAGTCTTATGGTTAGGGCCCCACCCAGAGGACCTCATTTAATGTTCATTAGCTCTTTAAAGACTCTGTCTCTAAATACAGACACAGTGGGGCTTGGCACTTCAACATGTGAGTTAGGGGGACACAGTCCAGCCCATAACACCCCCGATGCTCATTTTGTTATCTGTAAAATGGGGATATTGCTATCTTCCTATGTGCGAAGTCACCAAAGCCTTCTTACTTTTGACCCTGGGAGGGGAGAGGGTCTCCCTGCTGGTCTTCACTCACAGGGCATTCCTGTGGGTTGGGCTGGGTGGGGGCCACTCCCAGGTGAATGTTCAGGGGTTCGTGCCTGGTGTATCCAGCGATACTCCCTACCTATGTGGTCTCTCTTTTGTTTTAAAGACTGGATTCTCATGACTTCCTTCTTTTTCATCAGCTTTATCTGCTTAGTTTTCAAACTGTTCCTGGATGAGACACAGAGGAGGACGGGTGGCAGCTGAGCTCCTGACAATGACACAACAGGTGAGAAGGGACTTGCTCTCATTCCTGGATTGATCCCTCTTTTGCCAAGTGGTCGGGTTTCTCCTTCGGGCCTGGATCCTCTAAACACCCTGGGAAATATTGGTGTCCATTATGTTCACCACCCTGTTAGGCGTGCAGCAGGTGAGGGATGGGTGTGGAAATAATCTTCCCAGCATTCACACTCACTTGCTCTAGTCTCCATTGAGGCTGTGTCTTCACAGAAGAGATGGGAAAGTTTTTCTTCTCATCCAGTGGCTCAGTGGAGAAATAATTCCCTCACTTACCATGTTAGTAGCTGCAGTGGCCTTACATATGTGTGAACACAGGCAATAGAGATGAGTGAGGGCAGAAGCTCCTAGACCAGTGGGGAGGTAGGTGTTTCAGCAGGTGAGTCCAGTGTCACAAGAGCTGGAGTGGAGGCTGTGCAGCCTGGAGGTGGGGGAAGAGGATAGGACGAGAGAGAGCGATGAGGAACCACTTATTTATGTCCCTCAATTTTGAACATATTAAAGTTTTTATAAGCTATAGTGTACAGAGGAAAGACCATGTGAGGATGTGGTGAGAAGACCAACTCTTCATTTCACAGTTTACATATATAACAGCATTTGTAATCTGTAAAGTACCAACTAAATCAATATTTCTTTTTAAGATTGGCACCTGAGCTAACATCTGTTGCCAATCTTCTTTTTTTTCTTTTCTTTTCTCCCCAAAGCCCCCCAGTAAATAGTTGCAGCCTGGAGGTGGGGGGAGAGGATAGGACCAGAGACAGCAATGAGGAACCACTTATGTATGTTTCTCAATTTTGAACATATTAAAGTTTTTATAGACTATACTTGAACATTTTGACAGTACCAAAAAAAGATAAAATTCTCTTAACAAAGACAACTCAATTTCCCTCTCTTACTAACCTTGGTTCAAGTTTGAAAGCCAAATGCAATATATGCATAATATTGTTTTCTTAATTATGATTGTGTGCTCTGGAGAAGGAGTGGAGTAGAAAGAATAAAATGCAATGGCAGATTAGGAAGCTCCAAGCTCTCAATTTGTGGTAACATCAAACAAACAAACAAACAAACTTGAATCAGCTGGGGGTGACAGCTTAGGGGACCAAGAAGTGGCAGCGATGGTCTCCTGAAATTTTTTTTACTACCACCACTGCTGGGCCCCAGCAGGAGGACCAACTGGCCCTTGGGGAGTGTGTGAGTGTATGTGTTGTGTGTGTCTTTCCCCTGCCTGCTGGGTAACCCTGGACCTAATGAGAGCTCATGCCTCCCATGAGAGCAGTGGATATCAGTAGGCCAGTGGGGCCTGAAGCATCAGTCATCTTGTTTCTCCAGAGTGGAGGGCACTCAAAGTTTGTAAGATGGGGTCCAGGTGCAAAGGGATGCTGCCCCCTTGGCTCATCCCTGCCATGTGACAGGAATATCCTTCCCTTGGGAAAGCAGCCTGAGTCTCCTGCAGAGCAGGACTGCACTGGCCCAGAGATCAGGACTGCCAGCCCCAGGTCTTGGAGGGTTGGGACAGCCCACTGAATCTCCAGGGGCTCTGGTATATGGAAGAGGCCAATGACCTAGAGGCTTGGGGTCCCACCCACCCTGGTTGGCCCCAGGTCAGGGTGGAGCAGCGAGACTGAGGGGCTGGGATACCAGCACCTGCCTGGCTCTGGGGCGGACAGGGGCAAAGAAGTGGGGATGGGCTCCTCCTTGTTTCTGAGGACACTCTGGTTTCTGCTCCTGATGCCAGAATCTTCTCCTTCTCTTTCTACCTCTCTGGATGCTCCTCCGCAGGAATGTTTGCCAGCAGAGCCTCATCTGCCTGGGTTTTAATAATTGAAGTGCTCCCATGCTCAACTCAGGGCCGTAATCTTTTATCTCTATGCTTTCATTGTTTTAAATAACCTCTGGGTGATCCAATCCATTCTGAAGGCATTCATTACCACCTTAGTGCTTATGCACCCCAGATTTATCTCCACCCAGAATCAGACATACAACTGCCTGGTTGATCTTCTGGCTTGGATGTTGCCTGAACATTACATTCCAAGAATGATCTGACACTAAAAGTTTGTTCAGCGTCATCTGGGCCGTGCCCCAGGCTTCCCCGCTGAGTGGACTGTATCCCTGTTCACCTGGTGACCTCACTCTTTCCAAACTCCAGAAGTGTGTCCTCATCCTGTATCTCCCCAAATCACACACAATCCATTGCCCGGTCCTGCCCAGTCCTCCTCTGGTATGTGTCTCCCAACACCTCTCTCCACTTCCACCCACTGTTCAACTAACCCCCAACCCTATGTTTAGCCATTTGCTCTTTGAAGGACATTGTGTGGTTTCCAGCTTGGAGCAGTGATGAACAGAGCTGCTGGCATCATTCATGTCTAGGATTTGGCATGAACATCAGTGTTGTGGGCCCAAGGGTGGGGTCCTCCAGATCACAGTCAGGTTTGATACTTCACCTCCTAGAAGGACTCGTGGGACTGCTCAAAGCTGGCTGACTTCCTGGAGGTTTCTTTGGTTTTCAGGTTCCTTTTGGAATCAGGGTTGGGAATACAGCAACTCTTTTGTCTTTAGATTCCTTCAGGGCTCAGGGCTAGGACTCCAGAGACTTTCTTGGGTTTTCAGAGGACATTTCGGAAATGGGATCCCAGTCATCTAAATGTTCTGAGGGAAATCCTCCTTCAGGGATGCCAGCCGGGTTATGTTTAAGAACTGTGGGCCTCTATATGTGCACTTTTAACTAAGTGGGATGAACTGACCAAAAGCAGTTCAGAATTGCAATGGCCATCATGGAGAACTTTCAATCTCCCCAAACTAGCTTTTCTTAAAATCATATTGGAAGACCATGGCTCTAAAATGAAGCAAAACAAATGGTAAGTGTATTTTCACTGGATACCCACAAAGCTCTAAAATTGCCTCACTACTAGACATCTTGTCTAAATTCACCAATACAACTAAAAAGCTGAGGGAAAACAAAAAGGTTTCTTAAGCCTCCTGCTCCCTTCCCCCTTTCTCTGTCTCAGGCACCATCTTGTCTTCCCAGACTCCTTTGTCTCAGGCTCCACCCCAGATGCCACCTTCCGCTCTTCCTCTCTGCAAAAACCTGCCCCTTTAAAATCAGACCTCTGAGGATTCAAAAGCTTAACTCCTTATTGCTATTTCTAAGTTAACTGGAACAAATAAAAACTAGAAGGAAAAGTTTAAATATCAACTACCCTAGACTTTTGATGATAGACAAAATGACTCCAAAAGTAGCTCTAAAATGATGCAAATAAAAACCTTCAGTAAGAGACTTCAGCCGTCTCTGAACAGCTAAACTTCACCTTAGTCCATCTGCCAGAAATACAGCTTGGATCCGATTATTCTTTTGAGACATGTCTAAAGTTCTTTAAATGAAAGCTATGAGATCTTTCTTTGTGTCTGTCTATGTGTCTATGTATGCATGTTATAGAGATGTGATATTTTTCTACCTCCAAATGATGTTACTAGAATTGACTTGTAAAAAGCTCAATTTAATTGGCTTGAAATTAACTACTTATAAATTAAGTATTCCTAAATCTCAGAAATATAAAAGAAACTAACTCAAATGCTTTTCAAGTTTATGTGATCTAGAATTAATCTTTAGTAAATAAAAGCTGGCTGAAGGTTGTTGGTGTAAATAAAAAGTAGGCATATCTTCAGAGTCATTAGTTGGGTGTAATGCAAACGTGCAACTTTTCTCTCTGCCTGGGTTCACGAGTCATGTAGGCTCATGCTGTCTCTGTCTGCTACAAAATTTGTCAGCAAGAAAGTAACAAGATGACGGTTGGCTGTTTAATGTCTACTCCAAGCATGATTGCTAAAGCAAGTAATTAAAATAAATGTAAATGAGATCAAAGTTTATACTAAGTTAAACTAAATAATGGCTACTCATCGAATCCCTAAATCATTTTCCAAACTAAACAAAATACCAAAACATTAATTACCGAAGATAAGTTTATCTCATTTTGGCTTCCTGTGGCAGAAAACTAAAGATATTTGAGTCTATTAGTGAACAAGTTCTATGCCATGCTGAGAAATTTTCCACAGAAAAAAGGGCAATGTTTCTAGAAATTTATAAAAGGTATTTTAGGTTTGCTAAGCCACAAAATGCTAATATAGTTCACAATTTCTTATTTCTTAATTTTTACCAGGAATTGGGGACCCTAAGGGTTAAGAATTCTAATATATGTAACTAAAGCTACAAGAAATAAAAAGGGAAACACCCCTGTATGCAAGGGAAGTAGCATGTGTTTTCGGTAAAAGAAGGTATAAGGATTGGAAATGCATTTTATTGAGCAAAAAGAAAGTAATTTTGTCTTAAAAAGAAGCTGGTTATTTTGGAATGGGAAAGAGGGAATCATAGGACAAAATCTAAATGTAAAAAGAAAGCTGTAGAAGGTTTATGGAAAAGAATCTTGTGAAAAGAATTTTAATGTGTGGTCAGGCTGGGTAAGATTAAAATGAATTTATTAAAATGAGCTTTAATACTAAAATAAGGTGATGCAAAATTAAAACTTGGCCTTCTTTTCTATGGAAAGGACAAGGTTTTCTTGGGCTATTGGTCTACTCGTGATAACAGATTTGGAAAGCTTCTTTGCCTTTAAGTAATATGCCTACAAAACAGAGATTTTATGTTTTATCAAAATGATTTCTTGTGCTTTTTAAAATTAGGTCTCTACTTTCTTAGGAAAACTCAATCTTCTTAGGGTTGAAGTTGAGTTTTGCTTATCACCACGTGACTTTTTTATTTGCCTTTGAAACCTGTTCTGTTACTTTGGTCAAATAGATACTTAAATATTATTTTATACTGATGTGTGATCCTATTTGGTCAAGCGTCCAAACCTTTTGCTATTTTGACAAGCTTCCCAAAATATTCAAATTCTAAATGAAGTTTTTTTCAACCTGGATATAATTTTGGGATTTTCTGAGTGGCACCTCGGACATCTCAAAAGATTTATTCCCTCTCCTTATAAAAAGAGACATATTACACTAATTAGGCTTATTTGATATATCAAATTACATGAGAAACATGGCCAAATAAGCAATAATAAATCTTTTTAGGTTTATTGTATGGGTGAACGTTACTAATGTGTTGTAGAAATTGTATATAATTCCTAAAAATCTGATATGTCCTATTATAACGTTATTAACTGCAGTTCTAGTTACTATCTAAAATGTACATCAAAAAATACCCAAATTTCCTTGTCAATTGTATTTGCCCATTGCCTTTTTGTAAGTCTTTTGTCAGTCACAGTCAGTTATTGTTTTACGCTGATGCTTCTACAAATATGTTCCATTTTCAAAGAGATTCTTGAAAAAAGACTGACAAGTACCCTGGAACACAGATTTTGACAACTTTAAAATCATAACTCTGAACTGGGTGGAAATTTCTGGAACTCGAGTGGAAGACTGATTGCTTTGACGTTTTGTTTTCCAGATGTAAATGACCCCTTTTTCTCCTCTACTTTAAGCAATCTATAACTTACAACATTTTGGTAAAGTGTATCTTTGCAACAAGGTTGAAACATTTTTTTTCTCTACCTGATCCCTCCAGAATTTAGGGACTTTTAAGTATTCTTTTTGTGATGATATATGTATTTGCACAGGCTCAGTGAAGATCTGTTCTCCTTGTAACAAAACACAATTAGAAACATTGGTTGCATTGCGCAAGCCAAAGCTTTGACTAGAAGGTTATATTTAAGAAAAATGTACATAGACTCAGACCTGACTGATGGCTTTAAGAAACTGCTTGAAAAATCAGCATAGTACCTTGCTTACAAGGTTCCAGAAAAGCAATCTTTAAAAAGAGCTTATATGGTCAATCACTATCCTTGTTTCATTTATATAAATAATCAGGCGGAGTTTAATACAAACAAATTAGTTTTACTTTGATTACCTTTAATAAAAGCCAAGCTAATTGTGGAGGAAAAAATTCTGTTTTCACCTGTATAGATATTAAACTCTAGCCCTATTAATTGCCTTTAAGGTTTTGTTATACCTGTAAGCTAAATTGGATCCTAAATTCTTCCTGTTTCCTTAAATGTCTGGATACAACACTCCAAAGTGATGTTCCCAATTTTACTGCCCTTGAGACTCTTAGAAGGGACTATACCAGGCCATCCTGACCACCAGAAGGCAGCCAAACTTCAGGGACTTGAGACTTGGGTGCACATCTCACAGCCGAAGAAGGCTCCACCTGACATCTGGTCCTGTACAAACCCTGGGGATCTCCGAATCAAAGTGGCTAGGAAGAGAAGCAGCTGACATCTGAGGCGGACAGGTTTCCCAAGATGACCGGACCACTCGTATATACCCGCATCCCACTGCTGTTTCTTATTTATTTTCTCCTTCCCTTTCCTGGAAGGACAATGCCCTTGTTCACGTTTCCCAATTCCTTTCAAAAGAGGGAAACTTCTCTGATTTTTGGGTTTACCATCAAAAACCTCTGTCTGTTCAAGACAGTAATGACCCCTTAGTTCACCCTATAAGTGTTTTCACTGAGATTCCAGATGCTGCTGTTTGTCTAAATTGCTCTGCTGGTCCATTTTGCCAATTCAGGATGCTATGCTCGCCTAAACTTGTCCTTGCTTTACTTTAATCCATCCTTGGGAGGAGAAAACAAGATGTTTTGAATATTTGTATGAAAAATTTTGTGGGACCATCAATGTAAGTTGAATCATTTGCATATTTCTTAACATGCCCATGTATTTAGGCAACCTTTCAGTATCTAACAACATACTATCTGAGCCTTGGTTATACAATGCTAATTCCTCTATGTTGGTGAATGAGTCTGTAGATGATATCATTTGTGCTGGGACCTTATTTACACTCCCTGATTTATGTTATCTGTGGAGGTTTCAGTAAAGGCCTTTATGCTTGGACAACTTGTTGCTTTGACAGCAGCTGGAGAATACAAGGACAGTGTGCCCTGGCCATATTCACTGTCCTGTTCTCTCTGCATAATGAATCAGAGGGCTCTCATTGGTCTCTCCCATTGAATCTCCATAGTTCCTTTAAATGAGAACTTCCAGGAGGTCTACATGACTCTGGGTTTGCCTCCGTGGGCAGAGCTTTCTTCCCATGGATCAGAGTGAGTGCCAGAGAAAAAATGACCAGAAATCTCTCCTTGACACTAGCAGAACTGGCTGATTCCACAGCCAAAGCAATTTCAGCTCAGCAAAGGTTGCTTAACTCATTGGCTGAGGTAGTTTTGGATAATCATATAGCCCTTGATTATCTACTTGCTAAGCAAGAAGATGTCTGTGCTGTGGTGAACACCTCCTGTTCACTTGGATAAATGCCTCTGGGGACGTAGAAACCCAATTACATAAGATTAGAGAGAAAGCACATTGGCTACCATTAATTTCACTTAGCCCATTGTCCTTTGATCTGTTCAGCTGACTGCCTTCCTGTTTGGGCTCTGGTTTAGAACTATCCTGAGAACTAGGCTTATAGTGTTGCTCTTCATCTTGCTCTGTAAACCTGTTGTGAAGTTCTGTACCCTTTGCCTGTCAAACCTCTGTAAAAATTACCTGCCCAATAAGGTGATGTTATCTCAGCACTTTGAGATGAACTCCAATACCTATGACCTTGGAGAAACATAGACTTCAGATGAGAAATGCCTCAGAGTTCCCCCTCCTAACCTTCTTTGGTACTCAAATGTGGCCTAAATAGTTTCCAACCACTAGGTACTTTACCTCCAACATGGGACACGACAACCAGCAATGGTTCTTCCTGGCACAGAGGGACATTCAGCTTGAAATAGTCCACATACCGGTGTGGCACATCTTGGAGCAGCCTGCCCTGAACCCTATCAATAGGAACCAATCATATAAAAGATCCAAGAAGAAGCTGAATGAGAAACATGTCAGATTTGTGGGAGAAAAAACTACGAAACAACAAAAAAGTGTATAAAATAGTACAAAATAAAATGAGTACTATTCCTAGGTAACTAGGAAGAGAATGTTATTGTGAGTGTGAATTGTTTCTAAATTAATGTTAGTTGAATGCAATTCCCAAAAAAAGCACTTTTCCTGACTCTTCGCCAGCTAATACTAAACTACATATGGAAGAGTGAAAGAGCAAGGAGAACAAAGAATTCTTGGAGTGAACAAAAATAAGAGGGTCCTGCAATACAAGTTATGAAAAAATATTCTAAGATTATTATTGTATTGGTACAAGAATATGTGTGTTAAGATCTACAAGACATACTATTGAGTCAAAAAAAATAAGCTGCAGAGTAAGTTCTGTACACAAATGTTAATCACGCAATCAAAAGTCAAAAAAATTTTAAGGATATGCATGTGCTTATAAAACTGATCTGAAGGATCAGTGTTTGTGCTTGGGAGTGCATCTGGGAAAGAAACTAGTGGCACTTTCTGGCTCCTCTAAGCTTTGGAGTTACTCAGGGCTCTGACCTAGACCCCTTCTTTCTCTGTCTCCATACTTGGTCTAGCTCACCTCACCCAGTCAGACGGTTGGCTGTGTGCATTAGCTATGTGCTAATGATGTCCAAATCCACATCTCCAGCTTTGGAGCTGCAGACCCATCCAACTAACCATTTCATCGTCTCCAAGGAGGTCAAATATGTGTTTCCAATGTAATCTGAGAAAAACAACTCAAGATTCCTCCCATGCCCAACTTACTTCTCTCCGGTAATTTTCATCTCAGTAGATGGTACCACAATCCATGAAAATACAGATAGTATCCATGGTTCTTCTATCTCCCTCGTCCACCACATCTACTCAATATATCTCACTTACTAAATCTGCAAAATGACCACGTCCCTCTAATGCCAACACTGCCAGGCTAGTCCCAGGGACTGTCATATCTCCCTAAAAAACTGCAAAGACATCTTCTGACCTCTCTGCTTCCACTCTTGTACATCTACTGTCCTCAACGGGTGGCACAATTGTTTAAAAACATCAGTATAACTATTTCACCTACCCTTTTAAACTCATGCAAATGGACTTTTGTTTCTGGCAATAAGAGGGACTAGATTTCTTCTGAGATATTTCCTATTGTATTTTCCTAAGTGATGATACAGAAAAAAAATTAATTTACTACTCTGATGATACAAGCAAAGAAAATCCAGAGAAGCCAGAAATTAGGAGACAGTGTGAATCCAGAAATATATTTCAGAATTGACTCTGGGTCTTGGGAGCAATTCTGGTCTATGGAAGCTGAGAGGCAGGCATTTTGTGTGTGTGGTAAAATATACATAACATAAAATTCACCACATTTAAGTATACAGTTCAGTGGCATTATATACATTCACCTTGTTGTGCAATCATCACCACCATCCATCTCTAGAACTTTCACCCCTCAAACTGAAACTCTGTATCAATTAAACACTGACTCTCCATTCCCTCCTCCCCCAGCCTCTGGTAACTACTGTTCTACTTTCTGTCTCTGTGAATTTGACTATTCTAGGTACCTCATATTAATGGAATCAAGCAGTATTTGTCCTTTTGTGTCTGGCTTCTTTCACTTAACATAATGTCTTCAAGGTTCATCCATGTTTTAGCATGTATCAGAATTTCCTTTCTTTTTAAGACTGGATAATATTCCATTTTATGTACTGTTGATTTAAGAAAATAAAAAAGGCGGTTATTCAGGAATAGCAGAGGAATTACAATTCAGGACAAGCAAAAGCCATAGGCAAGTCCAGCACACAAAGGAGAGGAATGCTATTTTATAGAGAAAGAGGAGTGATTTGGGAGGGTTTGATTTGAACAAAAGTCCATTGGTGGAAAGCAAGAGTTCACAGTGATGATTTCTCAACTCATTGGCTGAGTTGCTGGGGTAGTCAATTTCTTGTTGGGAATGCAATGGACATCTTTTCCTGTTGGGGTCTGTAACTGATGATTCTTCTTGTAATTGATATCAAGTGGTAGCACATGAGGGCTGCCCCTTCTGGCCTCCCAATATCATTTCAAATGAGGTTTCCTTTATTCTGTTTCACAGTATATACAGTATTTTATTTATCCATTCATCCATCAATGAACACGGGTTGTTTCAATCTTTTGGCTATTGTGAATAATGGGGCTGTGAACATTGGTGTACAAAACTCTATTCGAGTCCCTGCTTTCAATTCTTTATATGTAGATAGATAGATAGAGAGAGAGATGGGATGGATCTCCAGAAGTGGGGTTGCCGGATCATATGAGAGTTCTATGTTTAACTTTTTGAGGAACCACTACATTGTTTTCCACAGTAGCTGCACCTTTTCGTATACCCACCAGCAGTGCGCAAGGGTTCCAATTTCTCCACAACCTTGCCAACACTTGTTTTCTGTTTTTTGCACAGTAGTCATCCTAAGGAAGTAGTAACTCATTGTGATTTTGATTTATATTCCCTTAAGGATTAGTAACTGTTGAACATCTTTTCATGTGCTTATTGGCCATTTGTATATCTTCTTTGGAGAAAAGCCTATTTAAGTTTTCTGCCAATTTTTAACCTTTTGTTGTTGCTGTTGGGTTTTAGTAGTTCTCTATATATTCTGGATATTAATTCCTTATCATATATGTGATTTACAAATATTTTCTCCTATTCTGTGGGTGAGAGGCAGGCATTTTACAGGCTGTGTCCACAAGGCAGGAAATAGACCAATGTGGAGAAAGGATCAGACCTTTCTTGCATGAAGTCAGGAACCCAGTGGATGAGCCAGAAAAATCTCGATCCAGAGAAGGAGGATAAGGAATTCTTCCTTTACCATTTTTATTCACCAAAAGGAACAAAATAAAACCCAACTGTCTCCCACTTCCCATATAACAAACTCACTCTAGTTTTAGGTTAGAATTAACACTACCTTTGTGGACTAAAAATGTTAGTTTACGTGTACCAAATTTGAAGATGTCTAACAGAAAACATATAAAATTTATTCTACAGGAATGTACTTTAAAACAAGTTTTTTCTATTGAAAAAACATTTAAGGAAACAATCCAAAGCCGGTCAATATGTTAATAAAAGATGAGAACAACAAAAGGAAAAACAAAGCAGATCCTCAAGATTGAAAATTGAAAATGACAAAATCTATATATTTACTGTCTCATTTTCAAAAGACTGTATTGACATCAAGATGAAAGATTACCAAAAAGGTACAATTGAAAAGAACCAAATGAAACTTGTAGAATTGACACATCACTGAAATTATAAACTCAGCTAGTGGGCTAAGCACATACAAAAGAATTAGTGAACTGGAAGCCAGATTTGAAGATATTATCAACTGTGCCGCAGGGATAAAAAGATGGAAAATGTTAGTGTAAAACTCTCCGTGGAATTTCAAAGCACTTATAAACTTGTGCTCACTTCCAAGGCCTATTGGGGTGGGAATCTTTCTTTTCTTCCTCACTGACCTCATTTGGTAGCATCTTCCCCATTCCTTATAAGCTTCATTCACTCTTGTGGAACATGTTGCAACAGTTAACTTTATGCGTCAACTTGATTGGGCCACAGGGTGCCCCATTTGGGTGAACATTATTCTGGGTGTGACTATGAGGATATTTTGGGATGAGATTAACATCTGAACTGGTATTGAGAAGAGTAGATTGCCCTCCCTAATGTGAGTGGGCCTCATCCAATCAATTGAAGATCAGAACAGAACAACAAGGCTGAGCAAGCGGGAAGTCCTTCTCTCTGTCCGGCTGTCTTCTCCTGTCTTGGTCACACAATGTGAGCCAATTTCTTATAGTCTCTTTCTCTGACATCCTCTTCCTATGTATATTTCCTACTGGTTCTGTTTCTCAAGAGAACTCTGATTAATACACACGCAATGTCCCTATCCTGACTTAGTGCCATTGATTCAGTTCTTTCTCTACCTTGGGACATTTTTCCTGATCTTGGCCTGACTGATTATTCTTGCTATGAAGATTTCATTTAGGGCACCTCAGAGAGGTCTAAAGTTACCATGTCACCAATTGCTGTCCCTTCACAGCTCAGCACAGCGGCTATCTGATCCATCCTTATTTGTGTATTGATCCCTTGCTTTGTCATGGTCTCCCTCCCTCAACTAGAATGTAAGCTCACATAGCAGGCCCTGGAGCTCTTATTCATTTCTCTCCATCATGGAACTGAACTGTTCCACATTGGAGTGAATGACATTTGTCCTTTTGGTTGTGTGTGCCCAAAATAAAGGAGGGTCCTTGACAACCCTGCTCTCTCACCCACACCTCTGCTCCCTCTCCATCACATCCCCTGTGATCTCCTCTGGAGAGCTGTGTTGTCTGGTCATGTCTTCAGGGAAGATTTTACCTGACCTCCAGAATAATTCTAATCCCTTTAGTTCATGCTTTCAGGACAGCAGTTTCTGTTCTGTATAAAAGGAGATGGGAGAAGCAAGTTTTAAAATGAGAGAATTCAATACTATATTAGAGCTACAAGTCACAAAGGGGTATTAGGCATTACATAGCCAGGATGAAAAGAGCAAATTAACAATCAAATGGTGAGTGGGAGGGGGCAGAAAATACATCATGCCGTTCCTTTCTATCTTGTAAGCTTTCTGCTGAAAAGTCAGCTGATAACCTTATGGAGTTTCCTTTGTATGTCATTTGTTGCCTTTCTCTTGTGGCTTTTAGGATTCTCTCTGTCTCTTTAACTTTGGACATTTTAATTATGTGTTTTCGTGTGGGCCTGTTTGGGTTTATCTTGTTTGGTGATCTCTGTGCTTCCCATACATGGATGTCTGTTTCCTTCCTTAGGTTAGGAAAGTATTCAGCTATCGTTTCTTCAAATAGATTCTCTGTCCCTTTGTCTCTCTCTTCTCCTTCTGGGACACCTATAATATGGATGTTAGTGCACTTGATGTTGTCCCAGAGGTCCCTTAGACCGTTCTTGTTCTTTTTAATTCTTTTTTTCTGTCATCTGTTCAGCTTGGGTGATTTCCTCTATTCTTTTTTCTGTCATCTGTTCAGCTTGGGTGATTTCCTCTATTCTTTTTTCTGTCATCTGTTCAGCTTGGGTGATTTCCTCTATTCTTTTTTCTGTCATCTGTTCAGCTTGGGTGATTTCCTCTATTCTTTTTTCTGTCATCTGTTCAGCTTGGGTGATTTCCTCTATTCTTTGGTCCAGCTCGCTGATCCGTTCTTCTGTATCACCTACTCTACTATTGAGTTCCTCTACTGAATTTTTTGCTTCCAGTATTGTATTCTTCATTTCTGATTCATTCTTTTTATATATTTTCCAATTCTTTGTTGATATTCTCACTGTATTCATCCAT
The DNA here is from genome assembly GCF_041296235.1 of Equus asinus. Taxonomy (NCBI): domain Eukaryota; kingdom Metazoa; phylum Chordata; class Mammalia; order Perissodactyla; family Equidae; genus Equus; species Equus asinus. The sequence continues at coordinate 202,804 of NW_027224823.1, forward strand.
TCTTCTCCCAAGATCAGTGAGCATCCTTATGACTTTTTGCTTAAAGTCTTTGTCAGGTAGATTGTTTATTTCTGTTTCATTTAGTACTTTTTCTAGGGTTTTGCCTTGTTCCCTTGATCAGAATGTACTCCTTTGCTTCCTCATTTTGCCTCTTTCTTAGCATATATAGCTAAGTATCAGGTGGGTCAGCTATGTCTCAAGATCTTGGAGAAGTGGCTTTATGTAGGAGACACATTTTCAGGCCCAGCAGTGTGCTTCCCTCTTGTCACCAGTTCCAAATGTTCCAGGTGTGAACCTTGTAGGCTACATGTGTATTTCTGTTGTGGTGGTAGAGTTGCTTTTGCTGCAGGTGCCCAGGGAGCCTAGCCTGTCCCCCTGGCCAGCTGGTTGTAATGCTTAGCTGCATGTGGCTGGTATGGACCCTTCAATCTGTTTACCAGGGTTGAGGAGCCCCCAGCACAGTTGGATGCAAGATGTAATAGCGCACTCCTGTTGCAGTTTTCTGTTAAGTGGGTAGATGCCCAGTGTGGCCAGTTGTGAGGCTCAGGTGTTTAAAACTGCTGCAGTCCTCTTGCTTGCAACGCTGATGTCAGCTCTGTCAGGATTGCAGCTGAGTGGGCCTGGCCCCAGGCACAGGACTACCCAATTGTTTCAGGCCTTGGAAGGCGGTGCCAATCCACTATGTGGCTGTTTGAGAAGTACAGGTCTTCTATCTTGATAAGCCCCACAGCCCACATGTCCACACCCACTTTCAAGACAGTGCTGGCACATATACACATCCAGATCACCTGGAGCAGATCCAGTTTCCCCACTGCAGAGGCCCACACACACTCAACCAATGCCGCACACACTTCACCCACTCCTCATGCCCACCCTACCCTGCAGAGGTGGACCAACTCACATGACTGCAGAAGATCCAGGCACACAGTCTATGCAGGCCAAAATGTTCCTTTAGGGCTTGCGGTTGGGTGGGGCCAGTCTCTAGGGTGGGCTGTCTGCCCTGGCTGAGCTGGATTTATTCTACACTCTAGTGGGTGGGGCAGACTCTGGGCTAACAGGCCAGGGGAAGAACTCCACTGGCATCTGGAACATCTGTGTCAGCACACCTGTACTAGGTCATAATAATGGCTACTGTCAACGTCCCCGTCACTGGAGAGGTCTTACGTCTCACAGAGATGCACCCAGAGCCTATCAGGTGAGTCTCTTTTCACCAAAGGACTTTATACCTTTCTTTCTGAATTTAGGTTGCTTCCCAAAACAGGGAAGTTTGTGTGTGGGCCCTTTAAAAGCAGGCTTTTTTTGCCTCTTCTGTCCAGTAACTTTTCTAGTGGTATTCCCCGTTGTAGTTAATAGCCAGCAACATCAGATATTATGACACTATTTTCAGTTATGCTAAATGTAAAGGATGCTTTAGGGGTAACAATCCCCGTCAGGTCCCCCACTCCTCCAGGGAAGGCTGTACACCTTAGGACTGCTCCTAGCTAGCTGTGAAGCTCTGCAGCTCAGGAAGTTGGCTTTTTTTCTCTCAGACAGGAAATTCTGGCTCTTCTGGCTCAGTCAGGAAAGTCTCATGAAGCAGGGGTTCTTTTTATCCACTTTTCAGTTCAAGTTGTATCTTGGTTCTGTTCGTGGGAGGAGGAGAGTTCAAAGTCCCCCTACACCTCCAACATGACCTCTCAAGTTGTGGCTCTTCCAGATCATCTTTGTAAGTGACTTTTAATAGACAGCCATTCAGTCTACACACAGGCTCGGATCGCATGTGATGAAGGAAAACTATTGCTGAGCTCAGCTTGCAAGGAGCTGGAAGTGACATTTTCCCGGGAGAGCACTTAAGCATTTCACTACAGCTGGGAGAAAATAAGTATAACACGTTCAAGCAAAGTACATTGTGCAGCAAAGCTCTGGCTTCTGGCTGTTTCAGATCATCTAGGTAAGTGCCTCACGTATTGCAGTTCGTGGCCTTCACTCAGGATCTCTACGACATCATGAAAGCCTGTTCCTGCTGTACTCAGCTCCCCATAGCTGTGAAGGGACATCTTCCAAGGAGAGACTGAAAACCTTTCACTTTCTCTGGGACAGATCATCTGTAACATTCACCCAGTGCTAGCACACACATTGGAAAACGTTCTACTTTTGGCTCTTTCATTTTGTCTTCATAAGTGACTTTTAACTCAGTGCCAAGCAGTCTAGTCACAGGCTCTCATACCCATGTGAGGAAGGAAAACTATTGCTGAAACCACCTTGTCAGAAGCAGGATGTGACATTTCCCAGGAGAGCTTTAAGATTTTATTACAGCTGGGAGAGATTATCTATAACACACATTCAAGCAAAGTACACTGTGCAGAAAATCTCTGGCCTGTAGCTCTTTAGGATCATCCTGGAAAGTGCCTCTTCACAGCTTGCAGTTCACCGCCTTCACTCGGGCTCTCTCCTGTGTCATGAAAGCACCTTATTACTGAACTCAGTTGCCCATAGCTGTGAAGGGACTTCTTCCAGGAAGAGATTTATAAGTTTTCACTATACCTGGGACAGATTATCTGTAAGAAATATTCAATGAGGGTTCACAGAAAACCTCCTGCTTCTACCTCTTTAGTATCTTCTTGATAAGTGACTTTTAATACGCTCCAGTTCAGTCTACACACAGGCTCTGATCGCATGTGATGAAGGGAAACTATTGCTAAGCTCTGCTTGCCAGGTGCTTGTAGTCACATTTTCCTGGAAGAGCTCCTAAATTTTCACTACAGCTGGGAGAGAATATCTATAAAATCCATTCAAGGAAAGTACACTGTGCGGAAAATCTCTGGCCTGTAGCTGTTTAGCATGGTCCTAGTAAGGGCTCTTGCACACATTGCAGTTCACCGCCTTCCCTCAGGCTCTCTCCCAGGTCATGAAAGCATCTTCCTGCTGAACTCAGATGCCCATAGCTGTGAAGGGGCTGCTTCGAAGGAGAGATTTAAAAGCTTTCACTTCAGCTGGGACAGATTATCTGTAACTTTCATTCAATGAGGTTACACTGTGTAGAAAAATCTCTGGCTTGTGGCTCTTTAGTATCGTCTTCATAATTGACTTTTCATACATGCCATTCAGTCTACACAGATTCTCTCACTCTCATGTGATGAAGGAAAACTATTGCTGAGCTCACCTTGACAGGAGCTGGAGGTGACCCTCTCCTAGGAGAGCTTTTTAACATTTTATCACAGCTGTGAGAGAGTATCTATAGCATCCATTCAAGGAAAGTACACTGTGCAGAAAATCTCTGGCTTGTAGCTGGTTAGGATCGTCCTTCTAAGTGCCTTCTCACACACTGCAGTCCTGAGCCTTCGCTCGGATTCTCTCTTCCATTGCATGAAACATGTTCCTGCTGAACTCAGCTGCCCATATTGTGAAGGGGTTTCTTCCATGGGGAGATTGAAAAGTCTTCACTACAGCCAGGACAGGTTATCTGTAACGTCATTCAAAGAGGGTATACAGTGAGGAAAAGGTCCTGCTTGTAGATCTTTTGGATCTTCTTGATAAGTGACTTTTAATACATTGCCATTCAGGCTACACACAGGCTCTCACGTGTGATGAAGGAAAATTCTTGCTGAGCTCTTCTTGCTCAGAGTCATATTGATATTTTCCTAAAAGGGCTTTTAAACATTTCTCTACAATTTGAAGAGAATATCTATAATATCAATTGAAAGAAAGTGCACTGTGCAGAAAAGCTCTCAACTCTAGCTCTTTAGGATCATCAGCAAGTGTCTTTTCCCACATTGCAGTTCAGGCCCTTCACTCAGGCTCTGTCTCACATGTATTGGAAGAATGCTCCTCCTGAACTCTGCTTCCTGGTAAGTGTGAAAGGTTTTGTGTCTAGAAGAGATTTAAGACTTCTCACTCTAGCTGTGCAATATCTATAACATCCATCGAGTAGAGTACGGTGGTGGGGAAAACTCTTGCTTCTCCCTCTTGAGAATCATCTTGACAGTTGCCTCTTCAATCTTTGCAGTTTTAGTCCTTCATTCAGGCTCTCTCTCACATTTATTGAAAGAGTGTTCCTGAGGAGAGTGGTGTCGAGATGGTGTTGTAGGTGGACTCTGAACTCACCTCTTCCCATGAGCACAACGAAGTTACAACTGTGTTTGAAGCAATTACCCCTAAGAAAGAACTGAAAACTGGGTAAAAGGAAGCCCCGCATCATGAGACATTCCTGACTGAGGCAGAAATTCCTGTCTGGAGAGAAAACAGCCAACTTTGTGAGCTGCAAAGCTTCACACTGGGTGGGAGGAGCCCTAAGGTGTGCAGTCTTCCCCAGAGGAGTGGGGTACCTGACCAGGGGAACACTGCCCCTATAAGCACCCTTCAGACTCAGTACAACTGAAATGAGTGTTATAATACCTGGCTTTGCTGACTATTAACTACAATGAGGAATATCCCTAGAAAGCTATTGGACAAAAGCAGAAAAAAGCCAGCTCTCAAAAGGCCCACACACAAACTTCCCTGTTTTGGAAAGCAACCTAAAATTACCAGAAAGAAAGGTGCAAGGTCCTTTGGTAAAAAGAGACTCACCTGATAGGCTCTGGGTGCATCTCAGTGAGATGTAAGACCTCTTCAGGGACTGAGACATTGGCAGCAGCCTTTATCGTGACCTAGTACAGGTGTGCTGACACAGATGCTGGCAGATGCCCTTGGAGTTCTTCCCCTGGCCTGTTAGCTCAGAGTCTGCCCCACCCACTAGAGTGTAGAATAAATCCAGCTCAGCCAGGGCAGACAGCCCACCCTAGAGACTGGCCTCACCCACAGCAAGCCCTCAAGCAACTTTTAAGCCTGCATAGACTCTGTAAATGCATCCTCTGCAGGCAGGCAAGTGGCCCTGCCTCTGTGGGGAAGGGCATGCATGAGAAGTGGGTGGAGAGTGTGGGGCACTGGTGGAGTGTGTGGGTGGCTCTAAAGTGGAATGACTGGGTCTGTTCCAGGGAGTTGGGAAGTGTCCACAGGGCCAGGACTGTGTTGAGGGTGGATGTGGACCTGTGGGCCATGGGGCTTATCAGAGGCAGAAGGCCTGTGCTTCTCAAACAGCCACATAGGGGATTGGCCCATCCTTCCAAAGCCTGGAACAACTGGATACCCCCATGCCTGGTGCCAGCCCCACACAGCTGCAATCCTGAGAGAGCTGACAACATTTTTGCAAGCCAAAGTCCTGCAGCAATTGTAAGCCCCTGAGCCTCATGATCAGCTCTGTTCTGGACCCACCCGCTTAACGGAAAACCTGCAACAGAAATGTGCTATTAGACCTTTTGTTCAACTCTACTGAGGCTCCCCAAAGCCAATAAACAGACTTAAGTGTCCATATCCGCCACACGCAGCAGAGCACTACAACCAGTCAGCCAGGGGCACAACCTAGACTCCCTGGGCACCTACGGCAAGAGCAATCCTGACACAACAGGAGGACACACATAGCCCACACAGCGGTCACTCCTGGAACATTCGGAACTGGTGACAAGAGGGAAGCACACTGCTGGGTCTCCAAAGATGCCTCCTACATAAGGCCACCTCTACAAGATCAAGACACGTAGTGGACCCACCTAATACACAGAGAAAGAGACAAAGTGAGGAGGCAAAGGAGTATATTCCAAGCAAGGAAACAGGACAAAACCCCAGAAAAAGAACTAAATGGAAAAGAAATAAACAATCTATCTAACAAAGAGTTCAAGTAAAAAGTCATAAGGATGCTCACTAATCTTGGGAGAAGAATAGATGAATACAGTGAGAATATCAACAAAGAATTGTAAAATATAAAAAATAACAAATCAGAAAAGAAGAATACAATACTGGAAATGAAAAATCACTAGAGGATTTAATAGCAGAGTAGATGATACAGAAAAACAGATCAGTAAGCTGGATGAAAGACTAGAGGAAATCACCCATGCTAATCAGATAAAAGAAAAAAGATTATAAAGAATGATAACAGTTTAAGGGAACTCTGGGACAACATGAAGTGCACTAACACTGATGACATTCATATTATAGGTGTCCCAGAAGGAGAAGAGAGAGACAAAGGGGCAGAGAATCTATTTGAAGAAATAATAGCTGAAAACTTTCCTAACTTAAGGAAGGAAACAGACACCCAAGTACAAGAGCACAGAGAGCCACAAACAATATACACCCAAAGAGGCCCACACCAAGACATATTAGAATTAAAATGTCCAAAGCTGAAGAGAAAGAGAGAATCCTAAAAGCCACAAGAAGGCAACAAGTGGCATACAAAGGAAACCCCATAAGGTTATCAGCTGACTTTTCAGCAGAAACCTTACAGGATGGAAGGGAGTGGCATGATATATCTATTTAAAGTGCTGAAAGGAAAAACTCTACAGCCAAGAATACTCTACCTGTCAAGGTTATCATTCAGAATGGAAGGAGAGATAGTTTCCCAGACAAGCAATATTAAAGGAGTTTATCATCAAGAAACCAGCTTCAGGAGAAATGATAAAGAGACTTATTTAAGTGGGAAAGAGAAGACCACCAATAGGAATTAGAAAATTATCAAAAGAAAAAAAGGGGCAATAAAATAACTGATAATGGCAAAAATAAAGTTAGAAGATACCACCTATGAAGAGAATATGAAGGTCTAAAGAAAAGGTGCTGGGGCTGCCCCGCGGCCGAGTGGTTAAGTTCTTGTGCTCCACTTCAGTGGCCCAGGGTTTCGCTGGTTCAAATCCTGGGTGCAGACATGGCAGCATGCATCAGGCCACGCTGAGGCAGTGGCCTACATAGCACAACCAGAGGCACTCACAACTAGAATATACAGCTGTGTACTGGCGGGCTTTGGGAAGAAAAGAAAAAGAAGATTGGCAACAGTTGTTAGCTCAGATGCCAATCTAAGAAAAAAAGTGCTAAAATTCCCTGTTTCAATGATAGGAGGATAATGGATACATGCACACAAAATGAGAGGTTAGATATGATCAAAAACATAAAACGTGGGCAGAGAGGAATAAAAGAGAAGAGCTTTTATAAAGACGTCAAACTAAACAGACCATCAACTCAATATAGATTTCTATATACATAGATTATTATGTATGAACCTCATGGTAATCATAAACCAGAAAACTATAGTAAATACACACATAATTAAAACAAGGGAAACGAACATAATACTAAAGAAAGTCATCGAACCACAAGGGAAGGGAGTAAGAGAAGAAGAAAGGAACAGAGAAGAACCACTAAAACATCCATAAAAAAGTAACAAAATGGCAGTAAGTACATATCTATCAATAGCTATTTTAAGTGTCAGTGGACTAATGCTCCAATTAAAAGGCATAGGGTGGACAATTGGATAAAAAAGTAAGACCCACATATACGCCGCATACCAGAGACACACTTCAGACCTAAAGACATTCACAAACTGAAACTGAAGGGATAGAAAAAGATATTCCATGAAAATGGCAAAGAAAAGAAAACAGGGGTAGCAATACTTATATCAGACAAAATAGACTTTAAAACAAAAACTGTAACAAGAGACAAGGAAGGACACTACATAATGATAAAGGGAACAATCCAACAAGAAAATATAACACTTGTAAATATCTATGCACCCAACATAGGAGCACCTAAATATATAAAGCAATTATTAACAGACATAAAAGGAGAAATAGGCAGTAACACAATAAAGTAGGAGATTTTAACACTCCACTTACACCAATGGACAGATCAGCCAAACAGAAGATCAATAAGGAAACACTGGCTTTAAACCACACATTAAACCAGATGGACTTAGTAGATATAAACAGAACATTCCATCCAAAAACTGAAGACTACACATTCTTTTCACATCCACATGGAGCATTCTCCAGGATTGATTACATACTGGGCCACAGAACAAATATCAGTAAATTTAAGAAGCTTGAAATAATACCAAGCATCTTTTCTAACCACAACAGTATGAAACTAGAAATCAACTACAGGAAGAAAACCAGAAAAGTCACAAATAGGTGAGATTAAACAAAATCCTACTGATGAATGATTGAGTCAATGAAGAAATCAAAGGAGAAATCAAAAAATACGTGGAGACAAATGAAAATGAAAATAAAACATGCAAAAACCTGTGGGATACAGCAAAATTCGTTCCAAAAGGGAAGTTTATAGCAATACAGGTGAAACTCAACAAACAAGAAAAATATAAAATAAGCAATCTAACAGTGCACCTAAAGGATCTGGAAAAGAAGAACAAAAATATCCTAAATCAGTAGAAGGAAGGAAATAATAAAAATCAGAGCAGAAATAAACGAAATGGAGACTAAAAAATATCAATGAAACCAGGAGCCGGTTCTTTGAAAAGATAAACAAAATTGACAAACCTTAGCTAGACTCACCAAGAAAAATACAGAGAAGGCTCAAATAAATAAAATCAGAAATCTAGAGGAGAAATTTCAATGGACACCTGAGAAATACAAAAGATTATAAGAGAATACTATGAAAACCTATATGTCAATAAATCGGATAAAGTAGAAGAAATGGACAAATTCTTAGAATCATATAACCCTCCAAAACTGACTCGATAAGAAACAGAGAATTTAAGTAGACAAATCACTAGTAAGGAGATTGAAAGATTAATCAAAAACCTGCCATGGGGCCGGCCCGGTGGTGCAGTGGTTAAGTGTGCACGTTCCGCTTCTCAGCGGCCCAGGGCTCACCAGTTCAGATCCCAGGTGCGGACATGGCACCACTTAGCTAAAAGCCATGCTGTGGTAGGCGTCCCATGTATAAAGTAGAGGAAGATGGGCATGGATGTTAGCTCAGAGCCAGTCTTCCTCAGCGACAAGAGGAGAATTGGCAGTAGTTAGCTCAGGGCTGATCTGCCTCAAAAAAAAAAAAAAGAAAAGAAAAACCTCCCAGGAAATAAAGGTCAAGGACTCCATGGCTTTCCTGGTGAATTCTACCAAACATTTAAAGAAGAACTAATACCTATCCTTCTCAAACTCTTCCAAAAATTGAAGAGGAGGGGAACCTTCTCAACTCATTCTAAGAAGCCAACATCACCCTGATACCAAAACCAGACAAGGACAACACAAAAAAAGAAAATTACAGGACACTATCACTGATGAGCATCGATGCAAAAATCCTCAACAAAATACTAGCAAATCAAATACAGCAATACATTAAAAAGATCATACACCATGATCAAGTGGGATTTAGTCCAGGGATGCAGGGATGGTTCAACATGTGCAAGTCAATGTGATACACCACGCTTAACAAAATGAATAAAAATCATGTGATCATCTCAATAGACGCAGAGAATGCATTTGACAAGTTACAACATCCATTTATGATAAAAACTTTGAATAAAATGGGTATAAAAGGAAACTACTTCAATATAATAAAGGCCATGTATGACCAGCCCACAGCTAATATCATTCTCAATAGATAAAAGCTGAAATCTATCCCTCTAAGAACAGGAACCAGACAAGGATGTCCACTTTCACCCTCTTACTTAACATCATATTGGAAGACTTACCTAAGGCAATCAGGCAAGAAAAAGAAATCAAAGGGATCCACATTGGAAAGGAAGAAGTAAAACTGTCACTATTTGTTGGTGACATGATTTTTATATATAGAAAACCCTAAAGCACTCACTAAAAAACTTTCAGAAATAATAAATGAATATAATTTACAGGATATAAAATCAACAAAGAAAAATCGGTTGCAATTCTATACACTAACCATAAAGTAGCAGAAAGAGAAATTAAGAATATAATCCCATTTCCAATTATGACAAGAAGAATTAAATATCTAGGAACAAATTTAAGAAAAAGGGGAATGATCTGTACACTGAAAACTAGAAAACATTGTTGAAAGAAGTTGAAGAAGACACAAAGAAACGGAAAGATATTCCATGCTCTTGAATTGGAAGAATTAATATAGTTAAAATGTCCATACTTCCTAAAGCAATCTACTGATTCAATACAATCCCTATCAAAGTTCCAGCAACATTTTTCATAGAAATAGATCAAAGAATCCTAAAAGTTATATGGAACAACAAAAGACCCCAAAGCAATTGGAATCCTGAGAAAAAAAAGAACGAAGCTGGAAATATCACACTCCCTGATTTCAAAGTATACTCCAAAGCTCTAGTAACCAAAACAGCGTGGTACTGGCACAAACAGACACACAGATCAATGGAACAGAATCAGGAGATCATAAATATACCCAGACATCTATGGATTATATCAGCTAATTTTCAACAAGGGAGACAAGAACCTACAATGGAGAAAGGAAAGTCTAATAAACGATGTTGGGAAAACATGCAAAAGAATGAAACTAGACCACTATCTTAAACCATACACAGAAATCAACTCAAAATGGACTAAAGACTTGAACATAAGACCTGGAAATATTAAAATTCTGGAAAAAAACAGTCAGTATGCTCTTCAACATGGGTCTTAGAAGCATATTTTCAAGTATCATGCATGATCAGGCAAGGGAAACAATAGAAAAAATGAGCAAATGGGACTACATCAAACTAAAAAGCTTCTGAAAAGCAAAGAAGACCATCACCAAACAAAAAGACAACCTAACAACTGGGAGAAGATATTTGCAAACCATATATCTGATAAGGGGTTAATATCCAAAAAATATAAAGAATTCGTACATCTGAACAACAAAAAAACTATCAACCCAACTAAAAACTGGGCAAAAGATCTGAACAGACATTTCTCCAAAGAAAATATACAGATGGGCAACAGGCACATGAAAAGATGTTCAATATCATTAGCTATCAGGGAAATGCAAATCAAAACTACAAGATATCACCTTACTCCTGTCAGAATGGCTATAATTAACAAGACAGGAAACAAGTGTTGAAGAAGATATGGAGAGAAGGGGACCCTCATACACTGCTGGTGGGAGTGCAAACTGGTGCAGCCACTATGGAAAACAGTATGGAGATGCCTCAAAAAATTAAAACTATATCTACTATATGATCCAGCTATTCCACTGCTGGATATTTATCCAAAAACTTGAAAATACAAAGGCATAAAGATACACACACCCCTACGTTCATCACAGAATTATACACAACAGACAAGATTTGGAAGAAACCTAGTTGCCCATCAAGGGACGAATGGATAAAGAAGAGGTGGTATATATACAGAATGGAATACTACTCAGCCATAAGAAATGATGAAGTCCGGCCATTTGTGACAACATGGATGGACCTTGAGGGCATTATGCTGAGTGAAATATCAGAGGGAGAAATTCAAATACCATGTGATCTCACTTATAAGTACAAGATTTTAAAAAACGACAGACAAAAGCATAGAGACAGAGATTGGATTGGTGGTTACCAGAGGGAAAGTGGGGAAGGAGAAAGGCAAGTGGGGTCATTAGACACATGTGTGTGGTGATGAATTGTAATTACTCTTTGGGTGGTGAACATGATGTAATCTACACAGAAATAAAAATATATAACAACGTACACCTGAAATATGTATGATGCTATAAACCACTGTTACCACAATAAAATAAATAAATAAATAAATAATAAAAAAAAGAGAAGAATGTTCCTGCTGAACTCTGATTCCTGGTAGGTGTTAAAGGTTTTGTTTCTAGAAGAGATTTAAAATTTTCTTTTAAAATTGCCACTACAGCTGGGACACATTATCTGTAACATCCAGTACAGTGCTGAGAAAAAACTCCTGCTTATAGTTCTTTAGGATGATCTCATAGTGACTTTTGATAAGTTCCTGTTCAAGTTTACACACAGGCTCTCATTTTTATGTGAGGAAGAAAGACTATTGCTGAACTCAGCCTGCCAGGAGCAGGAAGTGAAATTTCCCAGGAGAGTTTTTTCTTTTTAAAGATTGGCACCTGAGCTAACAGCTGTTGTGTTGACAAAAATAATCCATAACCAATCTATAAGTAAAAATTTGACACAGTGTATTCTGAGCTGAAATCTGAGGACCATGGCCCGGGGCCTTTCTTCCCGAAGGAAGAAAGGGCACCAAAGAAGTGGGGTGCCCAGAGTGGTTATATACCCACAGAGAGGATGTTTCACATAGGATTGAAATGTCCCTTTTACAGTAGTCGCGAGACTGCTCTGTCCGCACAGCGATTGATGGAAACAGCAGGTAGGTCTGCTGTCTCAGTGAACGCAGCAGGGTGACAGTCTGTTGTCTGTAGCTGGGTTGTCACAGGTGAGCTGGTGGTCCAAGGTGAGTGCAGCAATCAGTTCCTAGCCTAAGGAAAGATGCTTATCCCTAAGGAAATGCCAATGTGGGGGGAAGTTGCACCTTTATCTCAAGGGCCTTTGTTCTTGCCACAGGAAATGTCTAAGCAGATATGCAATGCGTGCTCAACAGCCACAGTCAGGCCCTTTTGGAAAAAACAAGGTCAGGCCGAATTAGGTTTATACCAAATGGCTTGCTCATATACTCCAATATATCCTATTGCTTGCCATTTTTATTTGTCAGTTGCCAATCTTTTCTTTTTCTTCTGCTTTTTCTCCCCAAATCCTCCCAGTAAATAGCTGTATGTTTTAGTTGTGGGTCCTTCTAGTTGTGGCACATGGGACGCCGCCTCAATGTGGCCTGATTAGCAGTGCCATGTCTGCGTCCAGGATCCGAACCAACAAAACCCTGGGCCACCGTAGCAGAGCACGTGAACTTAACCACTCGGCCGCGGGGTTGGCGCTCCCAGGAGAGTTTTTAACCATTTCTCTACAGCTGGGAGAGAATATCTATAAGCTCCATTAGAGGAAAGTGCACTCTGCAGAATCGCCATGGCTTCTAGCTGCTTCAGATCGCCTAGGTAAGGCTCACACAGTGCAGTTCACCGCTTTCACTCAGGCTCTCCCATGTCATGGAAGCATCTCCCTGCTGATCTCAGTTGCCTGTAGCTGTGAGGGGACTTCTTCCAAGGAGAGATTTAAAAGCACTCACTGCCCCTGGGACAGATGAACTGTCTGTTCATTCAATGAGGGTACATGGTGGAGAAAATCTCCTGCTTGTGGCTTCTTAACATCTATTGAAAAGTGACTTCTAACACATTGCAGTTCAGTCTACGCACAGGCTGTCACTTGTATGTAGTGAAGGAAAACTGTTGAGAAGCTCAGCTTGCCAGGAGCTGGGATTGACATGTTCCTAGGAGAGCTACCAAAAGTTTCACTACAGCTGGGAGAGAATAGCTATCATATCCATTCAAGGAAAGGACACTGTGCAGAAAATCTCTGGCCTGTAGCTTTTTTGGATCACCTGGTTAAGTGCCTTCTCACACATGGAAGGACAGGGGCTTCACTCAGGCTCCCTCTCCTCTGTCATGAAAGCACGCTCCTGGTGAACTCAGCTTTCTGTAGCTGTGAAAAGTCTACTCCCAAGGAGAGGTTTAAAACCATTCACTACAGCTGAGACAGATTATCTGTATATTCATTCTATGAGGTCACATGGTCAAGGAACTCTCCTGCTTGTGGCTCTTTAGGATTTTCTTGATAAGTGACTTTTAATTCAGTGCCAAGCAGTTTACACCCAGGCTCAAGGACATGTGATGAATGAAAACTATTGCTGAGCTCAGCTTGCCAGGAGCTGGAAGGGACACTTTACTAGGAGAGCTTTTAAACATTTCACCAGAGGTGGGAGTGAATACCTATAACATCCATTCAAGGAAAGCACAGTGTGCAGAAACGCTCTGACCCGTAGCTGTTTAGGATCATCCTGGTACGCTCCTTTACACACATTGCACTTCACGGCCTTCACCCAGCCTGCCTCTCCCCTGTCACGAAATCATATACTGGCTGAACTCAGCAGCCATGTAGCTGTGAAGGGACTTCCAAGCAGATATACAATGCGTGCTCAACAGCCACAGTCAGGCCCTTTTGGAAAAAACAAAGTCAGGCCGAATTAGGTTTATACCAAACGGCTTCCTCGTTTACTCCAATATATCCTATTGCTTGCCATTTTTATTTGTCAACATTTTATCAATACAATGAAACACTACGTAGCCAGTAAAAAGAGTGATATAGCTCCTATGTGTACTTTAGAAAAGCATCCCAGATGTTTTATTAGCTGAAAGAAACCCAAGGTGCAGAATTGTATGCACGGTAGGGTCGTATTTGATATTTTCAAAGGACATTTATATGTCTTGATAAGCATACATGATTTCTGGAAAGATACACATAATATGCCTAGTTACTTTGGAGAGTTTGATAATGGATCAATCTTTTATTGTATAGCAGTCTCCCCTTATCCGTGGTTTTGCTGTCTGTGATTTCAGTTACTTAAGGTCTCTCACGATCTGAAAATATTAAATGGAAAATTCCAGAAATAAACAATTAATGAGTCTTAAATTGTATGCCATGCTGAGTGTTGTGATGAAATCTCACGCCATCCTGCTCTGTCCCTCCCCCCGAAAATGAGCCATCCCTTTGTCTAGCGGGTCCACACTGTACCCACCACCTGCCCACTAGTCACATTAGCAATCTTGGTTATCAGATCAGCTGTCAGTATTGCAGTGCTTGTGTTCAAGTAACCCTTATTTTGCTTAATAATAGCAAAAAAGTGCAAGAGTAATGATGCTGGCAATTTGGAAATGCCAAAGAGAAGCCATAAATTGTTTCCTTTAAGTGGAAAGGTGAAAGTTCTTTACTTAATAAGAAAAAAAGTCATATGCTGAGGTTGCTAAGGTCAATAGTAAGTTTCATTACAATATGTTGTTATCATTATTCTATTTTATTATTAATTATTGTTGTTAATTTCTTACTGTGCCTAACTTGTAAATTAAACTTTATCATAGGTATGTATGTATGGGAAAAATCATAGTATATTTAGGGTTTGGTACCATCCGTGATTTCAGGCATCCACTGGAGGTATTGGAATGTGTCCCCTGCAGATAAGGAGGGACTACAGTATACTATTTTATAATGATTAATATTTTAACTATGCAAATATTAAGTAGTTTCATTCAACTTAAAGAAACTAGTTAATAGAAAAAAACAATAAATATAAACGAGTTTGCTAGTTCAAGAAGTGTTTTGGTTAACAAACTGTGAGCTAGTATGGACTACAATTTTAGTTGCTAAACTGTGAAAATATTTGGCTATGTCTAATAGAATATAAGGTTAAAAAAAGTGTGTTTTAACTGGTTTTTTAAAAATAGTGGGAAAACTTTGCACATACTTAGCTGAAAGGAAGCAGCCTGAGAAGAGGAGGAAGGGATGTGCAGTTAATGAAAGAAAGTCTCTGATGACCCGAAAGGAATCTGTTCAAGAGCACAGAGGAGGATCAGCCTTCCACAACTGTGCTCATGGTTGTTGACATGGTTGTCTATGTTGTCATTGTAGCCACTCACGTTTACTGAAGATTTACTATGTGCCAGGCACTCTGTTATATGCTCTACATATGTTTTTTCACTTAATTTTCCAATTATGTTCATCAAGAAATATTTAATGAGCACGTACTATGTGCCAGATGTGATTTTAGGCTCAGGAGGCACCTGGTCAATAGAATAGAAAAGCACCTGCTCTCATAGAACTATGATTCTCTGAGGGCGATGGATAGTGCACAAATCTCTCTCTCTAGTCCTATCTCTATCTCTGTCTCTATCAGGTGGTGGTGAGAAGAGGAAAAGCCAGATCAGAGGAGAGAGAGAGTGATAAGGTGGAGGTGGGGTGAGGGTGATAGTTTCTTATGAAACACATTCTTGTGGGAAGAAGCAGACAATACAGAATAAACATGTAAGTAAAATAACATGATGAGAAGAGAGGCCACTTTAGATGGGGTATTCAAGAAAGGCTGAGGGAGGGGACCTTTGAGGTGAGACCTATATGATAAGAATTAGCCAAACTTAGCAGGTGGGAGAGAGGGCTTACCAGACAGAGGGACAAGTAAGTCAAAGAACCCAAGCTTGTAAGTTTGCCATGTGTCTGAGGCACTGAAGGAAGAAGGCCCCCATAGCTGGAACATTTTGGGCAGTGGAGAGAGGTAGATGGCGCCAGGTCCTGTGGGGCCTTGTGGGCCATGATGAAATGTTTGTATGTTATTCTATTGGTGAAGGGAAGCCTATGGAAGATTTTAAGCAAGGGAGTGAAAATGGATTCACTAATTCCTTCCAACAAGATTTTCCTTTCTATTTCACTATGAAAGTAGAAGCAGCCAGAAGAAACTTTGCACTGACTCCTGTCAGCCTGTCTACCCACCCACTTGTCTGTGCCCATTTCCCTCATCTTCTAGCTTGCAATAAGTTGAACAGCCGTCTTCCACTCTGACAGTCTCCCCACCGGTGCACTGGATCCTACCCCTTCCTGCATACTCTTCTCTCTCTTGCATCATCATTTCCCCTGTTCAATTAAACCAGTCACATCAGCAAACAGGTCTTAATTTCTCCCTTCTTGGATACCTAATAGATACTGTGAACTAAAAATGTCTGATACTAAATTCATGATCTTCCCCTCAAATCCACAGTTTTCCCCTGCTCAATCCACAGTTCTCTACATCTTAATTGATGGCAAGTCCAACCTTCTGGTTACCCAGGCCACAAACGATGGAGTCCTGTTGCTTAACTTCTTTCTCTCCAAGTTCACCTTCAAAGCACCTGAGAATTCTGTTGTGGCTACCTTGAGAATATTCCAGAATATGACCAGTTATCACAACTTCTGCTATCCATCTGATCTCAAACAGCATCATCTCTCTCTGAACTCACCTCCATGTTTCCATCTTTGCCCACCCCCACTGCCAGTCTATTCTCACCACACCAGTTTGAATGATCCTTTAACAATGAAAGTTAGGTCATGTTAATCCTCTCTCAAGATGCCCAGGACCACCCATCCCAATTTTTCTCAGAATAAACCCACAGTCTCACTGTCGCCCGAGCCTCACCATAACCCTGCCTCTTGTTACCCCCTGGCCTTACCTCCACTCTCCCTTTTGTTCTCTCCACTCCAGCCACATCAGGTCTCTTGGCACTTTCTTGAATACTAGTCAGTCTCCTTCTCTTTTTGCTGAGGAAGATTCACCCTGAACTAACATCTGTTGCCAATCTTCCTCTTTTTTTATATGAGCCACCGCCAAACATGGCCACTGACAGATGACTGGTGTGGTTCCACACCTAGGAACCGAACCCAGGCTGCTGAAGTGGAGCATGCTGAACTTTAACCACTAGGCCATCAGGGCTGGCCCGACAGGCTCCCTCTTAATTAAAGGATTTGCACTGGCTATTCTCTGCCTGTTAGGCCCTTACCTGAGATAGCCATAATTTTTTTCTTCCATTTAATTCTGGTATCTACTCAGATGTCACCTTCTCAGAACTCAGTACAAAATAGCAACTCTCTTGTCTGCCACTTCTGTTTTTTTACTCTTCTTTTTCTTTTAAAAAATTATAACTTTCAGACATAATATCTATGTATTTATTTGTGTATATATTATCTGTCTCCTCCCACTAGAGTGTCACCTGTATGAGGTTAAAGACATAGTTTTTGTTTACTCCTTATTCCATGCACTTAGAAAGACTCTTGGGGTATGGTAAACATTCAATTAAAAATTTTGCTTATTCAATCACTCAATAAATTTGTATTGATGTAATTTCTGGAAAGATACATAGAATACACCTAGTTTCCTTTGGAGAGGAGGACTGAGTTAGAAAATAGACCTACCCTTGGTGGTGGCACCTGTGACCCCAGCCCACTTGAAGTGGCGATGATGCCTGCAAACCCAGAACCCCCAGTAGTGGTGGTGCCAGCACCCCTAGAAAACCCAGGAACAGCAGTAGAGGCAGCACGAGTGACTCCAGCCCCCCTAGTCACAGTGGCACATGAATCTGCAAAGAGCCAGGTAGAAATGGCAGTGGAGCCTGTGACTCCAGTCCCCTCCAGCTAGAGCAGTGCCTGAACCCTGGCCCCTCACCTGTGGCAGTAGCACCTCTGGACCCAACAACTTCAGATGTGGCAGAAGTGCCCATGTCCCCAGCTCCTGCCTCATTCTCTCCCTGCCCCCATTGCAGGGGAGAACCCACAAACCAGGTAACACTGGAAGCAGCAGAGGGACACGCCAGCCTGGACCTTGGTGGTGATGCCTGCTACTGCTAAGACACCAGCAGCAGCAAGCCACCAGCAACATCGGAGGCACAAGCAGCACAACAAGGGCACCAAGGACACTGCTAACAGAGGCAGTGGAGGGTGAAAGTACCGGTTCTCAAATACAACCAGAAGCAGCTCAGAATCAAAGTGAACAAAGCATTACCTGAATAAGCAAGATACTCACTATTACAAATGCACCAGCAGAGGAAAAACTCCTCAAGCACCATGAAAAATTATGGTGACAAGTTATTACAAAAAGAAAATGACAATTCTCCAGAAAGCAAACTTGAAGTTATGGAAGATTGTAATTTAACCAACAGAGAATTCTGAATAGCTGTCATAAAGAAACTCAGTGAACTAGAAGAAAACTCAGAAAGACAGTTCAATGAACTCAGAAATAAAATTAATAAACAGAAGGAGTACTTCATCAAAGAGATTGAAATTCTAAAAAGGAACCAAGCAGAAATTCTGGAGTGGAAGAACTCAAAAAATGAGATGAAAAAGACAGTAGACAACACTGGAAATAGAGCAGACCATGTGGAAGGGAAAATTAGAGACGTTGAAAATAGAACTTAGAAATGATGCAGGTAGAAGAGGAGAGAGAACTAAGATTTTTTAAAAGTGAAGAAATTCTATGAGAAATATCCAACTCTATTAGAAAAAGCAACATAAGGATAAGGGGTATCCCAGAAGGAGAAGAGAGGGAGAAGGGAGCAGAAAGCCTACTTAAAGAAATAATAGCTGAAGGGCCAGCCCCATGGCTGAGTGGTTGTGTTCACGCACTCTGCTTCAGCAACCTGGGGTTTTGCTGGTTCGGATCCTGGGCACGGACATTGTGCCACACATTGGGCCACGCTGGGGCGACATCCCACATGCCACAGCTGGAAGGACCTACAACTAGAAATACACAACTATGTACCACGTGGCTTTGGAGAGAAAAAGGATAAAAAGTAAAACCTTTGAAAAAAAAAAAGAAGTAATAGCTGAGAACTTCCCAAACCTAGGGAAAGAACTG
Organism: Equus asinus; assembly: GCF_041296235.1. Lineage (NCBI taxonomy): Eukaryota > Metazoa > Chordata > Mammalia > Perissodactyla > Equidae > Equus > Equus asinus. Next base: position 221,850 of record NW_027224823.1, read on the forward strand.
GATATATAAGTATGTGAAGCTAATAGAACACTTAAATATCTCAACACAAAAGGACTGTCTCCAAGACATGTTATATTAAAACTATCAAAAGACAGGGACAAAGAAAGAATTTTAAAGACAGCCAAGGAAAAGACAGTAACCTACAGAGGAACCCCCATTAGGCTATCAGATTTCTCAGCAGAAACTCTACAGGCCAAGAAAGAGTGGAACAATATATTCAAAATGTTGAAAGATAAAAACTGTCAGCTAAGAATACTCTATCCAGAAAAATTATCCTTCAGGTATAAAGAAGAAATAAAGACTTTCCCAGACAAATGAAAGCTGAAAGAGTTCACCACCACTAGACCTGCCTTACAAGAACTGTTGAAAGGAGCTTTACTACCAGAAATGAAAAGGCAAAGGTAAAACTTTGAGTAAGGTGATAAATAGAGATAACCAGGTAATTTCAAAGCTATTACAGAATAGGGTGTTAAACACTTAATTGTAGCATAAAAGTTAAAGGAGAAAAAACCATTAAAAATAACTAAAGCAACTTCAATATGGTAATGAACTCACAACATAAAAAGAGATAATTTGAGACAACAAAAACATAAAAGGGGAGGAGGAAAACCTGTATAGGCAAATCAAGATATGATGTTATCAACAGATAAAAGACTATTTTATCTCTGAGACATTGTATACAACCTCATGGTAACCACAAAACAAAAATCTAGAGCAGAAACACAAATACAAACAAAAGGAGAAACTGAGAAACACATCACAAAAAAACCACCAAACTAAAATGGCAAGCAGAAACATAAGGGAAAAGAAACAATGGAAATATAGAACAACCAGAACACAAAAGATAAAATAGCAGTAGTAAGTCCTCATATAACAATAATCACCCTAAATGTAAATAGATTGAATTCACAATCAAAAGGCAAAGAGTGGCTAGATGGATTAAAAAACAAGACCCAACAATATGCTGCCTCCAGGAGACCCATCTCAGCTCTAAAGACAAGCATAAACTCAAAATGAAGGAATGGAAGAAGATACTCCAAGCAAATTGCAACCAAAAGAAAGCAGGTGTAGCCATACTTATTTCAGACAAAATAGACTTGAAGCTAAAAAAGGTAACAAGAGACAAAGATGGACATTACATAGTGATAAAGGAGACTCCTTCAAGAAGATATAACGTTAATTAATATTTATGCACTCAATGGGAGAGCACCAAAATATATAAAACAACTATTGACAGAACTAAAGGGAGAAATTGAAAGCAATATAATAGTAGGGTTCTTTAATACCCCACTAGCATCAATGGATAGGTCATCCAGGTAGCGAGTCAACAAGGAAACATTGGCCTTAAATGACACATTGGACCAGATAGACTTAATAAATATATACAGAACATTGCATCCAAAAGGAACAGAATATGCATCCTTCTCAAGTGCACATGGAAAATTCTCAAGGATAAAACATATGTTGGGAGACAAAACAAGTCTCAATAAATTTTAAAAGATTGAAATAATACCAAGCCACAGTTTTTCTGACCACAACAGTATGAAACTAGAAATCAACTACAAGAAGAAAACTGAAAAAAATCACAAAAATGAGGAGACCAAACATCCTACTGAACAACTATTGGGTCAATGATGAAATCAAAGGAGAAATAAAAAAATACAGAGAGACAAGTGAAAATGAAAATAAGACATACCAAATTTAAGGGATGCAGCAAAAGCAGTACTAAGAGGGTAGGTTACAGCAAAAAGGGACCTACCTCAAGAAACAAGAAAAATCTCAAATAAACAGTCTAACCTTACACCTAAAGGAAGTAGAAAAAGAAGAACAAGTCAAGTCCAAAATCAGCAGAAGGAAGGAAATAATAACAATCACAGGGGAAATAAATGAAATAGAGACTAAAAAAATCAGTGAAATTAAGAGTTGGTTCTCTGAAAATATAAACTAAACTGACAAACTTTTAGCTAGACTCACTAAGAAGAAAAGAAGACTCAAATACATAAAAACAGAAATAAGAGAAGCCGTAACTGATACCACAGAAATAGAAGTGATCATAAGAGACTACTACAAATGGCTATACACCAACAAATTAGAAAATCTAGAAGAAATGGATAAATTCTTGGACCATACAACCTTCTGTGACTGAACTATGAAAAAAATAGAAAATCTGAATAAACAGAACACCAGTAAGGAAACTGAAACGGTAATGAAAAACTTCACAAAAAATAAAAGTCCAGGACCAGATGGCTTCACTGGTAAATTCTACCAAACATTCATGGAAGATTTAATGCTTATCCTTCTCAAACTCTTCCAAAAAATTGAGGAGGAGGGAATGCTTCCTAACTCATTTTAAAGGCCAACATTACCCTGAAACCAAAACCAGACAGGGACACCACCAAAAAAGAATATTACAGGCCAGTATCTCTGATGAACATACATGCAAAAAAACTTACCAAAATATTAGCAAACTGAATACAACAATACATTAAAAGGATCATACAGCTCAATCAAGTGGGATTTATTCCAGGAATGCAGGGATGGTTCAAAATCTGCAGATCAATCAACATGAAAGACCACATTAATAAATTAAGGGATAAAAGTCCTTGATCATCTCAACAGATGCAGAGAAAACATTTGACAAGATTCAGCATCCATTTATGATAAAAAAAATTCTGAATAAAATGGGTACAGAAGGAAGTACCTCAACATAATAAAGACCATATATGACAAACCCACAGCTAACATCATACCCAATGGTGAAAACTGAAAGATATCCTTTTAAGAAAAGGAACAAGACAAGGATGCCCACTCTCACCACTTTTATTCTTTTTTATTGCGATAACATTGGTTTATAACATTGTATAGGTTTCAGGTGTACAACATAATAATTTCACATCTGTATATACTACAGCGTGCTCACCACCAAAAGTGTAGTTTCCATTCATCACCATATAATTGACCCCCTTTGCCCATTTTGCCCCCACATCCTTCCCCTCTGATAATCACTAATCTGTTGTCTGCTTCTAAGAGTTTGTTTCTGTGTCGTTTGTTTTGTTTTGGTTAATCAGCTGTGGGCTAATATAGACAAATTTTTCATAGCTAAATTGTGAAGATACTATGCTGTATCTAATGAGATAATACAGAGTTCAGGAAGCTATACTTTAATTTAAATTGAGTGGTCAGGGAAGGCAAAGATATTTGTTAAAAGATAAACTGAGGCACATTAACATTTTTTAGTTTATTTGTGCAAAAATTGATTTGAATCCAGCATCATCTAATTTAGACTGGATTGCAATATCTTCAAGAGTTAAGGAGAGCTTCCTGAACATAGCCTCATTTGCACTTACTCCTAGCCAGGGGAGTAGAGATCTGCTGAAGGAAGTGAACTTTTTAAATCATGGATGCCTCCTGGCAATTCCAATTTTTGTCTGTGGCTCAGGACTGGAAAGTTGACAGCCATGGAGGTGAGTAAAACTTAAGGGACTGTAGACTGCATGGGTGGTTTTATTCTGGTTGCCTTTATCTTGTGTCCCTTTCTTTGTACAGAGCCTAGAAGCAAGGTCCCCTGGGTTTGGAGCTGTTAACCAGAAGCGGGGAAATGGACCCCCAGGTTTGGAGAGTCTGGCATGATAGAGAAAGGAGTCAGATTGTCCCGAGAAATGGAGGCATTGGAAATCAGGGAGAAGTTTGTGAGGGCAGGGTCAACACCACTGTGGCAAATCCAACAGCCATGTTGAGGTGGGAGTACCCTCCTCTGCAGTGGCCTGAGATGTGTGAACAATGATATTATTTTTCCAGGCCAGAGCAAGACAAAATGTGAACAACCGCAACAACAAAAATAAAGACATTCATGGTGTAAAAATTAGGAAAAGGAAGGTCAGAGAGGGGAGGAGGACTGGAAAGAGACGTTCTCGATCTGACATCTTGGGAGGAAGCATCTACCTCGATGTTGGCCACTGCTCTTCCTACTTAGTTTGATTTCGATGTCTCCAGCATTTGCACAGGACCAGATGTCAGGTGGAGCTTTCTTCGGTTGTGAAATGTGCACCCAAGTTTTGACACTTTGTAATTTGGCAGCAGAGTCATGGTCCAAGAGTACTTGGTAGGGTCCTTTCCATGAATCTTCCTTTTGCAAAAGCATTAGAGTAAAATAATATCTGTTTGGAAATGACAAAAGACTTAAAAATCCCCATGGTTAAAGATCTGATCAGAGTTCATTATAATGGAATTGACAAGGAAATTTTGTTATGTCTGTGACCTACGACATTTTAAGACAATTAGTGGAATTACAACTGATAACATTATACCAGGACATATCAGATTTTTAGGAATTTCATATGGCTTCTAGAACACATATTAATAACATGTGTCATACGAATATAATCCAAGAGTGTTTATCATCTGTTATTTGACAATGCTTCTGCTGTAATTTTTTTTTTTTTAAAGATTTTATTATTTCCTTTTTCTCCCCAAAGCCCCCCGGTACATAGTTGTATATTCTTCGTTGTGGGTTCTTCTAGTTGTGGCATGTGGGACACTGCCTCAGCGTGGTCTGATGAGCAGTGCCATGTCCGCGCCCAGGATTCGAACCAACGAAACACTGGGCTGCCTGCAGCAGAGTGCGCGAACTTAACCACTCGGCCATGGGGCCAGCCCCTCTTCTGCTGTAATTTAACATACCAAATAAGCCTATTAGTTTAATATCTCTCTTTTACAAAGTGAAAGACAAATCTTTTGAGATTTTTCCAGGGGCCATCTGAGAAATTTCAAAGTTATGTTGCATTCAAAAAGATTCCACTTAGAGTCAGATTTGGGGAAGTTGTCAAAACATCTAAAAGTTTGAACCATTGACTTGGGATCACAAACCATTATGAAATAACACTTCATTATCCATTTAACCAAAGTGACAATAGAAAAATTTAAAGTCTAATACAGAAGGTTACATAGTTGTAAACAAAACTTAGCTTTTTTAATATTGAGAAGATTGGGTTTTCTTAAGTAATCAAAAACCTAATAAAGACAATGTGAAGCACAGTAAATCATTTTGGTAAGACACAAAATCTTTGCTTTCAAGCTTTCCAGTTAGATTTAACCAAAAGGTAAAACAAACAAACAAAAAAAACCCAAAAAACAAAAACTTTCACAACCTCTTATCAAGGGCAGACCATAGTCTAAGAAAACTTTGTTCTCTTAACAGAGTGAAACCAAATTCTAGTTTTGCACCAGTGCACTTTTGATATTAAAATTCATTGTTAAAAAACTTAAATAAATCCATGCTGAACACATAAAATTTCTTTCCCAAGATTCCTTTTTCTACAAACCTATAGCTTTTGATATCCATTCAGATTTTATCCTATGCTGTTTCCTCTTTCTCGTTCTGGAACAATCAGTCATTTTGCTTTCCTTACCTACTTTTCATATGCATTGTTTTCTTCCACTCTTGTTATTTCTAAATAGTTTTAATTAAATGTATTTATTAGAATTCTTGGCCCTTAGAATCCTTTATTCCTAGTGATAACTTAGAAGTAAGCAATTGTGGACTATTACACAAGCATTCTGTGAGTCGGCAAATTTGTAAACACATTTCATAATTTCTGGAAGTTTATCTTCCTCACAATGAATTTTTCAATGTGGCACAAAACATTGTGACACATTCCTTGCTAATAGACCACAATATCTTTAGTTACTTTGTAAAAGGAAGCCAAAAGTGGATAAACCTATGTTCAGTAATTAATGTTTCAGTATTTTATTTCATTTGGAAATGATCTAGACGTTCAATTAATACCCATTATTTAACATATTTCAGTATAACTTTAAGGTTTCAAGTTACCAAAAAAGATTTTGGAAACTATTTTTAAATAGATATACTATAAAGAATAATTATTGTTGAAAAGTTCACTTATAAACTTTTATCTTATTACATTTATTTAATTCATTTGCTTCCTAAAAATTATGCTTAGATTAGTCATTAAAACTTCACAAGATATTACACAGCTAATCATCATCTTAAGTTATCTTTCTTGCTGACAAATTCTGTAACAGAGAGCACATGAGCTTATTTGACTTTTGCTAAACCTAGGTAGAATAAAAGTTTTATATTTAATGCTGATAACTCTCAAGACATGCCTGTTTTAATTAAACCAAAAAACTTAAACTAGCTTTTATTTACTGAAGATTATTCTAGATCACATGAAATTGAAAAACATTTGGGTTAGTTTCTATATTTTTGAGAGTACACTTGATTTATATAAACTCTTGTTTGCCTTTAAGCCAACTAAATAGAGCTCTTTACAAATTAATTTTGGCAATACCGATGCGGGGTTGGTGAGCCGAGGAGTCGAAAGAAAGATTTCTTGGATTCTCAAGGTCTGGCAGTAGTGTTCTTTTATTTAGAGAATAGTGTGGAATAGCATGGGGACAGGATCCATGGGCAGTCAGAGCTGCTGTGTGGGGACAGGACCCATGGGCAAGAGGAGCTGCTGCTGCCACTTCTGCTACAAACATGGGTGGAGAGTAAGGCTAAATTTAAGGCATAGGTATGTGAGCCATCTCTTTACAAGACAAAGGAAAGAACATGTAAAAAAGTTAAAATGTTATCAGTGCAGGTGGGGTCTGGCCATTGGGTGGTCCCACAACTTTTAGATAAGAATCAAATCGGATTCAGTAAAGGCCAGAAGCCACCACCTTAAATCAGTTACATGAGGTTGTCAAACAGTAACCAACTTAAGTCCTTGCCTTCCCCATTAAGAGTTCCCAGAGATAAGGCCATCCTGCCTTCTTCCTGACACAGAGAGGAGGCATCTTTACAGATGGAGGTTTCCCTTACAAATGTAAATGTTTCCCAACAAAGGGCAAGCAAACTCCTCTCCTGCTCCTAGGAGCCTCCTTCTCATCTTCAGTTTTAAAATTAACCAGCCTAAAACCCTCATTAATACCATCTGGAGGTAGAAAAAAATACAGATTTATAACATACATACATAGACAAGCATAAACACGCAAACAGATCAAACAAAGATCTCCTAGCTTTTATCTTAAAATTTTAGCTGAGAGACAGGTATGGTAATGCAAGACTCACTAGTTTATAAAAAAATCAGTTTCATCCAAGTTGTGTTTCTGGCAGAGGGAGTAAATTAACTGCTCAGATGGCTAAAGCTTTTTACTATTATTTGTGGAAGAGATTTTCAATAAGCCTAGTTTTCAAAATTGCCTTTTCTTTTTCTTTCTTCTGATATGAATGACCTTGGTTCCTAGAGAAGACCAGGTAGAATATTTACATTTCAAAAGGCACAGAGAAAGAATACAAGTTCCACTTAGAAGGACTTTTGTTTCTGAAGCCCAGATCCTTTAGAATATCTGCAAGCCTTCTGAGATGAATATCGGAGGTTTTGGATTGGTAAAAAAGAGAGATGGGCTTTGAATTGTTTCTAGATCCACATTTCTGTTCTTGTAAAGACTCAATTTGTAAGACAAGTATGGTTGTTTTTAATTTCTCAGAGAATGGGATTGCAACCAGATTAATATCAAGGAGGGACCCCATCTACCAAGCACATTATCCTCAGTTTGCTTCTTTATATCAGGGAGAAGATCATCAACTAAGATGGAAAACAAAAGATCCCTATGTTCTAGAGTTAGAGCTGTGTGTCTTTGGAATATTTTAGTAAATTCTTCCACAAAGATTTCAGAATGTTCTTCTTTCCCTCTGGGTATATAGTTTCATTCTAGCTTAGGGGAGAAGGCCTAAAAAAATTGTTTTCTATCAGGCTCTAAATATCAGCTTCTTATTGGGCCAACTTTTGACCATAGAGATACTTAAAAAAATCCTTTTGAATATCTTGTCAGATTTCAGCCAGGGCAAATAGTAAATATTCCTGGCAGTACTGAACAACTCCATGGACACAAGAGGTGTCCTCAAAGAGGAAAAAAAGATACTACCTTCTCAGGATCCAGAGCCACTCTCCAAGATAATCAAAGCAAGAAAGAAATAATTCCCCTGAGAGCTGGCAACAGTGGGTAGAATCCCAGCTGCAAGTGGAGTGCAACCCACATTTCTGTCCAGCCATGTCCAGCTGCAGATGGGGTGCAACCCACATTTCTGTCCAGCCATATCTAGCTGCAGATGGGGTGCAACCCATATTTCTATCCAGCCATATCTAGCTGCAGATGGAGTGCAACCTACATTTCTGTCTTGCCTTATTGTAGGGGTCCACAACCCGGTGATTGCCAGGCCAATTTCTCTGGCCACTAAAGGAGACAAACAATAAGGCAATAGTTATCCCTAGGAGGGAAAGGATCAACAACCAATGGGTACCTGAAAGCAGATTCATACTTTCAGTCAAGATCTAATTCTTACAAATGTTTTGTCCTGCCAATCTGAGTTTGGAATAGAAGGAATAATGTGAAATTTTACCTTCCTCTCTCAACCAGGCACCACAGATAGAGATCTGGAGGGTGACTTTGGTAAGAATTCTCACCCTTTGGCAGCTTCTACCAGTTTTCCTGGATCCTGTCTGCAGGCTCTGGAGCGAGTGGGGTGTCCCAGCAGGCCTCATCCTGGTACCAGACACAGTAGAGGAGGAAAAATAATTTTCCCTCTTCGTGTTTTGTGTTTGGCTGAGACCCCTTTTTCACCAGGGCATCTTCTAAATGGATAATCTTAGCTAGGTTAAAAGTTCTCCACCATGGCCACTATAATTCAAGACTGTCTTTGGCAAGGTTAACTTACTTGCCCATCCTTGAAAGAAAATTTTATCCACTCAAGGCCTCACACTGGACCCAGTCCAGCTTAAGTCACGTCCAGTCCAGACCCAGACCCAGCCCAGGTTTTTTTTTTTTTAGATTTTATTTTCCCTTTTTCTTCCCAAAGCCCCCCGGTACATACTTGTATACCTTCAGCTGCAGGTCCCTCCAGCTGTGGCATGTGGGACGCCACCTCAGCATGGCCCTACCAGCAGTGCCACCGCCGTGCCCAGGATCAGAACCGAGAAACCCTGGGCTGCCAAAGCGGAGGCGTGAACCCAACCACTGGACAACAGGGCCAGCCACCCCCTCCCCCGCCCCTGTACCGCCCAGCTTGTAAGTCGGACCCAATCTGACTCCCGTCAGTTTCCAGACCCAGTCTGGAAAAAGAAATGTTCAAATAAAGTTTGAAAACTCATAATGCAAGAGCTGCAGAGCTAGGATCCCAGAAGGACTTAACAACCACCTCCAGAGGCAGCGAGAAAGCAGTGAGCTCAAGGGGCTCCACACACACCCACCTGGTTGCTCATTTCTCGGGGGCAGGCACCTTCAGGGTCTCCCTCAGTTCCCTCATTTAACACCAGGACTGTCAACAGGTACAGAACTGTTAAAAGACAAACTTAGGGATACTTAAAAATTTTAAGAGTTTATTTGAGCAAAAATCAATTTGAATTGGGCAGCATCCAATGTAGCAGATAGAAAGGAGCCCCGAGGGGCTGTACAAGATGAAAAACCTTTATAGGCTGAAGGGAGTGGGGACAAGGAAGTTATACTAGGCAAGCAAATTAGTTATTGAAAAGTCACTTTCCTTTAGAGGATGGAAGGGGCCTATCAGGCAGATTACCTAACTAGTGCTGGTGGGGTGATTCCTGGTTGACTGGTGTAAAGTTCCTTCTCTGGGAAAGCTGAACCTGTAATTAAGTTAAGTCTTGGTTTGATGACGTGGGGCTTAGTATAAGTGACTCCATTTTGGGCCTGTTGTCTTGTTTTGAACAGATTAAAGAACTTCAGTTATGGAACTTCTGGAGAGGGAGGCTTGAAATTTGGATGCAAGCTATTGCTCTAAGTGGTAATTAAAATTTTTGTTGATTAACTTTTTTCTTGCCTGAAAGATTAATACATGCATATGATAAAAAATTTAAGTAGTACAAGAAGAAGCACAGTGAAAAGTAAATATTCCCACATCTGATCCCTGAGTGCCAGTTTGTCTCGCCAAAGGCAACTGTGCCATTTCCTAGAGTGTTACCCTCAAATTAATCTGTAGATATGGACCTATATGTATCTTTTTCTGTATTGCATATCTTTTTATATAAATAGGTACCTGCTATACAGGCTGTAGTATACTTTGCTTAAAATATGATCTTTACATAAATATCTTCATTCAATTCAAGAAGGTAAAGTGAATTTCTGAGGCATGTTAATTGCACATACTTGCATGTTGGTGTTCTCATTATTTTTTCCCCCAAACTGTATTCATTTCTGCTAAAGCTGCAGAGGGCACCGTGGTCCTTCCAGAGGGAGGCATGGCCTCACATAGTGTTTGGCAGTTCTTGATTATGGTGCAAATTTTAGGGGTCAGAGAGCTCCTGGTATTACAAATATACATGAATTTGAAATACTTACCTGTGCTCACTTACTTTATGAATTTCATATAAAATTAATTGCAATGTATATTTATATCATTCCATCCCCTTCAACAGGAGTAATTTTTGTTTAATAGATAAACAGTGTTTAATTTCAAAAGCACAAGTCTTTAATCTTGCAACAATTATCTGCAATGATTACAGACATAGTGTCCCTTTCCTTTTAGTCATGGTTACACAGGAGTTCAGTGGCAGATGGAAACTGTACTGGCTTGGGTCAGTCCAACTCCACCATTTATAAGCTATGCCACACTAGAAAATCATTTATCTTGTAATTCACCATTGTCCCATCCACAAAATGAGAAAATTGTATGAGAATATTTCTAAGGTTCCTTTCAGCTTCAATAAGTCTATGACATCTTCATAAAAAAAGAAACTTGCTAAAATTGAGTATGGATGAGTGTCAAATAGAATACAGATGTATGAGAGGAAGGGAAAAGCAACCTAGGTTACAGAGAAAATCTAAGGTAGTCAGAGTGTTGCAGAGGCTGATGGCAGTCCACCAAAATCCACTCTCCTCTTTCCAACCAGAAAGCGAGACTACATTCCCAGCTTGTGTTTGACAAATAAAAATGGCAAGCAATAGGATATATTGGAGTATATGAGCAAGCCATTTGGTATAAACCTAATTCGGCCTGACCTTGTTTTTTCCAAAAGGGCCTGACTGTGGCTATTGAGCACGCATTGCATATCTGCTTAGACATTTCCTGTGGCAAGAACAAAGGCCCTCGAGATAAAGGTGCAACTTCCCCCCACATTGGCATTTCCTTAGGGATAAGCATCTTTCCTTAGGCTAGGAACTGATTGCTGCACTCACCTTTGACCACCCAGCTCACCTGTGACCACTCAGCTGGAGACAACAGACTGCCACCCTGCTGCGTTCACTGAGACAGAAGACCTACCTGCTGTTTCCATCAATCGCTGTGCGGACAGAGCAGTCTCGCGACTACGGTAAAAGGGACATTTCAATCCTATGTGAAACATCCTCTCTGGGGGTATATAACCACTCTGTGCACCCCACTTCTTTGGTGCCCTTTCTTCCTTTGGGAAGAAAGGCCCTGGGTTATAATCCTCAGATTTAAGCTCAGAATAAACTCACCCAAATTTTCATTTATAGATTGATTATGGATTATTTTCCTTGACAATGTCAACCACTTAACATATTTATTGGCATTTAATGTGTTTTCAGTCATTTGCTACTGTCAACAATGCTGCAACTGATAGCCTGATATACATGTCCTTGCACAGTCATTCAAATATATGTATACATTCTTAAAAGCAGAATTGCTCGCATAAAGGGTACATGCGCCTTCCAATTTTTGATATTGCCGAATTACCTTCCAAAATAGTTTTATTAAATCAATAGTGTTTTCTACTCCTAAACAACGAACAATTATTAGCAACTGCAGGTCATGTTTTTGGTGAGAGAAAGGAGATAATTCTTGATGCTTCTTAAATCAACTAAGAAAAGGACTGAAAGGAAATGAAATTGCCTAAAGAAAATGTTAATACTTTACTGGGATACATATTTAAAACAAAGGAAAACCAAGCACTATTTCTGGGAAAGAATTCAGAATCACATTTCCACTTTCGCTAATAAAAGTTTGAGCTCATTACTAAGTGAGTTTTTCCACTCTTCAATAATTCTTTTCCTAAGTCAACCTTTTAGGAACTTACAGCCAATGGGAACAGGAGTTCAAACAAAAAGAAAGAGGAAAAACCTAAAACTCACAGTTTCTAAGGAGCACAAGATTCTTTTGTTTCTGGGCTGGGTAGTAACTTTCAACTCTTGTCGTTTTAAGGGTTTTAGATTAAAACAGGAAAAAGTATGACTGCTTAAAGGTGGTAATTCTCTTTTGATTGTGGAAAAAATTTCTCTGCCGTGTTTTCCCACCGATTGCGAAGTCTTCAAGGATGGGCGACGGACGGCGTTCGTACCGGCTGCCCGCCCTCCAGAGGCTTCCAGCAGACGGCCGTCGTCTCCGCTGCCGCCAGGACAGCCGCCCTCCGCGCCCCGTGGCCGCCTCTGCTCCAGACGCTGGAAACGCGCCTCCCCCGCGGCGAGCGTCCGGGGACGCAGGGGACGACGCGTGACGCCACGGGGCCGCCGCCCAATCAGACGCGGCGTCGCGGAAATTTTGACCTTTAAGGCTGCGCCGGCGTCGAGCCGGCCGGCGCTCGGCGGGATGGAGGAGGAGGCGGCGGTGGCCGTGTGCGTGCGCCTGCGGCCGCTCAACATCAGGTAGGCCGTCGGCAGCTCGGCCGCTCGCCCTTGGTGCGCGGTCCCGGCCCGGGCGAGAGACGGGCCGGCCGGGGCTTCTCTCGACGCTGCGCAGCCGGCTCCCTGCGCGCTGGCCGCTGGCCCGGCCGCCCGGTGTCCCGGGGCGCGAGGCCCAGGCTGCTCGCTGCGCCCAGGCTTCGCTCCGGCGGCGGCTGGCTCAGCGTTCAGGACGCTGCGAGCCTGATATTCGCCCATTTGGAATTCTTTCCTTTTGGTACAGTGTAGACACTACCGTCGTTGCCCCGTGGATCTTACATTCTAGAGGAGGAGACACAGAGGTCATGAACCCTATAGAGAGAGCAGGAAGGGCAAGAAATGATGTCTGTTTGCTTCTCTAGTCTCTGCCCCTCCCTCAGAATACTAACACATTTTTGCATTTGAGAAATATGTGTTAAATGTTACTGTGTTAAATAAAGGGGAATATCAAGACGAGGACTTCCCTCTTGTCTAGGAGCTCATTATCTAATGCGTTAGAAGACAGCTCCGGAACAAAACCATCACGACACTGTGACAGGTGCTGTGACGGGCAGGTGGGGAGTGTGCCGGAGGGGTCATTAGCCCCACAGCGAGATGACGGCGTGGGAGACGGGCAGGGCTGGTGTCAGGAAAGTCCTGACACTTTTCAGGGAGAAAGAATAGTTACGTTACTTGATGGAAACGGAAGTCGGGGTATTCCAGGCACAGAGGGATTAAATCTCTTCTCTTGGGGGAACCTTCAGATAGTTGATTTGTCTTGAGTTAGGGTGTATATAGGAAGTCAGAGGAAGCAAAGGTTGAAGAGAGAAATAAACATGATCGAAGTCTCACGTGCCGTGTGTTGAGGATTTCGGATGGTTTTGAAAGATGTTAAGCAAGAAGGATAATCGGAGTTGCGTTTGAATGTATCTTTTCAGCATACAGTGCTGGGTGGGGGAAGGGCGTGAAGACCTTCCCAGGGACGCTCCGGTGAGAGGGCAGGAGGTCAGGGAAGCCCCATTGAAGAGTGGTGACCCCTTAAAGGTGGACTTTCCACATTTCTCCCAATTATAGTATAGGTCATTACCATCCTTTAAAATATTCTTCAGAAGACGAAATCTTTTAAATTATCTTTCATATAACAGACTTCAAAACTAGTTATAAAATGCACTGTTTTTATTCTTTTAGAGAAGAAGCTCTTGGAGAAGATACGCAAGTTTACTGGAAAACTGACAATAATGCTATTTATCAAGTTGATGGAAGTAAATCCTTCAATTTTGGTAAGCTTATAATAGCATCAAAAGTAAACATATTATCCTTTTCCTTTTAAGAGTACAAAAGGCTTATCCAGAATACTGGATTTGACATTAAAGATAAGACTAAGCCGTCTGTAAACTGCTTCAGTGGAAGATTTGAAAAATTGCTCATCCATCCTTTATGATAAGTAAGATAATGAATTGATGTTTAAAACACAGTTATAGTCATAATGCCTTATGACTGAAACTAACATTTTTCCTCTTATTCATTAGTGTATTTGTGGCCTAAGACTCCGTAAGCCCAAAATATGTTGCTTAATGTCAAGTCATCTTTAAGATCTTTCAGTTAGGTATATTCTTTCCACAATTATTTTCAAGAAAACTCTTTAAAGAATAAATAGTGAAGATATTCCTTCTTGGCTAGAATACAGCGGGTACCTACTGCCCCTTTTGTGGAGCTTGTCATATGGTGGGAAGAAAGACTTTAGACTACTAATTACACTTATGATGACATGGCTTTGTGGGAGTTTCTAGCAGGGGATCTAACTAGCTTAGGTACCCGGCACCTGTAGGATGAGCGAGAGCTAGCTAGGGCAAAAGGACTTGGAGGCCCTCAAGGTTGGCCAGGCTGATTTGTGTATTGATTTAGCACATTCTGTATAGTGCTGACCATGTGCCGGACACTGTTCTAAGCACCTCATATATATTAACTCATTTAATCCTCCTAACAAGCCCATGTGATAGGTACCTTCCCATTTTAATGAGGAACTGAAACGCAAATCACACAGCCAGCAAATGGAGGAGTCAGATCTGTGTTCCAGCCACACTGCCATGCTGCCACGTAGGCACCACAAAGCACAGTAAGGTCCCCTCAACAACCTTAGGAGTGAGAGTGATTAGGTTGTTGACTTAGTGTTATGCTAGAAAGCCAATATCTAAGCCTTTAGAGTAAAGATGTATAGAATAGAAAATGATTCCTGGTAAAGGACTATTTGATAGTATCAACATAAATTTTTAAAAGGTAGAACAGTATGTTCCAGAGATGATAAAACCAAGAACAAGGGATACACAGGCATTCTGACTCAAGTGCTGCAGGTTCTCAGTAGCTGTGTATGCTCACAAGGGGTTTGGACTCACCTACCTGTCTGAAGCAGCTGGTATTAAGATTTGAATCATCCTGCCATCTCTCCTTGCCCTGAACTCCTGACCCCTGGCAGCATTCAGATGGCACTTTGGTTTCCCATAGGGTTCTACCTGCAAGTGCAGATGTTGGTCATGGTGCAAGCCGTGTGAGCACTGAATTTCTCAAGACAGTTGATACATTTCCCTCCTGACTGACAAATCCATTTCTTGGGGGCTTTCTAATGTGAGCCCATCACTGAGAGAGTGGTCCATTTTTGATGCACCAACAAAGGAGAGACCACATCCTGGACTGGTGGATTCATCATGGCAAGTGCTACCTAACCCCAGCCCTCAGCAGCCAGCCAACAAGCTGTTCTCTGTAACACTTCAGCTTGGCTCGGTGCTTTTCTTCCAATTGTCTGTGTTTCTTGGTTTAGTTTGAGCCAGGCCTTCTTGCTAGATATGTTATAAACACTAAAATTTCTCAAAGAATAGTAATAGTTTGCATTTCCTAAGTATTAACCATATGTTCACAGTAATTCTCTAAGGAAGATAATATATATTCACTTTACAGGTTAGGGAAGTGAGGCACAGAGACATCATCCACGTTGCCCGAGGTCACATAGCTTGTAAGTGACAGAACCAGGATTTGCAGGCAGTCTGATTCCAGATCCCCAGGTTCAGCCACTATGCCTCACTGCCTCTTGAAAGCACATAAGATAGCTGACTTGTGTTTTTTTGTGTGAGAACCAGCACATTTTACTTTATAGAGAAGTGTATTTTCAGAGGACCAATAAGTTGAAGAAAATATTGTGAGTTAAATATTTTATCATACCATATCCTGACAATTTTATTTCTTTGGGCAGCTACTAATTCAAAGTGAAAACACAGTTGATTTGTTTAGTTTAACTTGTGTGGTTTTTTTTTTAGATCGTGTCTTTGACAGTGATGAATCTACTAAAAATGTGTATGAGGAAATCGCAGTACCAATCATAGATTCTGCCATACAAGGCTACAATGGTTTGTATCCACTGCAGAAACGTTTTATTTAGTCTTGGGTGTGTGTTCAACAGTATTGATAGTTTTACATACTCTCGATGCTTTTTCAATCTTTGTGTGTGTGTGTTTTTGTGTCCCCAGGTACTGTATTTGCCTATGGGCAGACTGCTTCAGGAAAAACATATACCATGATGGGTTCAAAAGATTATTTGGGAGTAATACCCAGGGCAATTCATGACATTTTCCAAAAAATTAAGAAGGTAAATAGCCAAATTTCCGGTACATACGGGTAAAAGCAGTCACCTCTTGTCATGGTGGAAGGAAGCAGGTTTACAGTTCTCTTTCGATTATCCACGGGGAAGGAAGAAAGGCATAGCGTACATTTGCTTTCCCCACAGCCTTGCTTTAGAGCTTAGAGTCCTTTCATTCTTTCCCTTGAATCCTGAAGCAGTGCTGCTCCTGTCACAAAGCAGGCATTGAGGAACAAGAAATCTTAACCCTGCCTTTGAGGAGCTGTCCGTGATCGTTCAGGAGCAGGAGAGGGTAGATGTGGTGAGAAGACCAGGATAGGCAACCTAATCAGTTAAGGCGGGTTTTCAATTTGTTTTTTCCTTACTGTTTTAATGATTTTTAATGTTCTTATTTGAACATCTGTTTGTAGGGTTTTATTTTAAGCTTAGAGAGTTGGACTGGGCACCCTCTTCTTCGAATTTTATGATGCCATACTTTTCATTATTTCTGAAACAATGCTTTTATATTTCTTTTTTTTTTTTTAAAGATTTTATTTTTTCCTTTTTCTCCCCAAAGCCCCCCGGTACATAGTTGTGTATTCTTCGTTGTGGGTTCTTCTAGTTGTGGCATGTGGGATGCTGCCTCAGCGTGGTCTGATGAGCAGTGCCATGTCCGCGCCCAGGATTCGAACTAACGAAACACTGGGCCGCCTGCAGCGGAGCACGCGAACTTAACCACTCAGCCACGGGGCCAGCCCCAATGCTTTTATATTTTTGTGTTTACTTTTGTCAATATAGAACCATAGGATTTTTTTTGTTTGTTTTACAAAGATAACTTCTCAAAGAATATTTTAATGTTTATTATGAGCACATCAACATTCAGTATTAGGTTTTCATAACTGGGTGATCTCTGATGTTTTTACATATGTTTTCCCCTAGTTTCCTGATAGGGAATTTCTCTTACGTGTGTCCTACATGGAGATATACAATGAAACCATTACAGACTTACTCTGTGACACTCAAAAAATGAAGCCTTTGATAATTCGGGAAGACTTCAATGTGAGTAACAGTGGCTCAAACAATACAGTTACTTATTGGGATTATAGTTCATGAACATTAACCTTTACTTTCCATTATTTTTTAAAATGTCTCCTGTTTCTGTGATTTGTTTTTTGTTTTCTTTCTTAAATGTTTATGAGATCATCTTTTAAGTGATGTGTATCATTTTGAAATGTTGACAGTTGTAATATTTTTGTGTAAGGGCCTCAAAAGAACAAGATGGAAGTATCAGGTTAGAATTTGGTGTGCTTTGGTATAGGATATAAATTGTAAATATCATAGATTTACTTCTTATTTTTATACAGAGTAATATTCTCCATTTTCTACTTTTAACTTCTACAAATTAATTCTGTAATAGTTTGCACCTTCTCTTGAGATGCACACTTTTAAGTGACTTCTATTTCTCTACTCTTCCCATCATTAACCTTGTTTCAGAGGAATGTATATGTGGCTGATCTCACAGAAGAAGTTGTTTATACACCAGAAATGGCTTTGAAGTGGATCACAAAGGGAGAAAGTAAGACTTTATGCTGTATTTCCTCAAAACACTTGTAGAATAGTAAAAACTATTCACTTGAATGTATTTAGGCTTCAAATCACACTTTTCACTTTTAAGCTACAGTAAAAGTTAATGTTTTTCTTTGGATTTTAATATATGCCGCTGAAATATGACTCATTTTTACAGAGAACAGACACTATGGAATCACAAAGATGAATCAAAGGAGCAGTCGTTCTCATACCATTTTTAGGATGGTGGGTAATTCTCTCTCTACTTGGTCTTTCCAATTAAGAAGACACTAATTTTTCTACAAGTTGCCTTTTCTGTCTAGATTTTGGAAAGTAGAGAGAAAGGTGAACCCTCTAATTGTGAAGGATCTGTCAAGGTGTCCCATTTGGTGAGTATTGGTAAACCCTGCTAATGTACTCTATGGGCCAAAGCAAAATTTAATTCAGCTGCTGGATGTTTGGTTTCATAAGAACTGTTAACTAAATAGGGAAAAACATCTATAAATTGGTAGTTTATTCTTATCGGTAGCATGAGATAACTAGTTAAAATATAGGAAAAATTCGGGGGTCTTTCTTCCTGTTATGTTATGGCTGCCATCTCCTAAAATTTAGATGTAATGGTTGTAGGAGTTGAGGCCTTTCCTAACCAGTAACAAAAGAGGATTTGGGTTTTTTTTTCCAATCTACATTTAAAACTTAAAGTAATCTTGGAATTTGGTGATTTTTTTTTAACTTAGTCTCAGCCAGTAGAATTGAGACTTGTGAGATCAACAGAAACCTAGATGGGATGGTTAAAAAATAAATCACATATTCAAGTTCGTTCTTAAGTACAATAAAAAAATACGTTTTATATTATGAGCACAATGTTTTATGGTTTTTATTTTTTTAATGAAAAAAAATTACATTTATTTAACCGATGGAAATGTTGCCACTGTTGACGATGTATTCAAAGTATGCATTCTGTAGATGGCACTCTCTTTGGTTTACAGCACAGGCCTTCCCATGCATCCTCCAAGTTGTGTTGGATCATATGCTGATTCACCCAGAGTTTCTTTTTGTTTTCAAATGGAGTGTTTCTTCCAATAAACTTTATTTTTCCCCCAAGGTAGTTTCTTTCTTTCTTTTTCTTTTTTCTTACTGTTCTGTTGGACATGCGTGTCAGTGAAAGCAAATTAAAATGAATTGAGGGGGTTTGCGGCATTCTACAGATCTGAAGAATTTATTGCAACAGGAGAAACCATTGTGGTCTTTCTTATCATTTAATTTTAACAGTCCGTAGATACTGGGACTTTTTGTTCCCCCTTAATTGCAATTTTTCTCCCAAATGGTGGGTTGAATTTATTTATTTATTTATTTATTTTTTATTGAGTTAATGATAGGTTACAATCTTGTGAAATTTCAGTTGTACATTACTGTTTGTCATTCGTGTTGTAGGTGCACCACTTCACCCTTTGTGCCCACCCCCCACCCCACCTTTCCCCTGGTGGCCACTAATCTGGTCTCTTTGTCTACATTTTTAAATTCCTCATGTGAGTGGAGTGAATCAGAGATTATCCTTCTCTAACTGGCTTATTTCACTTAACATAATTCCCTCAAGGTCCATCCATGTTGTTGCAAATGGGATGATTTTGTTCTGTTTTGCATCTGAGTAGTATTCCATTGTATATATATATACCACATCTTCTTTATCCATTCATCTGTTGATGGGCACTTAGGTTGCTTCCATATCTTGGCTATTGTAAATAATGCTGCAGTGAACATTGGGGTGCATAGGACTTTTGGAATTGCTGACTTCAAGCTCTTTGGATAGATATCCAGTAGTGGAATGGCTGGATCGTATGGTAGTTCTATTTTTAATTTTTTGAGGAATCTCCATACTGTTTTCCATAGTGGCTGCACTAGTTTGCATTCCCACCAGCAGTGTATGAGGGTTCCATTCTCTCCACAACCTCTCCAACATTTGTTAATATTAGATTTAGATATTTTTGTCATTCTAATGGGTGTAAGGTGATATCTTAGTGTAGTTTTGATTTGCATTTCCCTGATGATCAGTGATGATGAGCATCTTTTCATGTGCCTATTGGCCATCCGTATATCTTCTTTGGAGAAATGTCTGTTCATGTCTCCAGCCCATTTTTTGATCGGGTTGTTTGATTTTTTGTTGTTGAGTTGTGAGAGTTCTTTATATATTATGGATATTAAGCCTTTGTCAGGTATATGACTTGCAAATATTTTTTCCCAGTTAGTGGGTTGTTTTTTTGTTTCAATCCTGTTTTCATTTGCCTTGAAGAAGCTCTTTAGTCTAATGAAGTCCCATTTGTTTATTCTTTCTATTGTTTCCCTTCTCTGAGTAGACATGGTGTCCGAAAAGATCCTTTTAATACTGATGTCAAAGAGCGTACTGCCTACGTTTTCTTCCAGAAGCCTTCTGGTTTCAGGTGTCACCTTTAGGTCTTTGATCCATTTTGAGTTTATTTTGGTGAATGGTGAAAAAGAATGGTCAATTTTCATTCTTTTACATATGGCTTTCCAGTTTTCCCAGCACCATTTGTTGAAAAGACTTTCTTTTCTCCATTGTATGCACTCTGCTCCTTTGTCGAAGATAAGCTGTCCATAGGTGTATGGTTTTATTTCTGGGCTTTCAATTCTGTTCCATTGATCTGTGCACCTGTTTTTGTACCAGTACCATGCTGTTTTGATTACTGTAGCTTTGTGGTAAGTTTTGAAGTCAGGGATTGTAATGCCTCCCGTTTTGTTCTTTTTTCTCAGGATTGCTTGAGCAATTTGGGGTCTTTTGTTGCCCCATATAAATTTTAGGATTCTTTGTTCTAATTCTGTAAAGAATGTCATTGGGATTCTGATTGGGATGGTGTTGAATCTGTAGATTGCTTTAGGTAGAACGGACATTCTAACGATGTTTATTCTTCCAATCCATGTACATGGAATGTCTTTCCATCTCCTTATGTCGTCATCCAATTCTCTCAAAAAGGCCTTGTAATTTTCATTATATAGGTCCTTCACTTCCTTAGTTAAATTTACCCTAAGGTATTTTATTCTTTTTGTTGCTTTTGTGAATGGTATTGTGTTCTTGAGTTCTTTTTCTGTTAGTTCGTTGTTAGAATATGGAAATGCTACTGATTTATGCAAATTGGTTTTATACCCTGCAACTTTGCTGTAGTTGTTGATTACTTCTAAGAGTTTTCCAATGGATTCTTTGGGGTTTTCTATATATAAGATCATGTCATCTGCAAACAGCGAGAGTTTCACTTCTTCCCTCCCTATTTGGATTCCTTTTATTCCTTTGTCTTGCCTGATTGCTCTGGCCAGGACTTCCAGTACTGTGTTAAATAAGTGTGTACAGTACTGTGTTAAATAAGTGATGATACATGTCTTGTCCTGTTTTCATGGGGATGGTGCTCAGTTTTTGCCCATTGAGTATGATGTTGGCTGTGGGTTTGTCATATATGGCCTTTATTATGTTGAGATAGTTCCCTTCTATGCCCATTTTGTTCAGAGTTTTTATCATAAATGGCTGTTGGATCTTGTCAAATGCCTTCTCTGCATCTATTGAGATGATCATGTGGTTTTTATTCCTCAGTTTGTTGATGTGGTGTATCACGTTGATTGATTTGCGGATGTTGAACCATCCCTGTGTCCCTGGTATGAATCCCACCTGATCATGATGTATGATCCTTTTGATGAATTGCTGAATTCGGGTTGCCAAAATTTTGTTTAGAATTTTTGCATCTATGTTCATCAGTGATATTGGCCTGCAGTTCTCTTTTTTCGTGGTGTCCTTGTCAGGCTTTGGTATCAGCGTGATATTGGCCTCATAGAATGTGTTAGGAAGTGTTCCATCCTCCCTAATTTTTTGGAATAGCTTGAAAAGGATAGGTATTAAATCCTCTCTGAAAGTTTGGTAGAATTCCCCAGGAAAGCCATCTGGTCCTGGGGTTTTATTCTTTGGGATGTTTTTGATTGCTGTTTCAATCTCTTGCTTTGTGATTGGTCTGTTCAAATTGTCTGCTTCTTCTTGAGTGAGCTTTGGGAGATTGTAGGAGTCTAAGAATTTATCCATTTCCTCTAGGTTATCCATTCTGTTAGCATAGAGTTTTTCATAGTATTCTCTTATAATCCGTTGTATTTCTGCAGAGTCTGTTGTTATTTCTCCTCTTTCATTTCTGCTTTTGTTTATTTGAGCTTTCTCCCGTTTTTTATTTGTAAGTCTGGCTAGGGGTTTGTCAATTTTATTTATCTTCTCAAAGAACCAACTCTTTGTTTCGTTGATCCTTTCTACTGCCTTTTTTGTTTCAATAGTATTTATTTCTGCTCTGATTTTTATTATTTCTCTCCTTCTGCTGACTTTGGGCTTTGTTTGTTCTTCTTTCTCTAGTTCAGTTAGGTGTAGTTTAAGATTGCTTATTTGGGATTTTTCTTGTTTGTTAAGATGTGCCTGTATTGCAGTGAATTTTCCTCTTAACACAGCTTTTGCTGTATCCCATATGAGTTTGTATGGCATGTTATCATTTTCATTTGTTTCTAGGTATTTTTTCTTCTTTAATTTCTTCAACGATCCATTGCTTGTTCAGTAGTGTATTGTTTAGGCTCCACATCTTTGTGCCTTTCTCAGCTTTTTTCTTCTAATTAATTTCTAGCCTTATAGCATTATGATCGGAGAAGATGCTTGTTATTATTTCAATTTTTTTTAAATTTGTAGAGGCTTGCCTTGTTTGGCAACATATGGTCTATCCTTGAGAATATTCCATTTGCACTTGAGAAGAATGTGTATTCTGCTGTTTTAGGATGAAGTGATCTATATATGTCTATTAAGCCCAATTGTTTTTTCATTTAGCTCCACTATTTCCTTGTTGATTTTCTGTCTGGATGATCTGTCCATTGATGTGAGTGGGGTGTTGAGGTCCCCTACTATTATTGTGTTGTTTTTAACATCTTCCTTTAGGTCTGTTAATAGTTGCTTTATGAATCTTGGTGCTCCTGTGTTGGGTGCATAGATATTTATAAGTGTTATTTCTTCTTCATGAAGTGTCCCTTTGATCATTATATATTGTCCCTCTGTGTCTCTCTTTACCTGTCTTATTTTGAAATCTGCTTTGTCTGATATAGGAATTGCAACACCTGGTTTTTTTTTGCTTGCTATTAGCTTGAAGTATTGTCCTCCACCCTTTCACTCTGAACCTGTGTTTGTCCTTGAGGCTGAGGTGTGTTTCCTGGAGGCAACAAATTGTTGGATCTTGTTCTTTAATTCATTTTGCCACTCTGTGTCTTTTTATTGGAGAGTTCAGTCCATTTACATTGAGAGTGATTATTGATTCATGTGGACTTAATGCTGTCAATCTGTTGCTCGTTATCTGGTTTTCCTGTGTTTGTCTTCCTGTGTGCTTTAGCCTACCCATTTAATACTGCACTTTCTTATGCTGGGTTTCTTAGCTTTTTCCTTATTTATGTTTTGTGGCTTTGTTGTGTTTTTTAGTTTAGTGTCTACCCTGAAGTTTGTATTTTGAATCTCGTGTATAATATAGTCTATTCTCTGGTGGTCTCTTACTTACTTGGCCTAGACTAATTTAGTCCCTTTGCTCTTCCCCTCCTAAATTATTATTTTCATTTCTTTTTTTTTTAAGATTTTATTTTTTTCCTTTTTCTCCCCAAAGCCCCCCAGTACATAGTTGTATATTCTTCGTTGTGGGTCCTTCTAGTTGTGGCATGTGGGACGCTGCCTCAGCGTGATTTGATGAGCAGTGCCATGTCTGCGCCCAGAATTTGAACCAACAAAACACTGGGCCGCCTGCAGCAGAGCGCGCGAACTTAACCACTTGGCCATAGGGCCAGCCCCGTTATTTTCATTTCTTATTCCAACTCGTGTTATGAGTTTGTAGTTAGAGTGATAAGATCCACTTTGCTTTGGTAGTTTCCTTACCTTTGTCCTAATGCTATAGGTGAATATTTGCTATCCTATTCTGGTTCTATTTATCTGTCTCCCTACTCTGTGGATTGTGTCCCCTTTCTCCCTTTTTTCTTTTTTCAGGTATGAGAGCCTTCTTGAGGATTTCTTGTAGTGGAGGACTTTTGGTTACAAATTCCCTTAACTTTTGTTTGTCTGGAAAAGATTTAATTTCTCCCTCACATCTGAAGGATATTCTTGCTGGATAGAGTATTCTTGGCTAAAGATTTTTATCTTTTAAAGTTTTGAATATGTCACTCCATTCTCTCCTAGCTTGTAAAGTTTCTGCAGAGAAATCTGCTGAAAGTCTGATAGGAGTTCCTTTGGAGGTTATTTACTTCTGTCTTGCTGCCCTGAGTATTCTTTCTTTGTCTTTCATTTTTGCCATTTGTACTACTATATGCCTTGCAGTAGGTCTTTTCACATTGACAAATCTAGGAGATCTGAAAGCTTCCTCTACACACATTTCTCCCTCAATCCCTAGATTTGGGTAGTTCTCTTCTATAATTTCATTAAGAACACTTTCTGCTCCATTTTCCTTTTCCACGTTCTTGGGAATTCCTATTATCCATAAATTCTTTCTTCTCATTGAATCCGCTATCTCTCAGAGATTTTCCTCATTTTTTTTAACTCTTAGTTCTCTTTCTTCCTCTGTCTGGAGCCATTCGGCCTGTATATCTTCAATTATGCTAATTTGCTCCTCTCTGGTGTCTACACAGGCATTCAGGGAGTCCGTATTCTGTTTTATCTGGTCCATTGTGTTTTTCATCTCTAGTTATTCTGTTTGATTCTTCTTTATAATTTCAATCTCTTTTGTGAAGTAACTCCAGAACTCGTTGGCTTGTTTCTCTATCTTTCTCTCTATCTCATTGGGTTTTTTGATTATAGCTGCTCTGAACTCATTTTCACTTAGTTTACCTATTTCTAAGTTCTCAGGACTTAATTCTGTGTTTTTATTGTTTTCCTTCTGGTCTGGAGCTTTTATAAATTGCTGGATGGTAGAGGAGCGGTTTTTTCACATGGTGGTAGAATTGAGTTGCAGTTACAGCCTGTTGCCACTATATGGGGGTTGAGAGCCACGTGTTTTGAGCTCTCCGCCTTCGGACAAGATGGCAGCACCCAGCATTGTTTGCCAGGGGGAGGGGCTGTTTTTCTGGCTCGCCGATCTGGATTTGGATCAGTTCTGTTTTCTGGTCTCCTGAGGCCCTGGGTTTATGGGGTCCCCACACACGGAAGCTTTCCCCCATCAGCGGGTTTCCACTATACCGGCGGCAGGAGTCCTGGGCAATCCCCCGGTCACGTGGCCCCTCCCCGACTCCTTCCCTCACCTGCGGCAGTGATCCCAGACTCTAGGGGAGGGAGCGAAGTTCTCTCCTACCCTGTTCCAGCTCCTCTGAGGCCAGCAGCAGGGTCTCTGTCCTCCGTCTTTTTGATACTCTAGGTCTCTGATCTCCTGGCATTAGGTTTATTAGCTGAAATTCAGTTTTTTTTCAGTCCTTTGTTGTAGTTTGGAGGGGAGAGAGTCCCAGGTCACCTCACCCCGCCATTTTGCTCTACCCACCCCGTCCATGAGCACAATGTTTTAGACTGTAAATCACTTGAAGGGAAGAGTAATGTCTAATTCATCTTTATAGCCCCAACACATCGTATGTAGTTTATATTCAATACCTGTTTGTTGAATGAGTGAACATAAGCATTATGCAAACACTCCTTACCACATAAGTAAACCTCCCATTTCCTTCTTGCTGCGCTGTATCAATTCTCTCTGTTTTTGTGCTTCCTTCCTATTCCTTACCATTATTACTTTATTCTCTGTCTTCAGGACCTAAATTCTTTAGCTTGATGTGGGATACGATTTAAGATTATTCTGTTTGGGAGCTGGCCCCGTGGCCAAGAGGTTGAGTTCTCATGCTGCTTTGGAGGCCTGGGGTTTCGCCACTTTGGATCCTGGGTGCGGACCCAGCACCGCTCATCAGGCCACGCTGAGGTGGTGTCCCACATAGCACAGCCAGAAGGACCTACTACAACTAGAATATACAACTGTGTGCTGGGGGGCTTTGGGGAAAAGAAGAAGTGGGGGGGAAGATTGGTAACAGATGTTAGCTCAGATGCCAATCTTTAAAAAATAAAGATTATTTTATTTGAAAACTTCAGGGAAAAAACGAGTAAATCTATAATATGTTTATTCACTTTGAGATTTTGAAAAATCACTCAAGTATCTAATTCTAGTTCACCCCAGTTATTTTACTACACAGTATAATGTCTATTATAATAGCCTATTCTTTCTTCAGTTTAACAATAAAAAACCCCACAAAACCTAACTTCTGTTTTGTTTTCCAAACCTGGCCTGTGATATTTCACTGCAATTTTTAACTTTTCTCTTAATAATGTAGCTTTAATACTCTTGACATATTCAGTGATCCATTTGGTGACTTTTCTTGTGTTCTTTGATGTTCTATTATCTGGCGACCTTAGATATCATCAAGTCCAGCCCTCCAGCCTCCCGCTCACTCTAAGTATCTTCTTGGAAAGAAGTCTTCCCCAGAGTCATTTTCTGGCTCTTTGGAGGGAGTCTCTGAGTGTCTCCTGGCCTTTCTGGGAGAATAATATCCAGGTTCTCTTAGCTCTGCTCCGTCTCTGTTCCCTTCTGTGGCTTCTTTTCCCTACCTTTCTAACAAAAACTCAGGCGTGTTCTGTGGCCTTTCTTACTTCCCCGTTGCCCTCTGACATTTGGTTCACATTTGTCTTTTGATGACAGCCATATATTTATTTTGTCTAGAGCTCTGAGTTCTAATTCATATCTTCCTAAAGATTGTTATAATGGTGTGTCTCACTGATATCTCAAATTTTAGTGTGTCTAAAACCAAGTTATTTCTTCCTACCATGGTGAATATTCCTTTTTTCCAGTATTATCAGTGTTATCCTGGTCACCTAGGCTGGAAACCCAAGTCAGTTTCACCTCATCTTTTTCTGCCTTCTCTTTTGTCCCGTCATCCCCGTTTTTTATTGATGCTACCCTTTAGCATTCCATGGGTGTCATACTCAAGTCCTCATCTCTTGAATTACTGTATCATTCCCCTGGACCTGGCCCCCATGACCTGGTTTTGCTTCTTCAGTCTGTTATGCAGATTTCTGATGTCACTAAGCTTGTGTCGTGTCACTTCCTTGGACAAGATCTGGCCACTCTTAACCAGTCTAACTTGACGTCCTTCTGCTCCATGTGCACTCCTCTCTTAAGGATAGGTTGGGCCACTTGGTATCTTTGAACACTAATGCTTATTCCCATCTTTATACCTAAGTTCATGCTGCCTTCACCACCACTTCACCCCTTTATTATGTATCTAGGCCATCTGTGGTAGATACTACACAGGAAAGGTGAGACTTCTTTGAATGTTTTAAAGAAAGAAGTATCTGAGACAGGACTCCAAAGCAGAAGTGTGTAATCACCTGCTCATCACTGGAGGTCTCCACAGAGACAAATAATTTAAATCTTTGACTTTCTTTTAATGCATTAAGAATATTTGCGGAGGCTTTACAGTGTTCTGAGCCCAGGACTGGGCTCTGAGATTACAAGAGTAAAGAAGACATCCCTCCATACTTACTGTCTCCATGGCAACCTCCCTAGTCCAGGCCGCCTTGTCTCCATTCACATTCCTGCCCCAGCCTCCTAACTGGGCTCCTGGCTACGGTCTTGCCCCTCTCCAATCTGTTTGCCCCCCAGGGGCCCAGGTGACCCTTGAGGAAGTTCAGTCAAGCATGTCACTCTTGTCAAAGCCGTCCAATGGCTTCCCATTGCATCCCAAAAACCCGCTTCTGTACCCTATCTTGTCCCATCTCTCCTTCACCAACTCTGCCACACTGCCCTTTCCATTTCTTGAACACACCAAGCTCATTTCTGCTTTGTGACTGGTGTGCTGGTTGTTCTTTAATCTGGAGTATGGTTCCCTTGGTCTTTGCAGGGCTGGCTCCCTCTTCTCCGTCCTTCCAGATCTTAGCTGAATTGGGGGACTTCCCCTGCCATCCTGCCCAAAGAGCCTGTCCTGTCCTTTCCTCTTCCCACTTCTAACACTCTGTTTAAATTGTCTGTATTACGCTTAACATGCTATGTTTCTTATTTGTTTGTCTTTTTCTCTCCTCTCACTAACTTCCTCCTCCCCGAGTCCCACCCTGTGCAGAACATAAGCTGAGAGCAGGGTCCTCATTTGCCTGTTGCGCTGCCATATCCCTAGCACCTAACGTGCTGCCTGCAGCACGACAGGCAGTCAGTTCTTTCCAACAATATTTGTGAAATGGAAGAGAGGCCCATGGTTTTAAAGATGCTACAGTGTGGTCAGAGACGCAAATAACTAGCTCAACACAGTAAGTGCTATAATAACCAGTCATATCTATAAAGACCTCTGGGTACACCGTTGAAAGGTCAATTCATTCACGGTATAGGGAAGGAAGGATCAAGTTGACAAAGCTACACTGGGAAGGTGGCAGTTGCCTTTGGTCGTGAAGGAAGAGTAGGGGCAGACTAGAACATCAGAATCAGCGAAACACAGGGAATGGCAAAGGGTAGCTGTGCATGGTGTGGAGGGCATAGTCCGTAGTTCAGCCAGAGTTAAGAGTAACTGATGGACAGAAATGAGGCTAGAGCAACACAAGTGCCGGATTATAAAGAATCGTATTCACCATGGTAAGATTTCGAACTTTGTGTAGGAAAGTGAACCTATTCTGGCAGCATTATGGAGGAGGTATTATAAAGAAGGAACAAGATGTTGAGCTCAGTTTGACTCAGACAAGGGAAGGCTTAAATAGTGAGGTGAGAAACAAGGAAACAGATGGGGTGTTCAGATAAACCATGGGTTAAAAATGTTCTTCCAGTACTTTGGATTTTATTATTTCAAGTTACACTTCCTAAAGGTTTATTTTCATCTCCTGCAGAATTTGGTTGATCTTGCAGGCAGTGAAAGAGCTGCTCAAACAGGTGCTGAAGGTAATGAAAACTCATGAAATATTTTGGTCTGAAAGTCCTCCTGTTCTTTAACAGAGTAAAAGTGCCACCATGCATTTTAGAGACTAATAAAGTAATGATAATTTTGTGATAAAAGTCTTTAACAGAAAAAGCAGCTTCCTTATCTGGCTTATTATCTGCTTTGTGCTGCTGTAGCGTTAGTTAAAAAGATGAAACTCTGTCGTTGACAGGATTTATAGTTGGAAAGCTCCTGAGAGTCCCATGAACACCATAATCAGTAAGGAAATTCAGAAAAGTGGCAGGATACAAAATTAATCTATAGACATGAGCACCTCCTAACACAACAGCCGGTTGGAATATTTAATGTACGAAAAGACCCCCTTTGCAATAATGACTTAAAAGGAATAATACCTAGGAAGAAACTCAACAAAAATTGTATAAGACCAAAATAAGGAAAACATTAAAACAGACCTGAAAGAGGTAACCAAACACTGAGACAAATGAAAACGCATACTTAGATGGGAAGTTTCAGAACCATAAAGATGTCAGGCCTCTCTCTGTGTTAGTTTCCTGCAGCCTGACATAGAGACACTCAGCTGAGTGTGGCCTGTACCCACCACACCAGTGGATCCTCAGACCTGTGAACAAGAAATAAATGCCTGTTGCTTTAAGCTGGCTTGTTAAACAGCAGTATTCCAGCAATAGCTGAATAACGCACCTGTGCAATAACTGCTGTTCAGAAGGATTTGTTGCAGTATTTTTTGTGTACATGGCAGATTGAACACCTGCATGTCCCTCAGCAGGGTGCTAGGTAAATAAATTCTGATACATCCATACAATGGAATTCTATGCTGTAAAAAAGAGTGAAAAAGACCAATGTTTACCAATAAGATAGATGATATATTGCCAAGTGAAAAAAGCAAAGTGCAAAATAGTGTGTATAGTATGTTACTATTTATGTAAAGAAGAAAGGGGAAAAATTAATACGTATGAACTTGTATTTCTAAAAATCTCTAGAAGAATAAACTAATAATAGTTCTTGGTTAGAGCGATAGGAACTGGTTGAAAGGAGAATAAAGTGAGAGAAACCTTTTTCAGTAGACTTCCGTTTAAGACATGTGAGCATATTAACAGTTTAAAAATAAGGACTTTTGGTTGTGAACCTCTAGGAACTAACTTGGTTGCACGTCATTAGTTGCCTGTATTGGAGGTTTGGAAAAATAGATTTGAATTGAGGAGTTCGAGGAGCTCTTTTAGGACGTGGTGCAGACATGGGCTTTCCTGCATTCTTATTCTTTTCTTAGTCGTCTTTTTCGAGCTGTTTCTCTTGGGTGAGAGCCTTTCTGCTTCACGTGATGGGTGGGAGGAAGGGAAGGGCGCCTGTCAGCAGTGGGAGGAAAGGTGGGCGCAGATCTAATTTGAAGCACAGACTGTAGCATCTGACCCTGCAATTTCTAATTTCTCCCATAAATTACTGATAAATAAGTTCATCATCTAGTACAGGGGCCAATTTGTTTTCTTATTTATTTAATAAATGCAGGTGTGCGACTCAAGGAAGGCTGTAATATAAATCGTAGCTTATTTATTTTGGGACAAGTGATCAAGAAACTTAGTGATGGACAAGTTGGGTAAGTTTGTCCCATTGTACATTTACCTATTAATGCTTACGTTTTTCATTAGGTTGAAAATTATGATATTTCAGTGACACTCAAATAAATGTACTGATACCCCTGTATGTTCAAAAGCTTCTGTGATTCTATGAGCATGCGTTGCTTCTTATATGTATGACCGTGACCTACTAAATTTACTTTATATTTTAAATATTTTCTAGTTAGTAGTTTTGCTCTGCCTCAAGTAACCAGTAAAGAATGAATTTTTTAAACTGTAGCAAATTTAAGGTTCTGCGTTAAAAATAAACCACTTTTGTTATATAAAAAGTTTTACTCTTTTTCTCCCCAAACTCATCTCTCACTAAGTGGTTTCATAAATTATCGAGATAGCAAATTAACACGAATTCTCCAGAATTCCTTGGGAGGAAATGCAAAAACACGCATTATCTGCACAATTACTCCAGTGTCTTTGGATGAAACCCTGACTACTCTCCAGGTGAGTTTGATTTTTATCTCGAATCAATATGGGGGAAATCATCTTTCAGAAGGAAAAATTAGCTACTAAAATTAGGTGTAATTTTTTGTAATTGACATAACATACCTGTTAAAATAAAATTGGTGTGTCTACTAAATAGCATTCCTTAATCTTCCCAAACTTCAATCATTCATATCCTGCCTCCCCAATTTTTGCCACATCCAACAATATTTTATTGAAATTGACTTGATTTTTTCTTAAATAACTCACTTTTTAAATTTAACTTATTATAAAAGGAAACTTTCTATCAGTCCCATAAATGAAAAACTGGTTATCACTTGGAACAAACAGAAGGTGACCCAAAAAAT
Source organism: Equus asinus (assembly GCF_041296235.1). Classification (NCBI taxonomy): domain Eukaryota; kingdom Metazoa; phylum Chordata; class Mammalia; order Perissodactyla; family Equidae; genus Equus; species Equus asinus. Next base: position 253,007 of record NW_027224823.1, read on the forward strand.
GGGTGTGCGTGTTTATAACAAAATAATTCTTAAGTTCCTGCTAACAAATTGTTGCCTGCCTTTGCTCTGAGCCTAAGGCCTGTATTTTCTGTTTTCAAAAGAAAAGAAGAATGAGAACTGTCAGTAGAATAGCTGTCTCAATGAAGGGTTCAGTGTTATTTAATGGGCACCCTCACGTACCCAGTTAAAGTTACTTTTGACACTCATGCTCTAAGAAACATCACTTTAAGTAGCTATTGAGCGCTGGATCAAGGTTCTGTCAGAGAAACAAAGGTAGGAGATAGCGTTCCTGGCTTCACAGAATTTATAGTCTTATAGTGAAGATAAGACCTGTCTTCCAGCGTGATTTCCTTGGATTAAAAGTTAAGTGGCTAATAAGTAGGACAGAGTTCAAAGGAAGGAGAGGTGCTTTTGACTGGAAGTGAAGCTTCAGCGCAGAGGGAGCATTTGCCCTGGACTTTGAGGAGTAGATGGATTCCAGTGAGCCAGGGTGTGTAGGCTCTCTGTTGGCATCTGTCTTCAAGATATTTCTCTGACCCTCCTGAAGACTAGTGGCAAAGGTAAGTTATGGACATTGTTACAGGGACGTAGAATGCTGTGTGTTCAGAAGCTGTAAGCCACCTGGGAAGCTTTTACTGATGTTTCTTTACAAAAGAAAATTACAAGAAACCTAAATATTAATTAAACTAATCTTTTGGTGTCAACGTTTAACACTCTTGTATTTTTTCCCAGTTTGCCAGCACTGCTAAATATATGAAGAATACTCCTTATGTCAATGAGGTGTCTAGTGATGAAGCTCTCCTGAAAAGATATAGAAAAGAAATAATGGATCTTAAAAAACAATTAGAGGAGGTATGTATGAACTGTGTATTTCAGTAAAGAATAGAGATGGATTTAGAATTGAGATCTGCCTACATGCCCAGAGACTCTTAAATCCTCAATATCTGAGTTCTACAATCTAAATTTAAAACAAATAGTTTTTAACTAAGGAGAAATCAACCCGTAAAAACTTTACTATAAACTGCAAGATTTGGTTTCTTGAAATTATTTTAGATTTTGTTTTTCATTTCCAAAGGGCAAAATTTGAGATTTTCAAATGGGCCAAGTAGAGATACGTTTTTTTAAGAGATAAAAACTGTCACAAATACAGAGAATTAGGTTAAAAAGAGAGACCATGAATAGTGTTTAAAACTACTTTGTTTCATTTTACATTATCTTGAATTCCTCTTCTAGCCCTAAGATAGCAATCTAATAAGATAGCATAATTGCTTGTCATTACCATTTGTTTGTTTAAACCATCATGGTCCCCAGTCTGTAAAAAACTTACATTTTACTGATCTTTTTAAAAATGACCTAAAATGTCAAATGGCGGTCTTAGAAGGATCTCTCTTCCTTTGCTATAGGTATTCAAGTCTCTGCTTTATGATTTCTCTGCCTATTTATATATTTTTAGTCAATTAATAGAATTGCTTTAACAGCATTGATATAATCTTATACATGGCATATAGAATAGTGACAGGAGAAATGTATATTTTACCCTATTATAAGTTTGAGAAATTATTGATTATGGTAACTGCATATTGGTGTTCTGCAGGTAGGGCATATTTTATTTCAATAAAATTAAAATTCTCAGGCCAGCCCTGTGGCCTAGTGGTTAAGTTTGTTGCACTCCACTTTGGCAGCCCGGGTTCAGTTGCCATCCGCAGACCTACACCACTTGGCGGCCATGCTGTCCTGTTGTCCCATGTACAAAATGGAGGAAGATAGGCACAGATGTTAGCTCAGGGCAAATCCCTTTCAAGCAGAAAGAGAAAGATAGGTACAGATGTTAGCTCAAGGTGAATCTTCCTCAGCAAAAAAAAAAAGAAAAGAAAAATTCTCAAAACTCACATACAAATTTATATTTTTTTAAACTATACTTTCAAGGTTTTAAAACCTACCTCATTTATTAACGTAACCCAATATTACATTCTTTAGGTTTCTTTAGAGACTCGGGCCCAGGCAATGGAAAAAGACCAATTGGCCCAACTTTTGGAAGAAAAAGATTTGCTTCAAAAAGTGCAGATTGAGAAAATTCAAAACTTAACACGAATGCTAGTGACCTCTTCTTCCCTCACATCACAACAGGAATTAAAAGTAAAATTTAAAAGACAACAGCTTCTTTTCTTCTTCTTTTTTATTATTTTTTTTTTAATTGCAGTAACTTTGGTTTATAACAGTATATAAATTTCAGGTGTATATCGTTATATTTCAATTCCTATGTAGATTATATCATGCTGACCACCAAAAGACTAATTACCATCACCACACATGTGCCTAATCATGCCTTTCAACCTCTTCTCTCCCCCTTTCCCCTCTGGTAACCACCAATCCAATCTCTGTTGCTATGGGATTGTCTTTTGTTGTTTTTATCTTCTATTTGTGAGTGAGATCATACAATGTTTGACTTTCTCCCTCTGACTTTTTACTCTCAGCAGCAATACCCTCAAGGTCCATCCTTGTTGTCACAATTAGCCAGATTTCATCCTTTTTTATGGCTGAGTAGTATTCCCTTGTGTATATATACCACATCTTCTTCATCCATTCATCCCTTGACGGGCACCTAAGTTGCTTCCAAGTCTTGGCTATTGTGAATAAGCCTACAGTGAACATAGGAGTGCATGTATCTTTACGCATTCACGTTTTGACGTTCTTTGGATAAATACCCAAGAGTGGAATAGCTGGATCATATGGTAGGTCTAGTCTTAATTTTTTGAGCCATCTCCATACTGTTTTCCATAGTGACTGCACCAGTTTGCACTCCCACCAGCAGTGTATGAGGGTTCCCTTCTCTCTACATCCTCTCCAACACTTATTGTTTCCAGTCTTGTTAATTATAGCCATTCTGACAAGAGTGAGGTGATATCTCATTATAGCTTTGATTTGCATTTCTCTGATAGTGATGTTGAACATCTTTTCATGTGCCTGTTGGCCATCCGTATATCTTCTTTGGAGAAATCTCCATTCAGATCTTTTGCACATTTTTGAACTGGGTTTTTGGTTTTTTTGTTGTTGAGATGTATGAGTTCTTTGTATATTTTGGATATTCACCCCTTTTTTGATATATGGTTTACAAACATCTTCTCCCAATTGTTAGGCTGTCTTTTCCTTTTCTTGATGGCTTCCTTTGCTGTGCAGAAGCTTTTTAGTTTGATGTAGTCCCATTTGTTTATTTTTTATATTGTTTCTCTTGCCCAGTCAGGCATGGTATTTGAAAATATGCTGCTAAGACCGATGTCAAAGAGTGTACTGCCTATGTTTTCTACTAGAAGTTTCGTGGTTTCAGGTCTTAGATTCAAGTCTTAAATCCATTTTGAGTTGATTTTTGTGCATGGTGTAAGGTAATGGTCTACTTTCATTCTTGGGCATGTGGCTGTCCAGGTTTCCCAACACCATTTATTGAAGAGACTCTACTTTCTCCATTGTATGCTCTTGGCTCCCCTGTCAAAAATTAGCTGTCCATAGATGTGTGGGTTGATTTCTGGACTCCTGGACTCTGGATTCTGTTCCATTGATCTGTGTGTCTGTTTTTATGCCATACCATGCTGTTTTGGTTACTATAGCTTTGTAGTATATTTTGAAATCAGGGAGTGTGACGCCTCCAGCTTTGTTCTTTTTTCTCAGGGTTCCTTTGGCTATTCTGCGTCTTTTGTTGTTCCATATAAATTGTAGGATTCTTTGTTCTATTTCTGTGAAAAATGTTGTTGGAAATTTGATTGGGATTGCACTGAATCTGTAGATTACTTTAGGAAGTATGGACATTTTAACTATGTTTATTCTTCCAATCCAAGAGCATGGAATAGCCTTCCATTTCTTTACATCTTCTTCAATTTCTTTCAACAATGTTTTATAGTTTTCAGTGTACAAACCTTTCACCTCCTTGGTTAAGTTTATTCCTAGATATTTTATTCTTTTTTGTTGCAACTGTAAATGGGATTATATTCTTAATTTCTCTTTCTGCCACTTCCTTGTTAGTGTATAGAAACGCAACTGATTTTTGTATGTTGATTTTGCATCCTGAAACTTTGCCGTATTTGTTTATTAGTTCGAGAAGTTTTTGGTGGGTTCTTAAGGGTCTTCTATATATAAAATCATGTCATCTGCAGCTAGTGACAGTTTCACTTCTTCCTTTCCAATCTGACCGCTGTTTATTTCGTTTTCTTTCCTGATTGCTCTGGCTAGGACTTCCAATACTATGTTAAATAAGAGTGGTGACAGTGGGCATCCTTGTCTGGTTTCTGTTCTTAGAGGGATAGCTTTCAGTTTTTCTCCATTGAGAATGATATTAGCTGTGGGTTTGTCATATATCAGCTTTATTATGTTGAGGTACTTTCCTTCTATACCCAATTTATTTAGAGTTTTTATCATAAATGGATGCTATATCTTGTCAAACGCTGTCTCTGCATCTATTGAGATGATCATGGGATTTTTATTTTTCATTTTTGTTAATGTGGTGTATCACGTTAATAGATTTGCATATGTTGAACCATCCCTGCATCCCTGGAATAAATCCCACTTGATCATGGTGTATGAAATTTTTAATGTATTGTTGTAGTTGATTTGCTAGTATTTTGTTGAGGATTTTTGCATCGATGTTCATCAGTGATATGAGCCTGTAATTTTCTTCTTTTGTGTTGTCCTTGTCTGCTTTTGGTATCAGGATGATGTTGACTTCGTAAAATGAATTTGGAAGCTTCCTCTCTTCTTCAATTTTTTGGAAGAGTTTGAGAAGGATAGGATTAAGTCTTTGAATGTTTGGTATAATTCACCAGGGAAGCCGTCTGGTCCTGGACTTTTATCTTTTGGGAGGTTTTTGATAACTGTTTCAATCTCCTTACTGGTGATCGGTCTATTCACATTCTCTACTTCTTCTTGATTCAGTTTTGGAAGGTTGTATTAGTCTAAGAATTTATCCATTTCTTCTAGATTATCCAGTTTGTTAGCGTATAGCTTTTCATAGTATTCTTTTATAATCTTTTGTATTTCTGAGGTATCTGTTGTAATTTCTCCTCTTTGATTTCTGATTTTATTTATCTGAGCCTTCTCTTTTTTTCTTGGTGAGTCTAGCTAAAGGTTCGTCGATGTTGTTTATCTTTTCAAAGAATCAGCGCTGAGTTTCATTGATTTTTTTCCTGGTTTTTTTTAGTCTCTATTTCATTTATTTCTGCTCTGATTTTTATTACTTCCTTCCTTCTACTGATTTTGGGCTTTGTTCTTCTTTTTCCAGTTCCTTTAGGTGCACTGTTAGACTGTTTATTTGGGATTTTTCTTCTTTGTTGAGGTAGGCCTGTATTGATATAAACTTCCCTCTTAAAACCGCTTTTGCTGTATCACATAGACTTTGGCCTGTCGTAGTTTCATTTTCATTTGTCTCCAGATATTCTTGATTTCTCATTTGATTTCTTCTTTGACTCAATTGTTGTTCAATAGCATTTTGTTTAAGCTCCATCCATTTGTGGCTTTTCTGATTTTCTTCCTGTAGTTGATTTCTAGTTTCATACCATTGTGGTCAGAAAAGATGCTGGGTATTTTTTCAGTCTTCTTAAATTTATTGAGACTTGTTTTGTGGTCTAATATGTGATCTGTCCTGGAGAATGTTCCATGTCCGTTTGAAAAGAATGTGTATTCTGCAGGTTTGGGATGGAATGTTCTATACATGTGTACTAAGTCCATCTGGTCTAATATGTCATTTAAGGCCAACGTTTCCTTATTGATCTTTTGTTTTGATGATCTCTCCTTTGGTGTAAGTGGATTGTTAAAGTCCTCTACTATTATTGTGTTGCTATTTCTCCTTTTATGTCTGTTAATAATTGCTTTATATGTCGAGGTGCTGTTATGTTGGGTGCATAGATATTTGTAAATGTTAAATATTCTTGTTGGATCATTCCCTTTATCATTATGTAGTGCGCTTTGTCTGTTGTTACAGTTTTTATTTTAAAGTCTATGTTTTCTGATATGAATATTGCTACCTCAGCTTTCTTTTCATTGCCATTTTCATGGAGTATCTTTTTCCATTCCTTCTCTTTCAGTTTGTGAGTGTCTTTAAGTCTGAAATGCATCTCTTGTATGCAGCACATATATGGGTCTTATTTTTTTTATGAAAGATGACAGCTTAAACTTGATATATAGGGAATAGAATTGGTATTCTTATATGCTTATTATATAGCTATGTGTTTCTTATCCTTTGATACAGTATATTTTAGGAAAGAACCTTTTGTGTATTTGCCTATACCTCAACAACACCTAGAACGTTCATTAAAAATACTTAACCCTGATTCCCATATGAAGAGATCCTAATTCAGAAAGTCTGGGATGTAGTCAAGGAATCTATTTGCACTATACTTCTTATGAAATTCTAATGAAATTGATTAGGTGATTGGAAACCACAGGTGTCTAGAGTATGTGGTAATATTTTCTATTTAATGAAACAGAAATAGTAATCTCAGGAAAATTTATCTAGACTATAAATCAACATAGTAATCAAAATTCTGGCTTCCAGTCTGTGTGCTTTTGTTTTTACCAGAGTAGGGGTTTATTTATCCAGCAGATGTTTTGGGGAGTGATAGTGTCATGGTTAAGAGAATGGCCTCTGGAGCTGGACTTTCTGGATTTGAATCCCAGTTCTGTCAATTCCTAACTCTCGACCTTGGGCCCTTTCTTAAATACTTTTTGCTGCAGTTTCCTTATCTGTGAGAAAGCTTGATCCTCACCTCATAGGACTGATGTGACAATTAAGTGAAGTGATATATAGAATGTGCTTAACACTATACTCTCCATACAGCAAATCCTCAATAAGTGTATGCTGTTAAGATTATTATTAATAGACGCTACCTTTAAGTCCACCATACCAGGTAAATGGAAGGCATCAAAACCATCTGTTGGCTCAGCCATGAGTAGGAAACAGCCCAAGGAAAGGGGTAGGGAAAAGTATGCCGGTTAGACATCTACATGTACAAAAGCTTGGAGTCGTGAGAAAACATATTTCTTGGACTTAAAATATTCTGGTGGCAGGGGCATTTAAACCACATTGTAGGATTCGAACATTGCATTATGCTAAGGATATGGGAAAGCCTTGTAGGTAACATGATTGGAATTGCTGTTTAGAAAGATGTGGCTACTGTGTACCTACAATTGATTGGGCCTCCACAAGGCTTGTGGCTCTGGAGATGGAAAAAAAATGGGTAAATTGGAGAGCTATTTGGGAGACAGACTCGACAGAACTTTGTGATTGTTTCAACATGGGGACATGGAAAGGGAGAAGGAAGCATCTAGAATGACATGCACACATTACTGGGCTTGCTGGATAGCTGGTAGCAGTATTTGTTGAGTTAAGGAACATTGAGTGAAGAGCAGTGGAGCTGTCCAGTGTTTTATTTGGGTCAGCTCTAGTTTAAGGTGTCAGGCAGTTGAAAATGCAAATATATGAAAATCAAGTGAAAGATCTGGGATGGAGATATCAATTTGGGCATTAACTACTGCAAATCCAAATTAAAGTCGTGAGAATGGATGAGCTTGCTCTGGGAGCATGTTGAGAATGAAAAGAACAGAGGGCCAAAGATAAGATCCTCCCAAACAACTTTTTAGGTAAAAGCAAAAAAGAGGAATGCCTAAAGGAGCCCAGGTTTAGCTCTAGAGTTAAGAAAGAAACCAGGTGAACGTGGTAAACTAAAAGAAGAGAATGTTGCATAGAGAGGTCACATTCTATGTCAGTGATGTCACGTTCTGCTGAGAAGTTAAATAAGACAAATATAGACTAAAACTTTTTGGATTTAGAAACAAGAAGCTCCTTTGCAAAAACAATTTGAGTTATGTATTGGGAATGAAAGCCACCTTGCAGTAGGCTGAGATGGCCCAAAGGCGTAGGATCTTGAATACAGTAGAAGGGTCTGGCCTTAGATAGAAGGAGAAACACTCCTTCATTATAACAAGGACAGAGGAAAAGGGTAGGAATCAATGCAAGTAATGCTTTTGTAAGTTTAGGCTTGTATTTTCTTTGTGAAATAGGAGGTTTAATTTTTCTTCTGTGGTGGCTGGAGATGGTAGAGACACAGTTTGTAGACCTGCTAAGGGTTTGAAATAGTCTCGCCTTTGTAGGGAATGGAAAAGAAAGCCAACGAGGGGGCAAGGAGTCTTGCCAGGCAGCCTTAAGGGCCCAGGTGATGTTGGTAGCCAGTCTTCTGGCTGTCCACACAGTGTTCAGGAGGCTAATAAAAGCTCAGATGGCAGTGTAATTCATCTGAGTGTACATTGTGATAGGATAGGTGTGGGGAACACAGAATGGGTCTAATAGTTTGAGACCATTGACCCCAAAATGTGATTGAACTGGTGATCTATAGAATCTAAGATGATGGGATGAGAGCCCAAAGGTAGCTGGCAGAAAGAAAACAGTGGATCAAGAGACTAGATGTCCCTCTTAAGCTAACTAGCTATAATGGGATTAACTGAATCACTGGGGTGGAAGGAGTTCTAGGTTTATGAGTTTCAGATGACAGGGTCCAGTGGCTTTGGGAGCGAATGGAGTTGAGCTGAAGGTCATGGGAATCAAGGATTTATATATGAATGTGCTTTTGCAGAGCAGGCTGTGGAAAGGGCTGGCCATTTCAAGCAGAAGCCATATATTCTGGGGACAACAGATAATCTTGACAGGCAACGCAGTGGAATGGGTGGTGGATAAGGTCTGAAGTTACAAGCATGGGCTCAGCCACCAATTGGCTGTATGACTGTACACAACTCATGTAAACTTTTTGGACACTCAGGCATCTATAAAGTGGATGTAGTAAGAGAGGATTGTTGAGAGGATCAAAAAAGATGAGATAATGCTTGTTCTAGTAAAGGGACAAGAGAGGAATATACCTGTAAAATATGGAAAAACACTTAGGCGGTGGTCAGAGAAAGAGAAAGCAGTAAAGCCAAGTGAGTGATGAGGACAGCTAGCTGGGTGGGACAAGAACCAGGAGACAGAGGTATCCCAGGAGGGATGAGGAAGAAGTAGAGAGACGAGGAAGAAGAGAACATAGAAACTAAAAGAAAATGTTGGCTAGAGAGAAGGAAGGAGTGAAGGGTTTGTTTTTGAAAAAATCAAAAGCAGAAAACAGAGGCTTGAGCATTCTTAAAGCCCAGTGGAAGAAGGTAGTGAAGACGACAGATGAACAGATACCTGAGGGAACAGAGTCCCAAGGGAGAACGGAAGGAACAAGATTAGGAGCGCTGGTTGGATCGTGAGCTTTATAAACTGGCAAAGAATTGGCATGGGAATGGCCCTGTGGAAGATTTACTTGCTGAGGGAAGTTCAAATGGGCTGCCTGTCTGTTCCTTCCCAGTTAAGGCTGGGTTCCCAGAAGTGCTTTTGGTCACTATGTTGGTGGCTGTGCTGTCTTCTGTAACACCAGATTACTTGAAGGATTGATACTTAACTAATTCCTTTCAGTAAATTTGCAGAAATTCTTGTAAGTAAGCCTTCAAATACAAAATGAAATTTAAATAATAGTTTCATCAAATTTATTATGAAGTTAACACTAATTTGAAAAGTTTGAATATGTTTTCTTATCTCAGGATGTCCTTAGACTGATAAGATATTAAACTAGGCTGAATAAGAATTCTACCAAGTCAATGGTTGTTAAAAATGGAAACTAGTTCCCTTGTTTTATGATGTTTGAGCCAGATGTGTGTGAGGTAATTTTGATTTCTTCTTCTTTAGGCTAAAAAAAAACGAAGAGTCACTTGGTGTGTTGGCAAAATTAACAAAATGAAGGATTCAAACTATGTAAATGAGTTTAATGTACCAGAGAATGTAACAACAAAGACACATAAGTCTGCTCTAACTTTAGGAGGAGAAATTGATGAATGTGAGTTCTTCTTCAACTACTTTTAATTATAAAAGTATCCCCATAAAGAGAGACTTTATTTATAACTCAGTTAATGTGATAAACACAGTTAAATAAAATGTATGTATTTTAGATGTGATTACGATGATAAAAATAAGTAATTTTAAGAAAGTGAACATTGATGAAGTTCTCTATTTTTTCCAGATCTCTTAAGAATGATGTGCTGTAGTTGAAACATTTGAGACAGATATTTTTATTTTTTGTTTTTGTTTTAATCACTGCTCATTAAGTTAGTACCCATATAATGTCTGGCTTAAACTTTGCTAATCTTGAAAGGGTAGCATTTACACAGGAATCTGTTGCAAAGTTTGTCTCTAACATTATAAGTATTTTTTAGGGGCATTTAAAAATCTGCTTACAATGATTAAATCTCAAATTTAGAATTTGTCCTTTTAACCTATACAGTCGCACGTTGATTAATGATGGGACGTGTTCTGAGAAGTGCATCTTTAGGCAATTTTGTTGTTGTGTGAACATCACAGAGTGCACTTACACAAACCTAGGTGGTACAGCCTGCTACACACCTGGGCTCTGTGGTACTAATCTTGTGGGACGCCTGTTGTATATGCAGTCCGTCCTTGACTGAAACGTCCTTATGCCGTGCATGAATGTGTTGTACTAAGGATCCTACATTTTATCACTAATTCTAACCAGTGATCTTAATTCGCACGAGTATATAAATGATCACATCTGTTTATATATTCTTGGCATTCATACTGTGAGCACATATTAACTAATTTGAGCTTATTACCTCAGATCAGAATTTTTTTAATCTTTAATTTGAGTTTTAGGAAACTTAATAACATGTTTATGGATAAATTTCTTTTCCCCCTAATTATAGCTCTCTATTCAGAGTCTGATATTTTCAGTAACACTCTTGATACATTAACTGAGACAGAGTGGAATCCAGCAACAAAACTACTAAGTCAGGTAACTTAAATGTATTTTACAGAACATTATCCTTTTACTCTTCTTTAAATTCATTTGTTATTGATGTTTGCTGTTGTGGCACATTTCTAGCTCTGACTGTTTCAGTAGTAGTTGAGGTTCTTATTAAGGCTTCCCCAACTTGTTACACTCCTCGTTGGTAACTGTGGCATACAGAGAGAGGCTAAACATTTCCTAAAGTATGGTAATAGGTAAACCTTTGCTTCTAGTTTTTACCAGCAGATCTTGGTATCTATGATTTTTTGGTAAGTTTCTGTTTTGCCTTGGGCCATCCCTTGAAGGTAAAAAGGGCTGATTTTAAAAGTATCAAAATTCTCAGGCATAAAGTAGAATGGTGTATCAGGGAAGGGTAATATTGCCAAATAATGCTGAAAAATGAAAGTAAATAAAATTATATAGTCTTATGAAAACTTTAAGAAATAAGGAATACTGTAGTGAATACTTTAGTATGTTTAGATTCCATGTTTGCTTTCTAGGCTGCTAATATTCAAAGAAATATAACATAGTCATATAAATGTATTTGTTAAAGAAAATTTCATTTTAATTTTGAAATAAAATTGCAGTGATTCTTGGGAATTGTTATTATCATTAGCTAACCATTATAATTAGTTGTAATGGTTCTTATAATTAATTATTATGGGGAATTATATGCTTTTGTGTCCCTAAAACACTCTGGAAGGTTTGTTGTTTTTTTCAAATCCCTAGTGTTGGTTTAGTTTCTTTTAACTCATGGCTTACTCTTCCTCATGATGGAACAGAAAGCAGAAACAGGCCTCTGCTCAGCACGGTGAGGCCTGGCAGCCGTTGGAGTTTTAGAAGTCAATAAATAATGGCTCCATGTCACTTCCTAAATTCAGAGCTGTCTGAGAAATTAAACAGGAGTCAAGCAGGTGGAGAATTACATTATTAGCTTTATTACCAAGGAGCTTAAGGATCTGTGGTCAGATGACTTCCCATTATGTGCCCTACTCCTACTCCCGACTGAATTTTAAGTCAGGCACAGGCAGAGCATTTGTTTATATGATCTTTCTTTCTTTCTTTCTTTCTTTCTTTCTTTCTTTTTTAATTCTATCTCTTTGAAAATAGTCTTCCTCTATTCTATGTTAGCTAGTTTACCAAAAGGCAGACCTTCTGTTATGCTGTGGATCAAGCTAGACCATTGGGAAGATATTGGAGAATGGCCCAAACTACCAAATGATTCAAGGTTAAATGAATTATTTGACTAATCCAGATTTTAGTTAACAAAACAAAGAACTTGAATCCTCTCTGACTTGAAAATCTGGTTTTGTTTATAATAGGAAAACTTAGAAAGTGAGTTGAATTCACTTCGTGCTAACTATGATAGTCTGGTACTAGACTATGAACAACTAAGAAGAGAAAATGAAGAAATGGAATCGAAATTAAAAGAAAAGAATGGTTTGCATGAATTTGAGGCTCTAGAAAGAAAAGCAGAAAAAGATCAAGAGGTAAAAGATGAAAAGATGTGGAAACACAAAACTAAACTAAAACTACACTTTGTGTGTGTGTGAGGAAGATTGGCCCTGAGCTAACATCTGCTGCTAATCTTCCTCTTTTTTTTGCTTGAGGAAGATTGTCCCTGAGCTAACATCTGTGCTGGTCTCCCTCTATTTTGTATGTGGGACACCATCACAGCATGGCTTGATGAGTGCTATGTAGGTCTGCACCTGGCATCCAAACCCATGGAGTGCACAAACTTAACCACTACACCACCAGGCTGGACCCTAAAACCACACTTTTAAAAGTATCATTTTCTTAAAGATGTTTATTTCTAAGGTTGATATATTGAAAACCCAACCATTTTCCATTTGTACACACAATTTAGAGAATTTAAGAAATAATCAGTTCATTTATATTGCTTTAAAAATAGTTAAATCATAATTGTTTCACTTGTGCTTGTGTGCAAGAAGAGGAAGGAATCAAAAACATCTTTGAGCAGGTTTGGTGAATCTGCCTATTGATGAATTAATCTTGAAGAAATTATTTCCTGATAATTTGTATGTTATCAATAATTTATTGAGTATACCAGAATTGCTGCCTAGAGCATAGCTGTTTCCTTCTGAGACCAATATGAATTTTAATATCTAGTGAATGTTTTATGTATGGATACTACATATTAATGGACTTCATTTTCTTTAGAAAGTATGTACCTAAGTAGTTAGAACATTATTAGAATAGCTGGGAAAGCTGATTTTGCATGTTTCTTTTTCCATAAGAGAGTTATTGTAAAAATTAGTATAACTAATATGAAGTAGTTTTAATGGAATTTTTAGAAATGAAACAGATTAGTTAAATTTTCTCAGTGTATAATGTTAGGCTACATGTTAAGAGAACCTAATCCCCAAATCATCAGACTTTGGAGACAGAAATTGTCCAAAAGATTCAAGAGATTTCTTAGTGCAGAGAGTCGTTAACTTAGAGTTTATAGACACGATGAAATTATTTTGCAGAAGTTTTGAACTCACTCATTTTTTGGGAACGAGAATCCATAGCTGTTATCATACTTGTGAAGTGATCTGTGATTCCCTCCAAAATTAAGAGCCAGTGTTTGGTGTGGTTAAAGTATGAGTTAATTTGCAGCTGCTTCTCAGATTTCTGTATGAATAGCCCAAAGGGACACAATCATTTTTCCTCTGTGTCATTGTTTAGTTTCTCACCCTCTTTTCCTTTTTAAAAGGAAAAAAAGAATCCTGTGCCAAATATGTTATTTCCATTCTACCTACAAATTAGTTAATCCTACATTTCATAGGTATTATATCCTAAGACGCAAAAGTTTGTAAGTTCTCCAGAGTTTCATTTACCTTTTTTAATATTCTCATATTGACAAAATGCAAAATGTCATGAAAAAAACAGTGGACTTCAGTCAGTAAAACTGGATTTTATTGAGAGGAGGTGGTCTGGCGTCGTGGTTAAGAACAGGTTCTCTGGGGCCAGACTCCATGGATTTAAGCCCCAGTTTTGCTGCTCCCGACCTCACTGCGGATTCAAGCCTGGCACGCATTATTGACAAGGCCTTGAGCAAGCACCGAATTTCATAGGGCTTCCTTCCTGCGTGTCTCCACCCCTGAGGTTAGATCAGGTGCTTGCCAAGGCCCCTTCGAACTCCAAAATTTCATCTAAGTTTTTGTGTATTTCTTATTATAAATAATATGATGTAAAATTAACTTCGGGCATAAGTGTAGCAGTAATTTCTCTAATTTTTTATTACGTCATTTATATGTTCAATTAGTAAAAACTGAAGCTCACTGAATTGTCACACTCAAAAAGATTACAAAATAACAGAATGTATGACTTGAATCTCACATCTGGATTTTTTTTTCTTTTTTAACCACAGTCAAAGGGGAAAATAATCCTATTCTCTTCAGTTTTTCTTGGACATAAATTGAAATTCTAGGTTCTGTAAGGTAACATAAAAGATTAAGTAATAAAAACTTATTCTTTTCAAAGACAGTTTTACAATATCCATTCCATTTTAAACTGAAAATATTGTAAGTTTATGTGTATGCAGTAAAATATGTTCCAAAACATATATTTTGGGGAAAAGTTTAACCAAAAAAGAGTAAAAGTCAAATTATGGCTTTAGGACCTATGTCATTGCTCTGGTTTGCCAAAGGGTTTCACCAAAAATCACCAAAGCTGTGGATAATTCTCAAGTGGGAATATCATAATATAGGATGTTTAAATAGTGATTTTAGAGGGAGAAATAAGGTCAGTATCATCAAGCTCAGGGAACAAGAGAAATTACAGTCCTGCTGCTTAAGAAAACAATGCAGATTTCAGCTCTAAGTTTCAGCAGGTGAAATGAAATACTTAAGTTCTTAAGACAAAAACTTGATTTATTTAATTTTATAATTTTCACAACTTGGAGATTTTTGTCTTAAGAACTTAAGTATTTCATTTCACCTGCGGAAAATTACAGCTGAAATCTACATTGTTTTCTTAAGCAGCAACAGATTAACTTTTGATCGTATTGTACACTTTATGCTCAGCATCTTAAACAATATGTTATTGGAAGGTTACACTCAGATCTTTACAAAAGTTGCTTCATCTTTTTCTGTTTATGAGAACCAATACTTCAAATGAAGTGCTATTTCAAATGAGAAGTGGGAGAATTTTTCCTTCTAAATCTTTATTTTCTAAATATTTTCCAAAATTAAGAATGATCATTTAGTTCTTTCTTTTTGGTAAATGTGCTTTTCTTGCACAAAAATTAGAAATAGGCAGCTTTCTTGCACGAAAGTTAGAAACAGAGAAGAAGAGGTAAAAGATGAAGCCAGTTTAAATTACAACCTATACAAATGTCTAAAACTTTGCCAAACAATTGGGCAGCCACTCACCACATGTGGCAGCTGGGCACTTGAATTGGGGCCAGTCTGAATTGACTTCAGTATGAAAAAAGAATGTAAAATATTTCATTTTTTTTATATTGATTACATGAAGAAATGACAATATTTTGGATATATTAGGTTAAATAAAATGTATTATTAAAATTAATTCTACCTGTTTTATTTTTTAATGTGGCTACTAGTAAATTTTAAATTACAAATTTGGCTCACATTATATTTCTGTTGGATGATACTGCCCTAAAATAAGAACGTCAACACTAGTCTGAAATCTGAAACTAGTTTAGGATGGAAACAGCCAGTCGCTTGCATTCTACTAGAATTTGCTTTTACTCTTTAAGGACTCATCTGATTATTAAGATTAAATAATTCTAAGGAAAAATATGTTTATCTTAGGAAATTGTAGTTTACTTGTTTTGAACACAAAAGTTTATGGTACTGAGATAGTTAATGCTATAGCTATTTTGATAGAAAGGAAACTTTAATAGAAATACTTATATCTTTAAGTATTCCTTATACTTTTAGACAGTTGGACAATGTAAAGCGATAACATCATCTTTCCAATATTCCCTGTGGAATAAACCAACAGGGTAGATAGTTGGTAATGCTGTGCATACCTCTGTAGCTTTGGTGAGCACCACATGGAACCAGCCTAATCCAAACCTGCATTCCAGATCACAACGCATTAACAAGCACGCCAGTGTAAAGCTAAATGGCTAATTCATGGGAAGAAAAAATCTTACGGGGTAAATACATTTATGCATTTAACTTACCCAAAACAAAAATCTATTCAGAGAATGTTTTTTAAAAGTTTGATTACAGTTCATCTCCTCCAAGTGATGCCTACTAATGTACTTTTGATGTTATTGTAACTTTATTAACAGATGATGTAACTGTTATTTGGGTTATGCTGAGGTTTTCTTCTTTGTTTTGTGGGGTTTTGGGATTTTTCGTTTGGTTAGTTGGGTTTGGTCTTTTGGGAGAGTTTTTGTATTTTTAAATAATGAGGTGCTCTGCTGCAGTAGCTTGAACAGTTATCTCTCAGCCCTTCTTACTGTGTTAGGTGATTCTGAAGCAGTGAATGAATGCTGTCTTTTTTTTTTTTTTTGCTCTGTTTAACTATTGGTTTGCTCTGTTGCCTGTTCACATGCTCTTACAGATGCAACTAATTCATGAAATTTCCAACTTAAATAAAGAATTTAGTTAAGCATGCAGAAGTGTATAATCAAGATCTTGAGGTGAGCTTTTAGGTTGATATTTCTGTTGATAAGGGACTAGAGCTATAAAATATACATCATATGTAATTGAACATGATTTCAGAAAAGAGAAGGAATTATATTTAAGTATCAACTTTTAAATTTTACTGTCTAAACTATTAAATGTAAATTCTTTTTAATCCCTTAGAATTTAGATCCAATTAAATTGTGTTTCACTCTCCTTTGATTCTTTTAGAATGAACTAAGTTCAAAAGTAGAGCTGCTTAGAGAAAAGGAAGACCAGATTAAAAAGCTACAGAAATACATAGACACTCAAAAATCAGAAAATGTGAACATGGACTTGTCATACTCATCGGTAAAAATCAGGTTTATTTTGTTGTGTAATCATGTTGGCATTTATAGTGTACCATCACCATCATCATAGCAAATGCTTACGTTGAGCCTACTGTGTGCCGAGCATTGTTGTAGTTGTTTTACATTTAGTATTTTATTTAATCCTATCACTAACCCTATGGGAAAGGGACTGTTGGTATCATTGCCATTCTACAGATAAAGAATCGCTCAGAGAGTTGAGGACATCATTCTTTGAGTGCATGTAAGTAAGTTAGGAGTGAGCTTCCATTAAAAACCAGTAATTCAAAAAACATTTTAATTTTTTTCAATTGTTTTATACAAATGCATGAAGAAGTATGTAGTTGATCTCAGCCAAGATATCAGATCTTGGCATTAAGTAACATTTGAATCTCATGGTGAAATTGTTAAATTTTTTTATTTGCTTTCAATCCACCTGATTACTTCAAGAAAGTATCTGTTTGATTCTAGTTTTTAACACCCTTTTTTAAAAGGCAACAGTTTCTAGCTAGAATTTTTTTATTTTTTTAAAGATTGGCACTTGAGCTCACATCTGTTGCCACTCGTCGTCATCATTTTTTTTTTCTTCTTCTTCTCCCCAAAGCCCCCTAGTACATAGTTGTATGTTCTAGTTGTGGGTCCTTCTGTCTGTGGCATGTGTGATGCTGCCTCAGCATGGCCTGATGAGTGATGCCATGTCCGCACCCAGGGTCCGAACCAGCAAAACCCCGGGCCACTGAAGTGGAGCTCGTGAACTTAACCACTCGGCCACAGGGCTGTCCACTAGCTAGAATTTTTTTAATCTTAGTTTCTGTTGTTCTTTTGTTTTCATTTGAACTTGTCAGAGTACTTTTTGTTACCTTCTATTAATCACAAATGATTCTTTTTAAAAGTGTTGTTACTGTTTGGAGGCCCTGGGAAGAAAGGTACTTTCATATAATCTTCGAGTGTCTACTGACAGAGTGGCAAGCAGAATTGCCCACTTTTTAAAAGTTGTTCTTTATTTCTTTCTCTTTATTCATTCATTCATTCATTCATGCATTAATGTTTTCCCAAGGACATATGGTTGAATTCATGTCAGCTAAAGTCATGTTAAAATGCTACTTCTCTTTAAAAATGACACAGTGGATCTTTTTATGTATTTATCAGTTATATTTTCTCTTCTGTGAGTTGCCTGTTCGTATCTTTTCTCTCTTTTTCTTTTGGATTGTTTGTCTTTTTTTTTTCAGTTTGTGATTTAATATTCTTAATTTTAACTATTAATTGCTCACCTGTCATGTTTTGGAGAGAATAATTTAAAAATACGTAGGAAACTTTAACAGGCTAGCTGAGCAACAATTGTGTTAATCTTTTTTAAACAATAACAGATTTCTTAAATTACAGTACTTCTATATATATAGTGCTTTTATAATTTGGAAAAAGATAACCAGAATTTTTAAAAATATTTTTATTTTCGAAAATGTCATTTCTTTTCATCTATCCTAAAAAAAATTTGGTGATTAACGTATTTTCACCATTTTTGATTTGTTAGGAATGACATCTGTGTGTGTGTTCTCTAAAGTCTTTTCCAACTCTAAGAAAGTTAGCTTTCAGGAAATCCTTTTTGTTGTGTGTATAGGAAAACATTCAAGACCTCAAACAGATGAAACAGACTCTGTTCGATGCTGAGGCTGTAGCCCTCGATGCCAAGAGAGAAGCAGCCTGTCTCAGGAGTGAAAATCTGGAGCTGAAAGAGAAAATGGTAAGTGATTTTTGTTATATTTATAATAAAGCAGTTGTAATGATCACTACATTTTTGTGAATTTGTATTGTTTCTCTCATAGAAAGAACTTGCAAGTGCATGCAAGCAAATGGAAAATGATATTCAGTTATATCAAAGGCAGTTGGAGGCAAAGAAGAAAATGCAAGTTGATCTGGAGAAAGAATTACAATCTTCTTTTAATGAAATAGCAAAACTCACCTGCCTTATAGATGGAAAAGTTCCAAAAGGTATTTTATAATTTCAGACTTACCTCTTTGCAAATCCAACTGCCTAAAGGATTTTGCACCTCCATTCCAATGATTAAAAGTCCATTGTTCTCTGATGTTTGTAAGTAGCCTAATATTAAATTTCAATATCATTTGGTGTCAGTATTTATAAGTGTTTCCATGGACTTCAAATTATAAAGGTTTAAGAATTATTTTTCAAATGAATTGGACCCGATCTTGAAAAAGGCGATTCAAGAACTTTTAACAATTGGATTACCTGTTGACCAACACTGGTTCTTTCTTTAATAAATTTTATATAATCTGATTAAGTAATCTAAGTTTGTATGTAATTTAAATTGTCCCAATAACTGCAAACTGTTTAATTTACCAAAAATATCCTAGATTTGCTCTGTAATTTGGAATCAGGAAGAAAGATTACTGATCTCCAGAAAGAACTGAATAAAGAAGTTGAAGAAAATGAAGCTTTGCATAAAGAAGTTAATTTGCTCTCAGAGTTGAAATCTTTACCCTCAGAAGTAGAAATGCTAAGGAAAGAGGTAAATATGTTTTTAAGCAAATAACTCTTACTTTGAAATAAAAACCCTTGCAATATTGCCTTAAATATTTTGCCATAGTTTGTTTTAAAGTAACAGTGAAGAGACTGTAAACATTTGACCCTGCTTGTTAGGAACATTTTCAAAGAATATGTAACAGTATACTTAGTAATGAGATCCATGTAGGGGCCATTTCTATAGTCCTCAGATGTAGTGCTTTTCAACAGAGATTGATGGCCCACCCTTAGTCTTTATCTTTTTTGGTGCTGTTGCTGTGGTCATATCACTATGTTGAATAAAGGAGAGTAAGGAGGTAAAGAGGGTGGCATTGATGAAGTTTTAGAGGTTGACGTAAATATTGCAGCCTAGTGAGCAATTCCGGAAACCTTCTGCCAGCCTTTCCTTTTTCTGCCTTTCTGAAAGAAATAAAAAGGACAAGAATTTGAGTACTTACTACATGGTGAGCATCATGCTAAACAACTTTAGCAACGTTATTTAGTCATCCTAAAAACTCTTTAAAGTACATGCTGTTTTTTAGCCCAACACATAGTTATGGATCTAAAAGCTGAGTTACACAGACCTGCCTCCTACCCTGAGCCTGTGGTTACAAGAGCTCTACTGTCTCGCTCCCTCTCCTTTGTCTCAACTTTGGCTCTCCTCTCTTTTTCCCACTTCCTTCTCCTTTATCTTTCACAATGATTAAACTATTTATAAGCTGGATATTGTTGGTTTAAATTAATTACTTAAATAATAGTTTCAATTTAAGTTATTTAAAATTTAAATTATTCATGGATTAAGTTTTTGGAAATCTGAGCTGCATTCAAAGCCTTTAGAAAGAAAATAATAAGTCAAATTCTAAGAAAAACCATAAGATGCCTGAAACACCATAAAGTTAGAAAACACTTTAGAATGATAGATAAGGAAATAAAGACATCCTAATTAAGTGTTTCTTCTCCACTCAATCCTTACTAGAACCCAAACAAAACTTTGATGGTAAAGTTAAGCAGGATAATATATTGTTATAAAGATGTGACAATAAAAATATTACCTTTCCTCAGTCAAATCTGTGCTTAATTTCAATGTCTTTTTTCTTTTTTGCAGATAAAGCTTTTCTTTTCCTGATAACTGCTGTAGTGGATCTTATATTGCTAACATAGCTAAATTTTATTTCTTTTCCGTAGATAAATGACAAATCTGAAGAGCTCTGTAAAATAACATCAGAAAAAGACAAATTGTTTTCTGAAGTAGTTCATAAAGAGAGTAGAATTCAAGATTTACTTGAAGAAGTTGGGAAAACTAAAAGTGACCTAGCAGCTAGCCAGTTGAATTATAAAAGAACTGATCAAGAATTCCAAGATTTTAAAAATCAACATGTTGAAACTGAGCAAAAGTATAAGATGGTCCTTGAGGAGAATGCAAGAATGAGTCAGAACATAGGAAATCTCTCTAAAGAAGCTCAAACACTTGGTTTAAGCTTGGATGCTTTGAACATGGAGGTTGGTACAACACACCCTCTATGGAAATGGTCTTTAGTTTTCTGGGGTTTGGCTTCTATATAGATGCCACAGAATGCTCTGCTTCTCACAGTAACTTTTTCTTATTTTAAAGCTTTCTTACAAAACCCAGGAACTTCAGCAGAAAACAGCTGAGAGTCAAGAAAGGTTAAATGAAGTGAAAGAGCTGAAGCAACAATTAGAAAGTAGAGATTCTAGGCTGCAAACTGTCGAAAGGGAGAAAGCACTGATTACTGAGAAACTTCAACAAACCTTAGCAGAAGTAAGAACCTTAACCCAAGAAAAAGATGGCCTGAAACAGCTCCAAGAGAGCCTGCAGATTGAGAGGGACCAGCTCAGAAGTGACATTCAGGACACCGTGACCATGGTGAGGCTTTGACAGAGTAAACTGAAAACTCAGAGCCTCTTCAAGACGTTCAGGAGCCATCAGTTATTATTTATGATCAAGCAGTAACTATAAAGTTATTTTCATTGTTTCACATTATTCTAATTGAAATTGTGTTCCCTTTCTCTGACAAAGAACATAGATACCCAAGAACAATTACAAAATGCTCTTGAGTCTTTAAAACAACACCAAGAAACAGTTAACACACTGAAAATGAAAATTTCTGAGGAAACTTCCAGGAATTTGCGTATAGAGGAAAACATAGGAGAAAATTCGGATGAATTTCAGGAAAAGGTAAAGGGTATTTCTGTTCGAGTTTTCATATACTATATGTGAGCTTTCTCCTTAACTTCAGACACTTAAGTACATAATGGTGACCTCAATCTTATTGATTATTCACAGTGAATAACTAACAACAGTTTACAAGATTAGCCCTAGTGTCTTTGAAATAACTTCAGATATAACTGCTTACAATCAGTTGGAAAAGGAAAAGGCAAAAATGTTAGTTCAAACTTTGAGCTGATATTTTCCGAGGCCTGGTGTATTTTAAACATCTTTAAAAGCCCCTCTGAATTCTAAGAATGTAAGAAAGATTGAGTGCTTATTATTACTTATGGGTAAAATATTTGTTTTATATCAGATTTTGTGTACTAGTTGAGAGTTCACTATCGATGTGTGTGTCGTGTTCATGTCTGTTTCTAGAGCTGTGCTGTGCTTAAATCTCAGCTTATTCTAGGCAGCATGGTTCGTTTTGTCCTGAAACCTGGGGAGAAGAGCTGCTTTGTTATTTAATTATATACAAGAAAGGCTAGGATGCTAATGATGATTTTTTAAAAGGGAGGTATATTAGTCTGCCATCACAAAATATCATAGACTAAGTAGCTTAAACAACAGAAATTTACTTTTTCCCAGTTGTAGAAGCTAGAGGTCCAAGGTTAAGGAGCTAGAAAATTCAGTTTCTTGTGAGCCCTCTTCCTATCATGCAGATGGCACCTCTCCTCACATGGCCCTTCTGTGTGTGAGCCGAGAGAGCTCTGGTTCTCTTCTGCTTCTGGAGTGGACACCAGTTCTATGGGGTTAGGGCCCCAGCCATATGATCTCATTTAACCCTAATTACTCTCCTTAAAGGCCCTCTCTCCAAATACAGTCATTTTGGGGCTTAGAGCTTCAACATGTGGATTTTGGGAGGACATAATTCAGTCCATAACGGGATTGCCTGTAATTTTATATAACTGATTTATTTACAATGCATTTCTACTTTTCAAAAATGCCTTTTATATGTCAGAATTTTTTATACTATTTTTCATTGTTATTATACTTAATACTATTTAATCCAGAATAATTACTACTGGGAATTTAAAACGTTCACCAATAGGAGAATGGTGAAATAATCTTTCATACATCCATAGCTTGGAGTAGTAGTCATTCATATATATATATATATATATATATACGTATAAATTTATTTTTGTTTGTTTTGTATCTTTAATTGTGGTAAAATATACATAGCATAAAATTTACCATCTTTATCATTTTTAAGCAAACAGTTCAGTAGTGTTAGGTACGTTCACGTTGTTGTGCCACCAATCTCCAGAATTCTTTTTATCTTGTGAAGCTGAAACTCTATACCCACTAAACAATTCCTCATTCCCTCCCTCCTCTAGCCCCTAGCAACCACTTTTCCACTTTCTATCTCTCTTAATTTGGCTACTCTAGGTACCTCACATAAGCGGAATCATGCAGTATGTTGTCTTTTTTTGACTGGCTTATTTCATTTAGCATAGCGTCCTCAAGGTTCCTCTATGTTGCAGCATACATCAGAAATTCCTTCCTTTTTAGGGCTGAATAATATTCCATTGTATGTATATACTACATTTTGTTTAACCATTCACCCATTAATGGGCAGTGAAGATTGCTTTCACCTTTTTGCTGTTGGGAATAATGCTGCTATGAACATGGTGTACAAATATCTCTCTGAGTCCCTGCTTTCAATTCTTTTGGATGTCAGATTTACTGGATCATGTTTTTTATCTTTTGAGGAACTGTCATACTGTTTTCCATCATGGCTGTACCATTTTACATTCCCACCAGCAGTGCATAAGGGTTCCAATTTCTCCAAGTTCTCACCAACACGTATTATTTTCTCCTTTTTTCACAGTAGCTATCCTAATAAGTGTGAGATGATATCTCATTGTGGTTTTTATTTGCATTTCCCTAATGACTAGTAATGTTGAGCATCTTTTCATGTGCTTGTAGGCTATTTGTATATCTTTACAGAAATGTCTGTTCAAGTCTTTACTCATTTTTAAATTGGATTGTTTGGTTTTTGTTGTTGAATTTTAGACATTCTTTATATAGTCTGGATATTAACCCTTTATCAATTGTGTGACTTGCATATATTTTCTCCCATTCCTAGGTTGCCTTTTCACTCTGTTGATTGTGTCCTTTGGTGCACAGAAATTTGTAGTTTTTATGTAGTCCAGTTTATCTCTTTTTGCTTTTGTTGTCTGTGCTTTTGGTGTCATATCCAAGAAATCATTGGCAAGATCCACTTTATGAAGTTTTTCTCCCATGTTTTCTTCTAAGCATCTTACAGTTTTAGTTCTTATGGTTAGGTCTTTGATCTACTTTGAGTTAACTTTTTTATATGATGTAAAGTAAGGGCCCAACTTCTTTCTTCTGCATGAGATATCCAGTTTTCCCAACACCATTTGTTGAAGATACCATCCTTTATGATTGAATGGTCTTGACATCCTTGTTAAAGATCATTTGACCATATGCAAAGGTTTATTTCTGGGCTCTGTTTTCTATTTCATTGGTCTATATATCTGTCTTTATGCCAGTACTGAGCTGTTTTGATTACTATAACTTTGTAGTAAGTTTTGAAATCAGGGTGTGTGAGACCCTCAGCTCTGTTCTTTTTTCAAGATTGTTTTGCCTGTTTGGAGTCCCTTGAGATTCCATATGAATTTCAGGGTGGATTTTTCTATTTCTGCAAAACACTATTAGGATTTTATAGGGATTGCATTAAATTTGTAGATCGCTTTGGGTAGCATTGACTTCTTAACAATATTAAGTCTTCCAATCTGTGAACATGAGACGTCTTTCCATTTATTTGTGTCTTTAATGTATTTCAGATACATTTTGTAGTTTTCATTGTACAAGCCTTTGCCATCTTGGTTAAGTTTATTCCTTAATATTTTATTCTTTTTGATGCTTTTGTAAATGGATTGTTTTCTCTATTTCCTTTTTTAATTGTTTATTGTTAATGTATAGAAATGTAATAGAGTTTTGTATAGTCATGGAATTTCTTTAAAGTAGACATTATCTACAATTGGAAAATTTCCAGGATACATTATTAAATAAAAACAGATACATACTAAAGAACAATTCAGTAAGATCCAACTTATGTAAAGAAACCTCTATATACCTTTATATACTATTACTCTATATAATGAGCTTCTTTTTTCCCATTTACTCTGGGGTACAATATTCCTGCCTTGGAAAAGGAGCTTTCTCTTCCTCTCTCCCTATGCTTCAGTCATTCTTTCCTAGAAAGCATTTTCACTTGCTCTGTATCTTGTATTCTCAGTTTATCTATATTTTGGGTCAACTATGGGCCAAAGGCACTTGACCTTGATTTAAAATTTATGACTTCCACTTTTATAAGGGGAAAGGTTTTTCAATAGTTTTTTGAAAATAAATGCACAGTCAGTAGCTGCTTTTAAACAAATGCAAAATGCAGTCACAGGGCCCCATGAGAAGGAGCAGTAGAGGCGGAGTGAGGGAAAAGGAGAGTTACACTCACCGGACCAGCCAGTCTGTGGTATTAAGTTCATGCTGGAATCATCTGTGTTGATAAAAGGGTCTAACTGGAAATTCTCCTGGGCCATTCTGTTCATCAGGGTTTCTGAAATCTGGGATGCAATGCTGAGGTGAGCTTGGTCTTGTGAAATCGTGTTCATGCTGGAATCACCCATGAGGATAAAGCAGTGGGTCTAGGGATTTCCAGATAAACCTGTTTATCAGAGCACCAGAGGGCAGCCTATGATAGCCTAGTAGGTCTATCATGAAGCCTCTAGGAGTGCCCGTTTTCAATCCTGCTTGATGTGTCTCTCTCTGGAAATGAGTTTCTCTAGTGTGTCTCAACAGAAATTTTAAACTTTGTGATTAGTAGGCTTATTCTCATATAAAGGACACAATTTTTTTCCTTATTTAATAATTAGACCTATTAGATTTGCTCATAACCATGGTAGCTGGAATACTTTCTAGGCTGAGTTCAGTTTTGCACTTTGTCTCAATCTGCTTTGTTTTGTGTACATTTCCATATTTAGGAGTAAAGATGCAAGATTCTGAATTATAGTAGCTGACTGACTAATCCCAAAGACTCTGTGTTCCTGCCTTAATTTCTCCTGTAGTTGTAGTTAGCTCTCTGCTCATCCTTGTAGAAGCTCATGCAGATTGCCAAAAAGAAGGGGCTAACCAAATGAAATATGGTTTGTCTGTATCCACTCTAGAGAATTGAGCAACTACTAAAAATTATAATTTGGAGATTATGTAACAGCATGGGAAAATGCATATCATCTAATCTAAGTGGGAAAGAAAAACTAAAAAGGATCTTATATGTAAAGTAGTCATAATTGCAATGTTAAAAAAATTCTTTTAATAGAAGAAACTCTGGAAGGAAATATTCCCAAATTCTAATAGTGGTTGTGTGAAGTTGGTGTCATTGGATGATTTTTTTTCTTTTTCTTTTTTTTCTAATTAAATATAGATTATTATAAAAACTTTTTAAACATCTGTGACCAATATTCAGCTGAGTGTTTTTACTGGGCTAGTATAGGATTATATGGTGATACCCTAATTTCATACTGGTAACATCAATCTTTGTCTCCTTTTACCAAGGAGTCCATGTATCAGGTTACCTTTGGTTAAGACTTATTTATGGATAAATGGATTTATATAACATGCTTTTCTTAAGCAGTATATGAAAAATATGAAAAGGTGAATTATGCTACTATAATATGAAATATGTTTCTAACAAAACTCTTTTGCCCTCTTATCTATAATAAAACTCTGAAAATAAAGATTTGTTAGTAGTAGGGCATAAGTTATGGTTTCCAGCTTTTGAAGGAAAGAAATAAAGAGGGAGAGTTTAAGCTGGCTTACTCCTTCATAAAGCCAGGTTAACCCATCGTACATGAAGATAGTTGTGAATTATCTATAGCTGTCCACATAGCTCTTACCAGTGAACAGGCACAAGAGCACGAGCTCTGGAACCAGACCACTTGGATTCAAAGTCTGATAACTTCTCTGAGTGACCTTGGGCAAGTGACCTACCCTCTCTGGGATTCAGTTTCCTTGCCTGTCAAACGGAGATAGTAATAGTGCCTACCTTGTAAGGTTATGGGGAAGATTAAATGTGTCACTGTGTGAAAATAGTGCCTGGTACATAATAAGTAATAGAAGTTTGGCTATTTTTATTATTAAAACTGTTACTAAGAAATTCTTCTCTAATGTATTAATATTTTAGATGGTTGGCATAGATAAAAAGCAGAGTTTGGAAGCCAAAAAAACCCAAGTGCTGATTGCAGATGTTGATAATGAGCTAACTGAACAACAGAGAAAGATATTTTCTTTAATACAGGAGAAAACAGCACTGCGACAAATGTTAGAGAGGGTTACTGCAGAAAAGGAGCAACTGAAGACTGACCTGAGGGACAGTATTGGAATGGTGAGATTCAGCAATGTGTTTTTGTCTTTGTATGTTTTAGATTTTTACAACTTTATTGAGGTATAATTTACATGCAATAAATGTATCTGATGTGAGTGTCCAGTGTGATGACTTTTGACAAATGTCTCTACTTGTGTTCTCTCCACCCCAGCAAGTTCCCTCCCACCTCCACCCAGGCAATCCTGATCTCATCCTCTGCCCCACATAGTCACTGTCCTGATGTTTTCCACCTCAGCTCACTGTCTCTTCTAGAACTTCACACAAATAGAATCACACTGCATGTGCTCTTTTGTCTCACTTCTTTCTACACTCCTTTTTACTGCTTGGTAGTCTTCCGGTGTATGAATAGGCCACAATTTGTTTAGCCTTTATCCTATATTGATGGAAATTTGAGTTATCTCTACTATTTGGGTATTTTGAATAAAGCTGCTATAAACATTCTCATACAAATGTTTTTATGAACATATATTTTTTATTTCTCTAGAGTATGGATCTAAGTGAAATAGCTGGGTCATAGGGAGATGTATGTTTAGCTTGGTAAGAATTTACTAGGCTGATTTCCAAAGTATAGTTGCACCGTTTTACATTCTCATCAGCACATTAAGAGAATTCTGATGGCTCCACATCCCCACCAACACTTCATATTATTGGTGTTTTTAATTTTAGCCATTTCTATTGGGTGTAACCTTGTTTTGATTTGCCTTTCCCTAATGACTAAAGATGTTGAGCATCTTTTTATGTGCTTATTGTGTATCTTTCTATAAACTGTTCTCTCAGTGATGTGTTGTATAGATTTCAATGTACAGATCTTGGACATATTTTGTTAATTGGTTCCTAAGTGTTTCTATTTTATTTATGCTGTTGTAATTTTTCTTAAATTTCATGTTTAATTGTTGTTAATGTTTGCCAATATTTTCAAACCTACTTTAGTTTTTGTTTCTATATGTGGGGGCAATCTAATGTGTAATAGATTGAAATTAATATTTTCAGAAGTTTGCTATGGATCACAGTAGACCCTGACCTTTTGTGTAATTTTCCATGTTTCTTAGGATTGTCTGTTTGGTCAAAGAGCTGAATGTAAATAAGAGTACAGACAAAAGTTGTATTTTCTTCTCGGTATCTGTCTTGTAATGTTTTTTGGTCTTGATACTTGAGAATGTCACTCTTTAAGCATAATAACTAAGATTAGTCCAATTCATGCTAGCAAAGGACGGCTGCTGTTTTGAGCTTGCTCAAAATCAAAGCCATCCCAGCATATGAAAAGCCTATAACCTGCAGTCTCATCGTCTATCGATGAAAGCTTAGAAACAGTCTCTTTTGGCTTCAGGGTAGAAAACAAGCAAACCTCTTATGATGGAATACTAAATCCAGTTCTAATTCTCGTGGTAGGAATGTAAGTTGAGCAATAAAGAAACAGCATAAGAAAGCAGATTCTTGGCATTTACATGATCAAAATAGACTCACTTTCTTTTTAAGTTAGTCTTTTCCAATATAGTTTGCCATGATTTCTCCATTTTCAGGCTGAGGTAAATGCTGATTTTTACCTGATTTCCTAAATGTAAGCTAGTGTCATTTAATCTCAACTTTTTAAAAATTCTAGACCATTGAAAACCAGGAAGAATTAAGAATTCTTAGAGGTGAACTTAAAAAGCAACAAGAGATAGTTGCACAAGAAAAGAACTGTACCATAAAGAAAGAGAAAGAGCTTTCTAGGACCTGTGAGAAACTGGCAGAAGTTGAAGAAAAGCTAAAGGAAAAGGTGAATTTTTAAAGTTATCTTCCTGGCCATATTTCCTGACTAAACTTTTTTTTTTTGGTGATAAATTTTGGTTCTAATAGACCTAAATTCCAGAAATAGAATGTACCTCCCAAATGAACAGCTCTCAATGCTAATATTTTGGACAGTTTGAACTCACACTAGGATCTTAGCTAACCTCTTTTGTGTGTATTATATTATCCTAGAGTCTTTCAATGAGAGGGGGCCTTGGTTCATCTAAACTACTCATGATGTATTCATTCATTCATCAAATATTTATTGAGCATTACCGTGGGCCAGGCACTGTTCTGGGCACTTGATATACATTAGTCAGTAAAACAAAGCTCCTGCCCTTATATAGAGCTATATTAGTCATTCTCTAAACTCTAAGATTTGTCACTATTACCATCTCTTAGATGTTTGCAAGTTCCTGAATTATTTCTTTTTTAGAAGTAAGGTGCTGTTGTAATATAATTGTGTAAGAGCTAAGACTGTTAGAACAATTGTACTGCTCTAGTAATTCTAAAATGGACCCACTGATATCTTTCTGTTTATCCTAAGAACAGTGCTACATGCATTATAAATAGCGTAGTGTTTCCATTGTGCTTCTGTGGAATGTTTTTTTCCTAATATATGTTCTCTTAATTCTCATCCCTTTCACTATAACCTAATTGAATTTACTAAAACCTCCTGTCTATTTCATACTCCTCCCAAAGAGGTGATATCAATAGGCTTATGTAAAAGTTAATGCCTCAGTGTTTGTGTGGGCCATCCCCTAAAGACCTTATTGGAACTAAAAATAAATTATCCAAAAAGGTTTTAAGAGATGAGGAATTACAGTTTATTTGCCAGGTACATCTATATATTTAGTCAGTCTCTTTTCTTTTTAAATTTTTCGCATTTTTACTTTGCCTCCTTGATTAACCAAGTGACACTATGTTAGTTTCTTAGGACTTCTGTGTCAAATTATCATAAACTTGCTGGCATAAAAACAATGGAAATTTATTCTGTCACATTTCTAGATTCTCGAATTCCAAAATCATGGTGTCGGAGGACCATGCTTCTTCTGAAGGCTCTAGAGAAGAGTCCTTCCTTGCCTTGTGCTATCCGTGGCTCCCGCTGTCCTCGATAGTCCTTGTTCTGTAGCTGCATCACTTCAATCTCTGTCTCCATCTTCACAGGATCTTCTCTGTGTCTCTGTGCGTCCTTTCCCGTCTCTTATGAGGACATTCTCATTGGATTTAGGGCCCAACCCTAGTCCAGTAGGGTATCTTCTCAATCCTTAACTAATTACATCTGCAAAAACCCTCTTTCCAAATCGGATCACATTGAGGTTCTGGGTAGACTTGAATTTTGGGTGGGACCCTCTTCAGCCCAGTACAGACACTATGCCTAGAAGCTGCTTTACTTTCAGTGCTGCTTGTCTGTTTCCACTAGGGTAGTGTGCAGGGCTGTGATAATGATTCTCTCAGTTTGGCAAAGTACATTTTACATAAGAATTTTAAGATAATATGGCAAAATGGTAATAATAAAAACTTTATTTCTTAAGAGCCAACAACTCCAAGAAAAACAGCAACAACTTCTTAGTGTACAAGAAGAGATGAGTAAGATGCAGGAAAAGATGAATGACGTGGAGAATATAAAGAATGAATTAAGGAACCGAGAATTAACGTTGGAACGTATGAAAATGGAGAGGCTAGAGTTGGCTCAGAAACTCCGTGAAAATTATGAGGACATAAAATCCATAACCAAAGAAAGAAATGATCTACAGAAATTACAAGAGTCCTTTGAAGTAGAGAGAGAGAAACTTAAAGAATACATAAGAAGAATTGAAGTTAAGGTCAGTTAGACCCTTTTCTTCATCTGTTGTGTTTCCTTAAAACTGAGCCAATTGGGAAGGGGGGCAGTGTTGAGATGATGTTGTTAAAATATTCTTTAAACTTCACATGCTAATAAAGGGTCTGGAAACAAAAGAAGAACTCAAAATTGCGCACATGCATCTGAAAGAACACCAAGAAACTATTGATAAACTCAGAGAAGTTGTTTCAGAGAAGACAGATGAAATATTAAATATGCAAATACATTTAGAAAACACAAATACTGCCTTAAAAGCACAGGTATTTTTTTAAAGTTGTTATCTGAGTAGCTGAGAGTTTGAATCAGGTCTTTTGTGTAAAGAAACAAGATATGAGTTAGCCTAAAATTGGAGACAAGTAAAGATTTGCCTATTAATTTAGAAACTATTATTTAGCTTTTTATCAAATCTATCTATATCATAATTTATTGTATGCTTATCTCAAGATCCAAGAACTTCAGGAGAAAGAACATCAACTTCTTAAGGCAAAAAATGATCTCAAGGAAAATATGCATCAAACAGAGCAATTGAAGAAGCAATTAGAGGCCCAGAATTCAACTCTGGAAACTATAGAAACAGAGAAGTTCAAATTGACTCAGAAACATCTTGAGAACCTTGAAGAAATAAAACTTGTTGCTAAGGAAAGAGATGGCCTCAGAAGAGTGGAGGAAACCCTCAGAACGGAGCGAGAGCAGCTCAGGGAAAGCCTGCGAGAGACGGAAGCTACAGTAAGCGATACTCCTTCCCTCCCTCGTGAGGAAGCGTGGGCTTTGCTGACAGCAGTGAGCCCTGCTTTCACATGATGGTGCTGCTGGTGTGAGTGAACTGATAGAAACTTTTAGGCACGTAACTTGGTATTGTTCTTGAAAATTGTAAATTCTGTAAGCAATATTTTCTTCATAGACTTTATCCTACATGTATACTTAATCAATTGTTAAGATAAAGAAATATATATATATACATACACATATATACACCACAGTGTTGTTCATTGTAGCAATTTGTAATAAAAAATGGGATACAATCTGAATGTCCATCAGAAGGAAACTGGGTAAACAAGAGCAATATGTCAGAATACTATGCAACACCTAATAAAAAAATGGAATAGATTTGACCGTCCTAATATGGAAAGCCCAGAATGACTCTTAGGAGGAAAAGCAAGCTGTAGAATAGTGCACATATAACATGTTTGCCTCTGGAAAGTGGGAGCAGGCTGTGGGAGGTGGGGACGGGGAGGAAAAGCTTATCACTTTCTAACAACAAAAATACAGAGTAAGAAGTAATAGTTTTATTATTTTTACTAAGAAAATATGTTATTTTCATTAAAAAAATACTAACATTTTAACATTAAGATATGTCACTGTTCTCAAAATTTCTCTAATGATGAAGAATCTGGAAAAACAAGAGGAACTAAGAATTGCTCACATGCATCTGAAGGAGCACCAGGAAATTATTGATAAACTCAGAGGGATTGTTTCTGAGAAGACAGATGAAATATCAAATATGCAGATGGATTTAGAAAATTCAAACACTAAATTACAAGAAAAGGTATGGGGGGAGGGGAGGGTTATTTGATTGGCTGTCTGACTTATTTGTGCCTATAATCCTCTGGGGATATGAAATAGTTTAGCCACATTGGAAGACACGTTGGCAGTGTTTACTGACACTGAACATGTACATGCCTGTGGCCCAGCGATTATAGGTATGTACCTGAGAGAAAAGAACGCATACTTCCACATAAAGATATGTACAAGAATGTTCATAGCAGCTCTAATCATAATAGTGAAAAACTGAAAACAACTCAGATGCCTTTCACTGGGAGAATGGATTTACACCTTGTGGTTTATAAGTTCAAAAACAGGCAAAGTCACCTAAGATGACCAAGGTCATGATAGTGGTTGGCTGTAGTAAGGGGGCACACAGGAACTTTTTGGGGTGCTAGAAATGTTCTATATTTTAATCTGGGTTGTTATTACATAGATGTAAACATATGTCAAGAATAATTGAACTATACACTTAAGATTAGTGCACTTATGTGTATATGTACATGAGTGCATCTATATACATGTGTATATATGCACAAGTATATATATGTATATATATGTACACTTGTGTGTATATGTACATATGTACACACTTGTGTGTATATATATATACACTTACGTATATAATCTCAAAAGAAAATAACTTCTGTGTGGAATTATGCAGAATATTAATGAGTGACATTAGAAGCCTATTGTCTTAATCAATTTAGAAACTATTCTTTATACTTGTCTTAAAAACCATCTGTATCCTGACATGTTATTTTATGATTATCTTGATAAGATCCAAGAACTTAAGGCAAATGAACATCAGCTTTTTAAGTTAAAAGAAGATGTCAGTGAGACACAGAAAAAAATGTCCGAGATAGAGCGATTGAAGAAACAATTCAAGGCCCAAAGTTTAACTCTGGATAAAATAGAAACGGAAAACTTAAACTTGGCTCAGAAACTTCATGAAAATCTTGAAGAAATGAAATCTGTAATGAAAGAAAGAGATAATCTAAGAAAAGTGGAAGAGGCACTCAAACTGGAGAGAGACCAACTGAAGGCAAACCTACAAGAAACCATAGCTAGAGTGAGTTATACTCTTTCTTCCTGTCCAGCACACATATTTTTAATACAAGAAGCTTCCTTCTCTTTTAAATAAATGATACTGTTGGTGAAAAAGTAAATGTTAGAGCCTTTTAGGGAGACAGTTTGACAATATCTTATTAAAAATTTATCAGCATATACGTTTGTTACAGCAATTCCATTCCTAGGAATTTATCCAACCAATACATTCACACATTTGGGCAGAAATACAACAGCATTCACTGCAGCATTGTTTGTGGTAAACAAAAGCTAAAAGCAATCCAAGTGTCCGCCATAAGGCACTGGCTAAGTGGGGTTTGTCTGTATAAGGGAACACTAAGCATAAGAATGGGACACTTTTTCTGTGACGTTGATCTAGAAGGGTGTCCAAGGGGTCTGAAAGGAGAAGAGCAAGCAGCCAGTTCAACAAGGAGCAGGACTAGGATGGGCGAGGTGAGGGACAGGGTCTGTACTCTCTATCCTTCCATACTGTTCTGATTTGGGGGTGGTGTGTTGGTGGTTTTTAACTGTGAGAATGCATTTTTTTACTTTAACTAGTTCATCATTAAGAAAAGATAATGTGCCTTTATATTATCATATTTCTCAATTTCTTCTAATAATAAAGGATCTGGAAACACAACAAGAACTGAAAATTGCTCGTATGCATTTGAAAGAACACCAGGAAACTATTGATAAATTCAGAGAGAGAGTTTCAGAAAAGACAACCCAGATTTCAAATATTCAAAAGGATTTAAATAAGGCAAAAGATGAATTACAGGAAAAGGTATTGTTGTTTTATTCTTTTGGGAGTAGTTGTGTCCAAAATTATTTGTAGACTCAGCAAGGAGATAGAAATAGATATATAGACATAGATATGTGCTTGTATGTAACAAATAGACTATTTTCCGTCCTTGAAGGAGTTCTGTTTGCATTCTAACTTGTTTTATAATTATCTCAAGATCCGAGAACTTCAGAAAAAAGAGCTTCAACTTCTTAAAGTGAAAGAAGATGTCAGTAAAACTCATTAAAAAATGAATGAAACGGAAGGATTGAAGAAGCAGTTTGAGGCCCAAAATTTATCTATGCAAAATGTGGAAATGGATAACTTACACTTGACTAAGAAACTTTATGAAAGCCTTGAAGAAATAAGAATTGTAGCTGAGGAGAGAGATGAGCTAAGGAGCATAAAAGTCTCTCAAAAATGGAAAGAGACCAATTCAGAGAAACCTTAAGAGAAATGATAGCTAGAGCGAGTTCAGAATCTACCCCTATCTAGTAACTATTTATAAGAAACAAGCTTTTTTGAAAAGGGTAGCAATGTTTTTACTTTTTTTTTCTGGGAAATTTCTACAAACGGAGGATAATGGGAAAACTATTACTATAACTTTTCACACAAACAGGCAAGTACAGTTTTAAAAGAAGCTAAAATCTATTTCAGAAAATACCATTTTAATTCTTTATTTTTAAGAAAAAATTTGTTAAATAAGCAGACTATTTTCTTTAATGAAATTTTAAAAGAGTTTTTAAACCAAGAAATAGCATTATTCTCAATGGAGAAATAGTTGAAGGATTCGATTTACAAAAGATTAAATAGCCCATCTCTCTATCTCTACCTGATAGGGTTAGACGTGGGCTCTTGTTAGTGACATTAGAAGGGAAGAAGGCAAGATGAATACAAAAAAAGAAATTGAACTGAATCCTCTAAAAAGTAATGTAAACTTCAGATCAATAAGAAAGTTTATGAAATCTATAAAAATCTTTTTCATTCTCATATTTCAATAGTGAAGAAAGAATAAAGTGGAAAACAGTATCATTTGCAATCTCAATAGAAACATCAGACACTTGGGAATCATATTTATGTGGACCCTAACTAAATTTATAAAGAGATTTAATTCATTCAACAAATATTCATTGAACAATTAGTCTTCTGGGTACTGCAGTAAATAAGATAAACAAATGGGAGAAAATGTTTTGTTTTGTACTTGTAGTCAGAAATACAAAATGTAGGCAGGGTATGAATTTTCTGGTCCAAGGTGCTGGGAAGAATATATGAATGGAGCTTGGAGCACCATGGACAGTACAGACAGTCGTGCTAGCATGTTTAGTTGGCAATAATTATTCTACTGCAGAGATCTGGAAGAGTAGGAACCAGAGATAAATCTAAAACCTAATTTGCAGCTATGAACGTTACAGGAACAGATTCTGTCTCCAAAAAATATGTGGTTCTCCCACTTTTTTCCCCAATGAGTTGAGGTTACTCACTAAAAGACTTCATGATACTATTATTCATTTTCTGACCATTTTTTACATTTTTTTGTGTTACAAGTATAATATTTGATTCCATTATTGAAATAATGTACAATGTGTAATTGAAAAAGTAAATGATTAGACATTATATATGAATGGAGTTATAGCTGAAGCCTTGTTTATTTCTTTCCATCCAAGCAGGACCAACAGAACATCAAAGAGGTATTAAAATATGAAAAAATGTTGCTATGTGATGGAAAACAGCACCTTACAGAAAGCCTGAGAGAAAAGTGCTTTAGGATAAAAGTAAGTGCCCCTGTTCAAATTACAAATAAATATTGGGGCCCTTCCAAAGGCCTGAGGAGTCACAGGCACCTCTATGGAATGAATAGATAATGCTCAGTATTCTTCTAAACTTCATAATCTAGTACAGATATGTGTGTGCATACATGCATACATACACAAACAAAACAGTGGGGTTTGGGGCCGGCCCTGGGGCCAAGTGGTTAAGTTTCTGCTCCCGCTTCGGCAGCCCAGGGTTTCCCCAGTTCAGATCCTGGGCACAGACATGGCACCGCTTGTCAGGCCACGCTGAGGCAGCATCCCACATAGCAAAACCAGAGGCACTCACAACTAGAATATACAATTATGTACTGGGGAGGCTTTGGGGAGAAGAAGAAAAAAGATTGGCAACAGATGTTAGCTCAGGTGCCAATCTTTGAAAAAAAACAGTAGGGTTTATGATTTTGAGGCTTCACTGGAAAGGTGGTATTTCAGCAGATACCTGAAAGGAGTCAATGGTTGAGACATACAGGTATCTGGTGGAGAGCAGAACAGGCAGGGAGAACAGCAAGGACAGAGCTCCTGAAGCAGAAGCTGCCTAGTGGGCTCCAGCAACATCAACAAGGGGGAAAGCTAATGAGAAACGAGGTCAGAGTTAACAGGAGGAAGCAGGCTGTGGGGCTTTTAAAAGACTTTGGGTTTTACTCTGAACGAGATGTGGATCCACTGGAGAGTTTTGACCACAAGAGAGACATGGTCTGACTTACATTTTAAAGGGATAGCTCTGATTGTTGTGTTGAAAATTAAGTGATAGCAGGAAGACTATTTGAAAGACTAATTTCAGTAATCATGCGAAGATGGTGATGGCTTGGCCCAGAGAGGTAGTAGTGGAAGCAGTGAGAAGTGTGTGGATTCTGAACATGTAGTGAGGGTAAAGCCAACAGGATTTACTGTCACCCCTATTAGAACACAAGATCCCTAAAGACTTCTGTGTGTTGTTTATGGCTGCATCACTTAGCACAGTCCTGACAGAAGTCAGCCTTCAATATGTATTTATTAAAAGTACAAATGAATGACTAGACAGTGCTGCTCCAACCATAAGGTGATTCCTCCTAAGACCAAAGGCAAGAATCCCCTCTCCAACATCCCAGATTAATGAACATCTATCTAGGTTTTCCTTAAATTATTAAAAGGAGAGCTCATTATTGTCAGAAGCCCCTTACTCTATTGTTTAGCACCCTGAACTAAATATGTTAATACCCGATTGAATGTAAAGTGTTCTTCCACCTGTGCCCTGACCAGCTTGTCACCTGTCTGGTCTCTAGAAAGTTGAGCTGCTGGGCCTAGGCCTAATGGGTGTCTGCCATACACAAGGCACTAGACTGGGTGCTTTACCTCATGAGACAGAGTTTATTGTTCCATTTATAAACAAAGAAATTGAGGCCCAGGAGGAAGTTTAGTCATTGCCCAAGGTCACACAGCTGGTAAATTGGTAAAATTAGGATTTGAAACCAAGTCTAAGTTTAAAACTTGGGTATAGAAGCATTTCTACAAATGTAATTTTATTTCCTTTAATTTATAGTGTCTGTATGTATTTTATAGGTTATATTTAGATATTATCTAACATTTTACTTAATTCCCTAGAAAACTTTGTGGAAATTATTGTACTCTTCATTTTGTAGTTGGGAGAATGGCTCAAGGATTTCCCCAGTCAGGAAGTGACAGGGCTAGAACCTGAACTCTAACTCTGATAAAAGGTGAGAAATCTCAGATTCTAGGCAGATAATAGAACGTAGGTCATGTGATTTGTTGTCACTCGTTTTGATGCTGGCTCAGTGAGCTGAGGAGTCGAAAGAAACATTTCTTGGACTCTCAAGGTCTGGCAGTAGTGCTCTTTTATTCAGGAAGTAGCATGGAGTAGCATGGGGACAGGACCTATGGGCAGTGAAGAGCTGCAAACATGGGTTGAGGGTAGGGCTAAATTTATAAGGCATAAGTATGTGAGTTGCTTCTTTACAAGACAAAGGAAAAATTAGGTAAAAAAAGTATCAGTGCAGGTGGAGTCTGGTTATCAGGTGGTCTTATAACTTTGGGTAAGAATCAGATTGAATGAGGTCAGGATGTCCCATGCTTCTGTGAGGATGATATAGATTGGTATGTAGGCCAGGAAGCCTTGGGCTTTTCTCCCTGAGGCATCCTTGATCCTCATCAGTTTTATCTGCTCACTCACACCACCTATTGTCAACAGAAGCTAGCATTCAGCCTTGAGCTACAATACATACTAGATTGAATTCATGCAAATTTCTCTTCCAACTTTGTAAATGTTCATTCAAATCATGGATGTTTAGAAGACTAAAAGAAAATGTATCAAAATGATAACAATGGTTGTTTCTGGTTTTCTTTGTTATAGCTGTTTTATAGAGGATTAGAATTGGCCACCCCAAGATATATCTCTTTGGCATGAAGATTATTTTGGGCTGGTTACTTTCAAAAACTGCAGACATGAGAGAAACTCTGAAAAGTAGAAGTTACCCTTTGTAAGAGACATTTCCATTTGTAAGGGAAATCTCCATCTGTAAAGATGTCTCCCTCTCTGTACCAGGAAGAAGGGGGATGACCTTACCTCTAGAAACTCTTATCAATGCGGAAGGCAAGGACTTAAATCTGCATAATAACCTTACTCTTGTTTACTGTACTTGTCTGGTAACCTCCCATACTGACTCCCCCTACCCACAACATCCTCCTTTGTCTTTAGCTGAAGATGATATTTAAGGTGAGAGCTTCCGCCATTTTGGTGAGTTGCTCAGTTTTCCTGGGTCTCTCCCATGTATACATGTTATAAAGCTTTGTTTAATTTTCTCCTGTTATTCTGTCTCATGTGAATTTAATTTGCTGTCCAGCCAGAAGGACCTAGAGCGTGTAGAGGAAATATCTTCCTCCCCTACAGTTTAAACTTCTTAAATTTCCACAATGATTATAATTATTTCTATAATCCAAAATCGACAATAACATTTTCTTTTTGTTTTTTATACACAAAAGTCTCAATTTATTTCTGCCCTATAGAAAGTGTTAAAGCATAAATTTTGTTACAATTCCAGAGCTAGGACTACTTATTGTTAAAGTAGAATGAATTATTAAATTGAATGAATTCTCACTGCCTTTAGGAGCTTCTGAAGAGATACACAGAGATGGATAGTCATTATGAGTGCTTAAATGGACTCTGTCTTGACTTGGAGAGGGAAATTGAAACCCAAAGAGAGCTTTCAATTAGAGTAAAAGCAAACCTCTCACTTCCACATCCACAAACCAGACAGATTCAGAAACTTCTCACTGCCAACCAGAGATGTTCCATGGAGTTCCACAGAGTCATGAAGAAACTCAAGGTACCACCTGTTTTAGTAATATCTTTGTAAATATTGCCATTAATTTCAGTTACAAACCAGTATATTTAAGTCCTGCTTTGGGAGTTGGTGTATTTGCTAATTAGTACATTTGCTACTGAATTAAAGATGGCATGGGTCTGAGAATAGCATGTGCAGGATCCTCAGTGCATCTAGGACCTGCTCATTCAACAAAACCTGAGCTCTGCCTTTGGCCTTAACAATGTGTCAGGGTGCTGGGGAGACAGAGATGAGCAAGCGCTAAATCTCTCCTAGTCCAGTGGGTGAGGCAGACATTTGAACAGGTGAGAAGTGCAGTAGTGGACAATGTCCTGGAGAACAAGTTGGACAAGACTGGACTGGAAGCTGGGCTCAAGCAGTAAAGCTTAGAGTTCATTTTAGAGATGAGGAGGGGTCACTGGACAGTTATTTTAAGTGGTGGCAGTAATGTGATCGGGTTGCCATTGTAGAGACTTCACTACAGACAAAGAAGAAATGAGTCTGCAGGGGATGATAAGCCTGGTGGCAGAGAGAAGAGACAAGAGGCAGTTACAATTGTCCTGATGAGATGTGATGGGTGACAGTACTATGGGGGAAGGATTCATAGGGATGGAAAGGATGAAAGAAGTTAAAGAAATATTTGGCAGTTTACAATAGTAGGTCCATGTGCTTGACAGTGGAGGGAGGGGAGGGAAGTTCAGACTGAGCCCCAGGATTTGGGCTTAGCCGGGTTTGTGGATAGTGGTGCCATTAACTGATAGAAAGAAAAAACGAAAGGGAGAAGGCAGGTGAGGCAGGAGGAGAGATCTGGTGTTTAATTTGAGATGTTTTGAGATAGAAATACCTATAATGGAACATCCAGGAAGAGAAACCAAGTAGGCTTTTAGTTGTGAATCTGAGGTTTGTCAGGAGAAAAATCAGGACCACAGATAAAGATGTGGGATCCATCAGCATTTGGTGATAGATAGTACAACAGGTGTGAATGAGGCCACCCAGAAGTATAATAGAGTGAAGATAAAAGAGAACTCTGGAAAAGATCAGTTCTCAAGAGGCAGTAGCAGAAAAGAGAGCAACACATGAGTTTGAGGTTGGAAAAGTCAGAGAGATAAGAGAGAACTGAGCAAAAGTGCCATTGGTCAAGTCAG
This sequence comes from Equus asinus, assembly GCF_041296235.1. Lineage (NCBI taxonomy): Eukaryota > Metazoa > Chordata > Mammalia > Perissodactyla > Equidae > Equus > Equus asinus. The sequence continues at coordinate 293,239 of NW_027224823.1, forward strand.
TGGTGGAGAGTGTGTCAAAGATGAAGTGGTCAAGAGTGTCAGATGCTTCAGACAGCCAGAACATGAATGAAGAGATCCCCTCAATTGTTGACAATAGAGCTTACTGGTGACCTTTGTCAGAGCAGTTTTAGTTGAGTGGTTAGGAAAGAGGCCAGATTGTAAATTGTTAAGGAATTGTGGAAGTTGAGGAAGTAGGAAGCGGTATCTTCCCTACCTAGGTAGATTGCCCCTCAGGCTCTAATAGTCTTCAAAAGCCTAACAATCAGATATCCAGAACTTATTCATGAGGTCCATAGAACCAGGGCATTCAAATTCTTGTCCCCTTTAAGCCACACTTGACAGGTAAGTCCTGAGGCAGGGCACACTCACGTTGGCCACCCAGCTGACATAGGCAGGAGAGGATGTTGAAATGAATCTCACTGGGAAAACTGCGTGATATAATTAACCAAAAGGAGGCAATAGAAAAAGGTGGGTTTATAGGGAAAGGCATCATGTTACATTGTAAACATATTGAATCTGAGGTAACTGTAGGACATCCCTGAGGTAGCTCCAGAAGGAAGTCAGAAATAAGAAACTAGAGGTCTGGAAGTCACTCTCTGAAGACGCTGAGAGTAGAAACTTGGGAATAGAGAGAGGTTCTTCCCTTCTTCCTCACTCCTCAGAGGATAGAGACAAACAAGACAAGCCGCCCCACCTCTTAGTCTTGAGAGTTTAGAACTTCCTCTAAACGTGATAAAAGTTTCATTTCCCAATTTGTTTCATGTTTTCCTGCAAGTATGTGTTAAGCCATGTTACAAAGATAAAGGAAGAACAACATGAATCCATCAGTAAACTTGAAATGGTTTTTATTGATGAAGTGGAAAAGCAAAATGAACTGCTAAGTAAAATGCAGCATCTTCAACAAGATGATGATGTACCATCCAGAGAATTAGGGGACCTCCAGTTGAGCCAGAAAATGGATCTACATATTGAGGTATGATTTATTTAAAATGGATTTAATTAGATTTTAAGTCTTTTTATCAAATAGAAAGGTACCTCTTCATGTGCTTAGAGTCATTTTCATTTATGAAATTAAAAACAGCTTGCAGAGGGGCCAGCCTGGTGGCGTAGCAAGTGGGTTCCTGTGCTCTGCTTTGGCAGCATGGGGTTCGCTGATTCAGATCCTAGGTGTGGACCTGGCACTGCTCATCAGGCCATGCTGTGGCAGTGTCCCACAGAGAAGAACCAGAAGGACCTAGAACTAGGATATACAACTATGTACTACTGGGGCTTTGGGGAGAAAAAAAATAGGTTGCAGAATGACAGCTGGCCAGATGTAAAGAGTGCCAAGTCATAGACTAGCCTCCTTTCAGAACTACACAGATATAGAAAAGTAGACTTAATATCAGCAAGTAGGATTTCTTGGAAGGCCAGAATAAGTTTCCAAATGCCTTCTAAAACTTCCTAGATCTGTGACTGGGAGTCACAGACATTTGTATTGTAGCAACCCCACATGGAGTGTCCTGCTCTCACCCAGCAGTGTGAGGCCCCTGCAGTTCCCAGTATGCATGCAAGGCCTGCTGTATGCACAGAAAAGCTGCATCCAGAAGCACTTCAGACACTGTCACAGATTCATTGTTTCGAACAGGTTTTAAAAATGCCAAAAGGCAGAATTTGTAGATGTGCCTCTGTTACATAGCCTATACTGCCAAAATTTTATTATTTAAATTAGAATTATATTTCTAATATAATGAGGATAAATTAGAATTATGTTTACTTCAAAATATTAGAAGTGAAAGTTCAGTAAGGTTATTTTCCCCTTTTTATGATATTTGTCTGATATTTAGATAAAAACTTTCCTAAGATTCAGGAGATTCAATGCTTATTTTTCACACAGGAAATTCTCAAAGATTTTTCGGAATGTGACTTCCACAGCGTAAAGATGGAATTTCAACAAGTACTGAGTAATAGGAAAGAAATGACCCAGTTTTTGGAAGAGTGGTTGAATACTCATTTTGATATAGAAAAGCTTAAAAATGGCATCCAGAAAGAAAATGATAGGATTTGTGAAGTGAATATCTTTTATAATAAAAAGATAATTGTAAGTAGTACTTTTTTTGTGCTCATTCTTTTTTTTTGTTTGCTTTAATTTTTCTGCCTCATTCTTAAAAAGACTTAGAGCAACTTAATTTTAAGTATATTTTCTTTCATTTATTTGTATATGCTTCTTTATTTTTTTATTTGAAAAAGAGTGACTGTAAATGTGTTCTTCCTCTAACACATTTTGCTTCCTTAAGGTAATTAAATATATCAACTTGTAAAGAAGATAATAAAATGTTGCAGTATAACAATCCATTTCCACTGGTGAAACCTCAAATCTTGCCATTTTCCTCTGTCCTTTCTCGCTTCCGTAAGACCTGAGCCTTTTCCCCCAAGTATCCTCAAACAAGGTGAGATGCTAGCCTGTTTCAGGGCTGTGGGCAGCACCTGTGGTCAAGCCAAAGACAGCTCTAGTCCACTAATTAGTGAGGCCTTGTGCTTCTCACCTCGGTGCTGTTGCTATCATACGTGCTGATCCTTCAACTGTGAGGTTCAAACATGTGGTTTGTATCATTGTTCCCAAGGTGACCAGCCCTTGTGGACAGATTCATATGAACCAATATTGCTTGAGATCAGTTTTATTAATTTGTTTTACTTTCCACTGATGAGAAGATTCATTCGGCTTTCTGAAGTAATCTCTACCTCATACACCTGGTAAAATTGTCATTAATCAGAAAGTTGCTTGTTATATAGGCAGTTGGAGCAAAGGGAGCTAGATTAATATTATAGCTCCTAAGACTGGTTTTATATTTCATTTGTTTGGGTAGTTCTTTCCTGACACTTTAATTTCATCTGGAAACTATACTTAAATCACATTGAAATGTAGATAACATTTTTAAAAAAAGGTTTTCCTGTGGATAGTGAATCCCATTTGTCGAATACCCCAAGCTAGCAAAACAGTAAATGAGCTTTTAAAATAAAAAAAAATGGTCCACAATCAATGAAGAAAAGCATAAAACCAGTGTTTGGGATAAGATAATTTCCATATAATTCAGTGTTTTTCTCATAATATTGAGGGCTCACTTGTGGTTAGAAAGTAGAGATTTCTGCTCTGTGGATCAGCATGGATATGTGGCTTCTTCCACCATCTGAGCATAGCAATTGATAACTTGGTGTGGTGTGGGGTCAGTAGTCCAGAACCAAGGAGAGTCCAGGGTGCCAGCAAGAACAACTAATTTAGGATCCGCATCTCACAGAACTACCATAAAGCCACAAAGAAAGATACAGGTAAGGCCAAGAAGGCATTCATGATGAGAGCAAAAAGTACATCCCATAGGAATAGGAAGTAAAAAGATGATAGAAGCAATTTCAGAGTGAGTCAGCCTTTGATGTAATGAGGGTATGGATTGGCTGTTACTCCCTGCACGGAAATAGAAGATTTTCAGATTACGAAAAGTCAGTAAATTTTTTTCCTTATAAACACTGAGGTTTGAAATGAAAGAGGAAAATAGATTGTTATTAAGTTTACTGGGTATGCTCTGCTATTAGATGTCAGTTAATGTTTATATATGACATTATATATGTCATAACATACATAATGATTTTAACCTGACCAGTTCTTCAGATTCCTCTTCATATGTCAGTGCTGATCTAATAGAATGAGATTATCATCTTGCAGATCAATATGAATCCTCTCTAGTCCTTTTTCTTCTTTTATTCTCATAATCAATATCCAGCGTCTTCTGAAATGTCAGGAACTGGTGCAAGCCACAAAGAATGTTCACATTCTTTTAAAGTACTATTCTAGAATGTTCTGAATAATGAATTTCAACATATGCCTTGTCCTAGAACTCTAGTATTTTCCATAGTGGTTTTTTTAATACGTAATTCATTTTAGAAGCTATAGTGTTGTCTTTACTACTCAATAGGCTATAATGAATGAATCAACAGAGTTTGAGGAAAGAAATGTGACCATCACCAAAGAATGGGAACATGACCTGAAATCAGTGAAAGAGAAAAATGAAAAACTGTTGAAAAACTATCAAACTTTGAAGATCTCTCGAACATCTGGTGCCCTTGTTAATCCTACTACACAAGGCGATAAGAATCTTCATGTCACATCAAGAGCTACACAACTAACCACAGAGGTATGAGATTTCTTATAAGATGTTTTTCAATTTGCAGCTTCATTGTAGAGTTAAAGATGTATCATATGTAACATTTCAGAGCAAAATCACAGTATTGAAGGTATTAGGGAACATGCATGATGGACTTGTTTTTTAAATATAGTTCTATTGGGGCGCTCACTCAACTAATTATAAAGCTACATGTTACATAAGATCTTACCTTTGAATTATAAAATAGAAGTAACTCATGCCTTAATTTGATTAATAGGTATGTATACCACTTAAGGTGTTATTACCATACATTATAAGTTTTCTAAATCATGTGACTTTCTATTAAATTATAATCTATGTCTATAGTACCAAACTAGTTTAGAGAGAAAGAGCAATTTAGCTTTTCTCTAATTATCATCAGTGTCTTTAATATTGGTTAATGTGATCAAAACAAAAATGGAAGAGGCTAAAAGTATAATAAATTTCTTATACAGATTAACCTGTGCCCAAGAATCAGTACATTATTTGAATAATCCAATAACTGTATTAACTGCCCTTACTTGGGAATCTGTACAGCAAACATGCTGTTTTATTTTGTTAGCACACACGTCTTAGTGGGGAACCCGAGTGAATTACAACTTAGCATTTTTACCAAAATAAATATTTATAATAAAACATCAACTGCCAGTTTAATAATTATTACTAGTGGAAACTAGAAGATCACTAATATAGAGTTTATTGATTTGCTGATCACTACAGACCTCAGTCAGCTGTAGAGGTAAAAATAGTGGAAATATGAAACCCATCTTCCAAAGCAATAAGATAAACAAGCACAAGGAAATCCCATTTTCAATGACCCCAGGAAATACCCCATCAGATAATAAATCGTATGTTATTAGTTTGATAATTAGGCCAAATCAGAGTAGCACAGAGCAGGTCAGTGATGTGGAGGTAGAGCAGTGGGGCAGGCAGAGAGTTGGGCAGTCCACCCAAACAAGTAGGAGAATTCAGTGCATGACAGTAGGAGCAGTCAACTCGGGGGAAAGATAGTCTGCTTAATGTTTGAATCAGAACAACCAACTAGCCATCTTAGAAGAATAAGTCTGGACTCCTACCTCATTCATTAAACAAAAGTAAATTCCAGGTGGACCAAAAAGAAACATTTTCCAGGAAAACCTGCATGTGTGTATATGTGAACAGTCTTATATTATGAACAAATTAAGATATTTTTGTATTTATAAAAAACTGGAAATAACCTAAATGTTCATTAGTAGGTGACAGGTTAACTAGTTTATAGTACCTCCATGAAATAGGATATATTTACCCATGAAAACAAAAATGCGAGAGATCTATGTGTTGATAATGAAAAGATCTGGAAAATATATTATCAAGTGAAAATAAAATTTTTAATTTTTTAAAAAGCAGGAGGCTAGCCCCATGGCATAGTGGTTAAGTTTGCATGCTCTACTTTGGCGGCCCAGTTCATGGTTCAGATCCCAGGCACGGACCTACACCACTCATTGGCAGCCATGATGTGGCAGCAATCCACATATAAAATGGAGGAAGATTGACATAGATATTAGCTCAGGGCTCATCTTCCTCAGCAATAAAAACCCACAAAAAACCAGAAGTATATATTTATTGTTGTTATGTGCTGTAGAGTCAGCTCTGATTCCTGGCAACTCTATGAATGAGTGATGTCCAATATCCTGTCCTCAAGAGCCCTACTCAGCTCCTGTAGACTCACGCCTATGGCTTCCTTTCTGGAATTACTCCATCTCGTATTTCGTCTTCCTCTTTTCCTGCTGCCTTTTACTTTTCATCATGTCCCCAAGGTAGGATAGTCTCAGTTTTACAGTTTTTGCCTCCAGAGATAGGTCAGGCTTAATTTGCTCTTGGACCCACTTGTTCATTTTTCTGGCAGTCCAGGGTATCTGTAGAGCTCTCCTCCAACACCATATCTCAAATGAGTCCATTTTTTCCTGTCAGCCTTCTTCACTGTCCAGCTTTCGCACCCACACATAGTAATTGGGAATGCGAGGATGTTGATAATCTTGGCCTTGGTCTCTAATGATACTCCCTTACTGTTGATGATCTTTCCTGATTCTTCCATCGCTGCCCTTCTGAGTCACAGTCTTCTCTTGATTTCTTGGCTGCGGTCTCCATTTAAACTGATGACTGAACCAAGGGAAACAAAACCTTTAACAATTTCAGTGTCTTCATGGTCTACATTAAAGTTGTATAGTTCTTCTGTAGTCATATCTGTCTTCTTCATGTTTGAATGCAGTCCTGCTTTGGCTCTTTCTTCTTTCACGCTATTCTGTGTGAACTTTCTTCTTACACACTATTGTGTGTGTGACTTACTGTTTTTGTAAACTGTATATTCACATGCGTAGATACATATAGAAAATTTCTAGAAGGATACACTTGAAAGAGTTTAGTAGTCATCGCTTTAGAGTCAGTGGGGGTTCTGAGATGGGGGAACTTAATCTTAATTATATGCCTTTGGATTTTTCCACATACTTGTATTTTTCAGCATAAAAACTAGGTAATAAAAATAAAGGGAAAGATATGTTACATGTATTCCTCTAAAGTGTCAATTAACAAATATACTTTCTGTAATTAG